>NW_025939917.1:134480-590415 GCF_000764305.2 Hyalella azteca
CAGAGATAAGGGTTAGTCTGTACAGACAGAGATAAGGGTTAGTCTGTACAGACAGAGATAAGGGTTAGTCTGTACAGGCAGAGATAAGGGTTAGTCTGTACAGGCAGATATAAGGGTTAGTCAGTACAGACAGAGATAAGGGTTAGTCAGTACAGACAGAAATAAGGGTTAGTCAGACACATGCAACTATTTAAACGTGTTGTCCGGAAATAGTGATAATGCCTATCAGCATGTTTTTTTACCAGTTCTATACCACTAAAATAAAAATTTTACTACACAAGTTCATCTTTTTGACAGAAAATGATTAGAAATGCATTTACAATCTAAAAAATATAAATAAAAACCTGAGGCTTAACTTTCTATATAGAATAACAAACTATATTTTGTCATAGAAAATACCGTAACAATAACTGNCAGAGATAAGGGTTAGTCTGTACAGACAGAGATAAGGGTTAGTCTGTACAGGCTTACATAAGGTACCATTACATAGGTAAATGTTTTCATTCGCACCTTCACGCTGACTCAATAAGAACTATTTAAACGTGTCGTCCGGAGATAGTGAAACCTGTACACTGTGCATTTACTTCAGTATAATACATGGCAAACGCTCATTTGTTTGAAGATTGGCAACATCATTTGAACGATTCAAGAAAAACAGGCAAAAATAATGGCTATCAGCATAAAACAAGCGAAAATAATTAATATCAGCATGTTTTTTTTACAAATTCTATCCCACTGAAATAAATATTTTACTACACAAGTTCATCATTTTGACAGAAAGTGATTGGAAAAGCGTTTGAAAAATATTATAAATAAAAACACGAGGTTTAACTTTTGGTATAGAACAGCAAACTGCGTTTGGTCATTGTAAACACCGTAACAATAACTGGCAGAAATTCGACAGTTTTTCATGTAAATAAATGAAGTTACCTTAGGTTTACTGGACACCTTTCTGTCTTCGGTTTTGTTGTCATTGTTATTGACGGACGGAGTGTCAAAGCCAGCAAACGTCTTGCCGACATCGTTGCTGTTCTTATCGCTGCTTTTATCACTGCTGTTGTTTTTATCGCTGCTAGTCCAAGAGTTCCAGCCATCATCAGCCCAGCTGTCATTGCGTCTGTAACAATTCACTTCATTAATTTCATGCAGTTTACATGTGTGAATGATGAGAGGATGATACGGTACCAAAAACCTTTATTCTATGGTTTTCAAACCATGGGTTTGGCTTTAAACCCCCGAAAAACCCTTATTCTACGGTTAGTGAAAGATTTCTTGTAAAAATTATATTTAGCACTCGGATATCCTAGTTAAACATTGTAATAAATAAAAAATGAATATACCGGTAGGTAAATAAATTGAAAATTACATAATTCACAAAAACAGATACCGGTACTAACATTAATAATAGAAAAGATAGCATAGTGAACCATCCGTGAAAAAACCTCGTCATCTGTACTTTTAAGCAAAGAAATTGACAATAATAAATTTATAATAAATTGTGGCTACAAATTTATAATCATTAATTCAATTCAGATTGCAGTCAAACAAAAGCAAATGCGCCATGTATAAGTCGCCATAAATATTAGATTCACTGAAATAGAATATTCATATTTGCAACCCATCATATCCAAAATATTAGGTCAGGTCTCTAAACATTATATTTGCACTATAACTTTAAGTTAATTTACTTAACATACATACTACCTAATTTACCAAGTCATACGTACATATAATATCAAATGTATTCTTTATAACTCCGTAAAAAATTATAGGTGAAAAATAATTTCAAATTTGTAAATCTATTGTAAAAATACGAAGGCAATTATCGCACTTGAGCCGCAGTTTCTTATGGCCAGAGCCATCAGATCGAAATTATTTACAAATATAATAGAAAAAATCTGTGAAATAACAAAGATTGTCATGATACACTTGCTGGAATCTACATTATAATAACGAAAATCTGTAGCTATATATTTACCATATATAGATTTAAACTAAAGGCTAACATTATACCCTAGCTGGAATCTACATACAGTGGGGGGAAATAAATATTCGTACACTTGAAAAATCGTATTTTAATGTATGTAAGTACACAAACTTAACAGGAAAAGTGATTTAAATTATGTATAGAGACGCATAGTATTCAAAAATACTATCAAAAGAAATTAAATCTCAATGCAACAAAAAACAATGCAACATGTGNTAATAACTAATTAATATATACCTATATAAATTAAAGGTTATCACTATACCCTTGTATCTACATATATAATAACTAATTAATATATACCTATATAAATTAAAGGTTATCACTATACCCTTGTATCTACATATATAATAACTAATTAATATATACCTATATAAATTAAAGGTTATCACTATACCCTTGTATCTACATATATAATAACTAATTAATATATACCTATATAAATTAAAGGTTATCACTATACCCTTGTATCTACATATATAATAACTAATTAATATATACCTATATAAATTAAAGGTTATCACTATACCCTTGTATCTACATATATAATAACTAATTAATATATACCTATATAAATTAAAGGTTATCACTATACCCTTGTATCTACATATATAATAACTAATTAATATATACCTATATAAATTAAAGGTTATCACTATACCCTTGTATCTACATATATAATAACTAATTAATATATACCTATATAAATTAAAGGTTATCACTATACCCTTGTATCTACATATATAATAACTAATTAATATATACCTATATAAATTAAAGGTTATCACTATACCCTTGTATCTACATATATAATAACTAATTAATATATACCTATATAAATTAAAGGTTATCACTATACCCTTGTATCTACATATATAATAACTAATTAATATATACCTATATAAATTAAAGGTTATCACTATACCCTTGTATCTACATATATAATAACTAATTAATATATACCTATATAAATTAAAGGTTATCACTATACCCTTGCTGGAGTTTTTGGTAGCCAGAGCTCTCAGACCGCGCGTTGTTCAGGAGACCTGCTCGCTCAGGGCCGCTCTTGAACTGGCTGCCTTCACTCGGTCCTGCGGGACAAAACCTGCGATCACTGCCTGCACTTGAGTCGCCAAGTTACTCAAGTCGCCGGCCTTCAATTAAAATATACAGGATTTCATTATCTACAAATCTACATTATCTACAAATATACATTATCTACAAATATACATTATCTACAAGTCTACATTATCTACAAATCTACATTGTCTAAAAATCTACATTGTCTAAAAATCTACATTATCTACAAATCTACATTATCTAAAAATCTATATTGTCTACAAATCTACATTATCTAAAAATCTATATTGTCTACAAATCTACATTATCTAAAAATCTATATTGTCTACAAATCTACATTATCTACAAATCTACATTATCTACAAATCTACATTATCTATAAATCATTATTGACAAATCTACAAGTAAAGTAACTATCATTACAAATCTACAAGAACAAAATCTTGTATCTCTGCCTGCACTTAAGTCGACGGCCTTCAATTGAAATGATCTATTATATGAACAGAATCTACCCAGAGCTTTCTAAATAGGTTTTTACAGCTTTTTATTATCTATGTGGTAATCTTAAGCTACAAGTCGCATTTCTGACCAGTTTTGATAGACAAACGGCGAGTTGAGTGATCGTGTCTCATCAATGACGTCTGGTTGATACATAATTTTTCTATTTGCATTGTTTACAATATGAGATGAATAATATTTGGTTACATTTTAAAAAACTATTTCGTCATTCCTATACCGTATCGGGATGAATCAAATATTATACTATTTTCGCCGCTGCATTAACACCCACGAATTTTAAAACTGCGATGACTTAAATCACTGAGGGCAAAACTTTCCTACATTTTTTAACCAATTAAACACGCCATAAGTTATTTCTTTCACTTTTCTAACGCCGTTGTTGAGATTTGGTTAAATATAACACACACTATTACCACCGATAATATATAATTTACATCATGAAGTAATGTGCTGTCTAGTTTGGGAAATTCCGACCCATAGTCAATGACATAATATGAATATATAATATATAAATGCAGTATCATAATACGAATTCAATACCACTTTTGTGAGATTTCAAAAGTTTTACCTAGTACTACTAAAACAAACAACTTTCTGACCTGTACAATATTTATTATTGTTTGTGTAGGTGGATTGAGAGAAGTGTCCTTGAAGATTCATTTTGAATACAGTATAAAATACAACATCTGTGTACAGCACTCGTCCAATATACAACATCTGTGTGGACCACTGAACACAACAGACATCAGTGTGGACAACTGACACAACATACAGCTGTGTGAAGGTCTGTATAAGACATCTTACATACAAGTCGTCATATGCATTCACCAAAATTGTCCTCACTAACATTACTATTACTCATAGGTACTATCGGAACAATACAGTATCATCGTGTTGCTACTATATGCTATCACTGAACTATATTCATATATAAGAGACGATATATCCGTATATAATAAATTATATATTTATATATAATAGGTAATATATTTATAAATGAAAGATGATGTCTTCATATATAAGAGATGATATCATATATAATAGAAGATATATTTAGATACGTATAACAGTTTCATCATAGCACTACTAGTATGTCATATCACTGAACTATATTCAAATATGAAAGACGATATATTCGTATATAATAAACAATATACTTATATATAATAGGCGAAATATTTATAAATGGAAGATGATGTCTTCATATATAAGAGATATCTTCATACGTAAGTGATGATATCTTCACAGATAATAGACGACATCTTCATATATAATAGATGATATATAAGAGACGATATCTCCATATATAATAGATGACATCTTCATATATAATAGATGATATATTCATAAATAATTAATAGATGATCTCCCCGTAAAAGTTGATAGATCACCGGCACTATCGATGCCATCAAGACGCTGGTGCTGAGGCTGCAGCAGTACGGAGCTCAGGGACTGGCCTGACGATATCGCCTGCGCCGCCTTCGTCACCTGTGACAAACAGGGGCGTTAGATAAATACATGATATACGTATATACCTGGTAAACAGATATATGTTATGTAGATAAATGTATGCTATATGGTAACTTAACATATACTTGGTTAACAGGTAGTAAGATAACAGGTATATGTTATGTTACCTGGATAACAGCTATATGTTACATTACCGATACTATATATTATGTAAACTAGATAACAGGTATATGTTACGTTACCTGGATAACAGGTATATGTTATGTTACCGATACCATATATTATGTTAACTGGATAACGGTATATATGTTACCGGTATATGTTATGTTAACTGTATAACAGGTACGGTATATGTTATGTCACATATACCATTTATTACGTTAAATGGATAAAAGGTATATGATACCCTATGTTACTGATACACATTATGTTAACTGGATAACAGGTAATTCAATTTAATTTCATAATTTAATTCGGCATTTCATTTATTACTTCTGACTGCCTTGCTATGTCACAACAAAAACAATACGAATTTGAAACCGCCACTTTCAGAATTTAAATTCTTCAAGTTTAATATGCTGAATTTATTTCAAATTTATTTATTATTAGCGTCAACCATTGAAACAATGATCAATTATTGCATATAAGTGCATTAAAAAAATCAGGTTTGCTCTCTTTTCATTCTTGAGAAGCATTAAATCCAGCAAGAGTTTATACGAGTTTAGCAAACAATAATGAAGTTTGATAAGTTCACTTCAGAATAGTTTTACCAACTTATAAGTTTGCACTCAAAAAATTACGAGACTATGTCCAAACAGCGAAGCACTTCCCGTCCTTGTGTGGGTTATCCTAACCCAGCTTTTACTGGGAAAAAACATATCAGTGCTACAGGAAGTGTGTCACTATTAGAACAATATGACTCATACTGCAGAGGTGGGCAGTAGCGCGCTACATGTAGCGGCCGCTACATTTTCAGTAGCGGTAGCGGCGCTAAATTTAAGCAATTGTAGTGGTAGCGGTAGCGCCCGCAACATTTAGAGCATGTAGCGATAGCGGCCGCTACATTTCAAAGTAGCGCTGCCCAGCTCTGACCATACATGTTTCTGAGAAGACAAGAATATAATAAATTGTTAAGTTACTCCCACCTTGCTGCCGAATGCTGACGCCTGATCGGATATCTCGTCGAGCAGTTTACCCTCGCGCACCTAACGAGGGTAACGGGCCGTGCGAAGGTCAAATAATACAAAATTATACAGATAGATATAAAATTATATAGATAATAACACATGCTGCAGCCCACAAATAATATACTAACACAAACTTGCCAACAGGATATTGGACAACATAATTACTGACTACCAAAGACGTCCAAAAATTAAAAAATAAGTATAAATAATTCAAAATTACGTGAATACGTCATTACAATGGCCAATGTTTAATTTGAGACTAATTAAGTTTATGCTACAATATAATGGTACTGAAATGACAACAAACAGTAGGTACTGACAGATGTCGTTTATAGAGCAAGTAATCAATAATTTAGAATCAGTCAACAACCATAATACAGATCAAAAATGCACCACATAGAAATATAAAATAATGTGCACAAACGCTAACACGTTAATTTGAAAATCTTTTTGAGGATAAAAATGATCAAGCAAAACAAAAGTCTAAAGTTTTCTAGGTTTTCTAAAGTTTCTAAAGCTTTTAAAGTAACTTTAGGAGTCACTGCAAGCATTTACGATAATTACAATAAGCGATAAAAACATTTATAGCAAATTTAAATGAAGTAGAATAAGTGAGTAAGTAACTCCTTACCACAAGAACTGTAGAACAACGTTTGTATAAAACTGTTGAATTGTGTACCTACAATCAACTGTAGAATTGGTATATGTAGAATCAGGGGTATCGTATAAGCAAAAAAAAATTATAATAATACATAGTGGATGAATACCTAGAGACTTTCTAATATAAATGCTGTTTCTGTAATATTCTTTTTTATAAAATTTTAAATATTAAGAATATGTTAAAGTGCAAGGTAAAATTTCCCACATTGAAGCTAAAATTATTTAAACGAATACAATTAACCACTAACAATCAAGCAGCACATGATCTTACCTCGTATCTTATAGTCTTCTGAGAAGTAGAAAGTTTCCACTACGAAAATAACTATTAGAGACAGTTATTACCAAAGAGTTGCTAGGAGCAAGTCTCATGATTAATACCATTAATCATCTGACCTTATCACCGATAACTTGTCCATAGACGGTGGCCTTGTCTGCAGCTATGGCGCTGTACTCCACCGCCTTGGCCGCTACCTTTGTTGCCCCCAGGCTTAACAGCGACCAGCCCTGTAAATATTATATGATTAAAAGCTAATAATAATAAATATTTACACAATTACAAGCTAGTAAGCATTATAAATTATAATAATTATTTATACAATTACAAGCTAATAAGCAATATAAATAATAATAATTATTTGCACAATGACGAGCCTTTTGGTGGTTCACACAAAAATATTAACCATGATAACCGGTCACTTAAGCTCGGTAGAAACCTGAACTGTGATGTGGTGAAATGTGGCGTGACAATAGTGTTGGTGAGCTGCTTTGGTATAGTACAGTGGTTGGTATAATAATGACTGGTACAATACAGTGACTGGTATAATACAGCAACAAGTATGTACCTGAGCAAGGGAGGACACGGCCGTGTCCATCATGTCGACGGAGGCGCTCTTGGGTGGCGGCTGGTAGTTGGTGTTGCCGAAGCCGCTGTAGCGCCCGCCTTGTGAGGGCGGCACGTGGCTGTGTGAGGTGAGGGTCATTATGAGGGGTGATGCCTGGGGTGTGGTGTGTGGAGGTAGTGAGGGTGATGAGTAAGGGTAGTGAGGGTGATGAGTGAGGGTAGTGAGGGTGATGAGTGAGGGTTTTGATTGTGATGAGTGAGGGTAGTGAGGGTTTTGATTGTGATGAGTGAGGGTGATGAGTGAGGGCAATGAGCGGAAGGAGTAGCTACACAAATTATAGAAAAAAAAAGTTTCCAGCAATAAAAAATACACCCATGAATCAGTGAGCACATTATAAAGATGACAGAACCCAATGCTACCCATATTGACAAACAAAAATACACTAAAACACTTTACTCTGTGACTTCATGCAAAAAAGTCATACAATAAATTTGTATAAATTATGCGCAAGTATAATTTTCACAGACGCTGTTCAGAATCTTACTCGGGTCTGCTGAGATTTTCATTCTGGACTCTCTCAAAGAAAGCTTCTGTTTGGTTCTTGATGGCTGGATCTTGGTAGCCTGTTTGGTATCCTGACTGGTAGGAGTTCTGGTATCCTGACTGGTAGCTGCTACCATAGCCACTGCCATAGCTGCTGCCATTAGAGGTGGTACCTGCAATATAGGGTACCAGTATAGTCAAATACAATATTGACTTTGTCACAATAAATCAATATTTCATGAATATATTAATAATTAATAAGGGAAATATTGTTTACATCACGGACAGCACAAGGGTACATATTGAACATTACCTATACTAATCCATAAAAAAAACTTTGAATCTTTCCCTTTGAATTTATACTTTTATAAATATGAATTTCTTATTTTGGGTCCATCATTTAGAATAACTCTGTAATAATATATATAAGTAAATAAATTATAAGATTCTTTATTAAAATAAATTAAGCCTCGAGATGATGAAGAAAAGGCAAGGTAGAAACTTTGATTACTGGAAAAGGAAATGAATAGAGATAAAAATTATAGAAAAGCTGTGGATAAATCATGGTTTACTATGAAAATTCAACTAGAACGGTATTAGTGAGGTGACAGCAGGTAAAATAAAGAATTTAAAACTCCCATAAAAAGTTTTATAAAACTAGGCACCATACCGGTACATAACAACTAAGCAGCTAGTATGATTTGGTGACTCAGGAACAAAACACATGCAGTTATAAAACGTCAAAGAATGCAACAAACGTAGTATAATGAAGAGAAAATCATTGGTACCGGTATATATTACATATATTCATTTTTCATTCCATCAATCTTTTCATTTAGGTCTATATTTACAAACTTTCCAATACATCAAAAATCTATAGATACTACCTAATTTATAACCTTCATAGTATTTTAGCATAATATTTATTATAGTTGGATCAAAACTTGTCAACTTGCCTTCATTATTAAATGATGGGGTAGACTTGCTTTTACTAACACCAGATGCTGAGGAACTTCTGCTTGTGGAGCTATTGAGGGATATTTTGCCCACAGAGCTTGTCTCAACACTCCAGGGTTTGCCTTGGGACAGGCAATTAAGCTGTGAGAAAAACATATTTCCCATTAGCTAAATTTTGCAGTTCAAAAGAATGTGAATAAAGCTCTTAAGACTCAGGCAGATAACAAATTTAGAAGGTAAAGTTCATTGGTAGGAAGAAAGCGGATACGGCTCTCAGTACAGCTGAGAGCTTGTGAGCTGTATGCGGTACTTGAGAGTCATATCCACATTCAATAACATCAATACCATGTACATAGTATACAAATCAGCTCTAAATCTACACTTGTAAACCTTTTCCTTGCCAAAATACTCTTACTTTCTTAAAAGATTTTATTATTGAGACTTTTTCTTTATGGGGAAGTAATTAGACTTATTAAATGAAACTTATTATCCTTCCTTCAAGTCACAATACCTTATCCTTATAGAGAGCAGCAGCTCTGGTGTTGTACTTCTGCTGCAGTGGAGATGAGTGGTCGTAGTCACTCTGAGCCATCAGAAAGTCCAGAGCTTTCTTATTCCCTCCAATCTGATGTATAAATTAAATTAATAAATTGCAAGTTTTTAAAGAGTACCGTAAAATGGGGTAACTTTGACCGGCGGGGTAACTTTGACCATTTTTCCTTTTTTTAACAAAAACCCCCAAAACTCAAAAACGATTCGACATAGAAAAATTTTGTCAATGGAAAACCGCGACTGATGAATAAATAAATTGATTAGAATAAGTTATTAATTGCAGACAAGCATTTTTTTAAAGTTTTTTTCGTTAGTGGTTTAATTTATAATAAAATTTATTATTGAAACTATTTACAATACAATTCGTGCATCTACGTTTATATTGGCGAATATAATTTGAGAACATTGTAAATTTTTGGAAACATATTTACTTTGGATTGAGGAAGCAAACAAATTAGCATGCATTGCAATACTGATATTATGTGGAATCAAAAAAAAAACTTGAAACTAGTGACAGTTAGGAAATGGGAGGCCACCATGTTTAATTAAAATCACTTCACAACCAAGACGCGTCGTGCTACAATAGAACGACTTTCTGAAATAGTGACTCCAGAAAATAACATTTTCTGTCTGGACTCCATGAAGCTTTTTCTCAAGTCAATTAAGTGTCTTGCACTCGCTGACGCTCGATTACTCCTTGCAAAATATTTTTATATTGCTAAATTATTTATCACCTTGGAACGGGAAACTTTTTCTACAATTAAATTTAATACCGGTACCAGTTTATATAACTATTCATAATTCATAATAACTATTCATAATCTTATATATTATTCATATTTTTCGCGTAATAAATATTTTGGAAATAGGACCATAAGAAGCTGTTTCGGGAGCAATCGGTCTTGGTTCTCTCACATTATTTTTAAAAGAAGTGTTTTTTTTTCGGACGTTATACCTCATATACTATTTTTTTTAATGGTAGGTAATGTCTTACTTGAGCTAGGTGAACTAATTTTAGAGTAAATATTGTTAAAATTACACTATTAATAGTAGGTAAAGTATTTTTTCTTCGCAGTCAACCCAGAGTTTCTATACAGAAATTATTGCTCTTATGTATATTGAAAAACAAGAAACTAAACAACTTTATTCTTGTTCATCTAAAACACAAAGATCTGAAGCGTGATAGCAGTAGATCCTTCACTTAGACTAGGTAATTACCATGCAAATCATTATCATAAGCGATTACATCCAATGTAATTAACGCAGTCGAAGACAATTTACTACCTTCTGAAATAAGTTTCTGCCAATTTTGATGTGTTTAACAGTTGGTGTGCAATTCCAATATGTTTTAAAAATTTGCAATTCCAATATATGTTTAAAAAAGCTACAAGAGAATCCGTGATATCTATTCCTGGTAAAGTACAAATTTCTTGCCCCCAGTTTGGCTTTCTATAAGAAAACTAATTATACAAGTGCGATGAAACAAAATACACGCGCTCGTCGGAAATACATGAAGCGACATAGTGTACATTCGCGATAAAGATATCATCTCGTTCCTTGAGACAAGAGATCCGAAATTATGTTGAATATTGTTGCTTGCGTTATCGCGCCGAATGCCTGGGACCAAGACCGATAGGTATGCATAACCTGCATCGGTATATAATTTAATTGTAAGGACTAAAAATTGCTTTAATCGTATTTTGAACTGAGAATCAAACGGGAATCGTATGTACTTTGTAAAAAAACACGAGTTTGAACCGGTTTTCTTTCAGCATGAGCGTACATGAGCATTATTATTATAAACGGGATTCGGAATAACGGGAATGCATGACGGGATTCAGACTAACAGCAATGACAGGATTTGGGATAAATGGATTCTAAAATTGCTGGGATGTCGAGCCAATGCAATGCTAGGGCTAACCAGCCAGTTTTTAATTAAAAGTATGAACTGGATATTAATGCCCGACATCTTTGAAGTACTTTAGTGGATATCAGCAATATTGCTCCACATTATTTATTCAGGTATTGGAGATTACTGGGCATCGTTGACCGACACTTTCCGACATGGAACACTGAATTATATTTTTTTCGAGTTTTCCACTTCATTCAAGTGGGGTTGAATTTTGGATGGGAAAAGCAAGCGAAAATACGAGTATCCTGGATGGATAAAGTTGGCTAATTTGAATAGATTTTTAAACTTGAATGCAGGAAATTGGGAGTAGATTTTTAAATGACGAAAATAGGCGTGAAAAAGTACATTTTAGCCGAGACAAGTTGGCCAGAGCGAGTGAAATGCAAGTAGGTCTTTGGGTGTAGATTTTTGAACGAGGACAGTAGAAGAGAAAAACTAAATTTTAAATGTTAAAAGTTATTAGAATAAACAGATTTTCGAAAGGGAAAGTAGGGCAGAGGATGCCGGGCGCCAGACGAAGTCGTCGGGCAGTCGTCAGAACAGACGAGGGTGAAGGCCAAGCTGTACTTCTGCTTTGGCTTTTGTGACTCTATTAACTAAGGTATTTGATTTAACCTGATAAATCGTACTGAATGTTGACAGCTGTTATTAATTCATGTTAAGAACTCATTTGAAGATTTTTATGCATTGATTCATGAATAATTTGTATATTTTGGCACCATATCGATTCGTTTTGGATACTCAATCGTTAATTGATTAGCATGAATATAATTGATGTTCGTCTGTTGATCTCGCGTTTGAATTTATAAGACATATCGCAGGCCAATAAAGAGCCAGTGAAAAATTAACGAATTTTATGAGCCAACATTGCTGATAATAAGTTACAATTATTGGTGCAATCATGCACGCTAAATAATGAATTGAAGCTAATTAAAAATCCTTTAATTCAGTGATCAAGTTTCATTATTATGTGACTGCGTAGATTACTAACTAAACAGCCCATAACTGTTAATTCTACAGTTATTGAATATTTAACTGTTTATATTCTTACAGTGTGGGCTATTGGCGTCATCAACAGAATGCTAGCAAGCAGGGGTTGACATAATAGAAAAAAATGCGCCAAAAATTTTTAATTTGATTTAATTAAGAGATTTTCATTATTTATACTTGAATCATACCTTCTTTTCGACAAATAATAACTTATTTCATCGTAAATCAACAAAGAACAGTTAAGCAAAGACAAAAATCTTTCTTTCTGCTTGTTATTTTATAATGTTGGTCCTATGCGTTGTTACCTGTTAGTGAATGCATTCATCTTTCGCATCGTTTAATTTTAACAATGTGGAGTCTTGCATGAATGGCAAATTAACATGAATGTCCGAGCACAGAACACGATTGTTCTATATTTTAGGAGGCACGTTTTATCCACGTGATACTACCGAGAATGGAAGAGTTCATCGCTGTGAGCGCATGCTTCGTGTGAATGAGCAATACTTTCTAATGGCTGACTTATGTTATAAAAACATGAAACTATTTAAAAATGGAAGAGTACTTCACTACGTATATGCTGTGTACATTTGATTGATAGTTTCTCATGGCTACCCAACGGTTTTTTAAACATGAAATTATTTAAAAATGGAAGAGCACATCGCTGGGTAAATGCTTTTTACAGTACAAATGAGCGAGTTTCGCGTATCTGCCCCACGTTATGAAAACATGGAACTATTTAAATAAGAAAGAGTATACAGCTACGTCCACATTCTTTCTATGAATAAACTACATTTCTTCAAATTTACAATAATACAAATACTTACACTATTCTCATCTTTTGGTTTCAAGTCTGCCAGAACTCGTCTTGTTCTAGGGCTTGCCATTTCAATAATAAATGGCAAACTCAACACTTCTAAGGAGTATACTTAAAAAAAATGAATTGTGAATTTGTGAAATACTACACCCAGACCCAATCACTTGTAGCCTGTAGGTAGGACGTACTAGTACTACGTAGAAGTTGTAGCTTTCAAATTTTCCTAATTCTATTACCTGTAAAAAAAACAAGAATTACACATGTATAAAAATTTCCTCAAAAAATCAGTATTTTAAACAAATTATTAATAAAACTTTACAGTAAAGTTCAAATTAAAAAATTCATCAAAAACTTAGAAGAAAAAAAAAAACGGTGAAAGTGAGACGATGGGACGGCCCGGACGGCAGACGGAAGCGAATCCTATTTAATAAAAAGTTCAACTTTTGATACAACAGAATAATAGTAGATAACAGGCTGGAAGCTACATTTAAATCAATGAAAGTTTTACACATCATTTACGCAACAATTCTTCATCGACTTTTCAATCAGGTTATTTAATTGTGAACATCCGACGAACACTCAACACGACGAACACAGCTGTTGTACAAATCGGCCTGAATCGTGTCCGCACCTGACAGAGCTGGCATCAAAACACTGCCGCGGAGTTTTTTGTAGACGACAAGAGAATCTTAGACGGTTTAAAATATTAGAATTGGACTTGAGGCATGGTGACCATGAAAGAGACATTAGTCAGTCCTATACATCGGCTAGCTGCCACGCGTCACACATTCGTAAATGTTGAAGGAGAAGAGGGAAACAAGGTTAAGTTGGAGCGATATTAGATCAGAGGCTAGAGGGTTTAGAACGTTCGTGTTAATAGAGATGAAAAACAGTTGTAATGGAGTGCAGGAGGGAAGATATTTGATATATTATTATTTTGCCTAATTTTATTATTATTACTATGACTCAGCTATCAGGTCATAATTAAATATGTTCCTTTCATATTTTTATTATTGCCTTACTATTGCTTGCGACTGGGAAACAAAGATCGTCGTTGAACTCTTTGATTGGGCATAGTCGGATATACTGCAGATTCAGAAAATACCTCATTGAGGTTTTCTGATCCATATACATCAACTAACCAGTCAACATCAGCATAAAGACACACCTCTGAGTCTGAGATGAGTCCTCAATCTTTCTGGTGGGCGACTCAAACATATCGAGGCCGTCAACGCGCCAAGGAAATAAACTATATCACACAGCGCAACATTATCCCATACTATATCTCTCTCATGTTACGGTCAGTATAGTTCAATAATATTACATTACACACTCGCCGTATTCATGGGAGCTAATGTTTAAAAATTAATCATGTTGATGCCTAAACATTAGCGATAATAACGCAGCAAGTTAGAAACCTGAGATTGCCTTTGCTTAGCATGGCTCTCTGCCGCTATCTGTTGAATTTGCTGTGACTCTTTTTCGTTATGGAAAATGTTCCCTTTCATTAAGCGGGCAAATGTCGAGAGCACTTACCCGAGTTCATTGCCGTGACTACAATATTCACCTTCTCGTAACCATCCATTCTAAGTATATAATAAAACCTCTTTTAATTAAATAACCGAGACTGCTATAATGAACGTAGACGATGGACTGGATATCTACGTTGACCGCTCATCTCTTCCCGCCCGCAAGTTTGAAAACGCACAGTTGACCGATGCTAATCTATGCACGAGCTTCTTCATTCAGCATGATAAAAATAGTTCTGTTCGTCTTTGCCTGGCACATTATTTGATTCGCCAACTGCACTGAAATTCAAAGTCGATCAAATTGTAAAGTCGGGAAACAGAAAATAAGAAGTGTGTTAATGTATGTTAGATGCTAAAAATCCGAAAACTGATGAAAACTCATCTCAAGTTCTGTCGTTCATTTTTTATTTGCAAACCATCAAAGCAAAATGAACGGCAACTGGTGCTTAACAATAATTATGAGATTAGTATTGACTGAATTATTGTGCACGTTGAGAAGAACATATAATCAGATTGAAGCCATAGTGTAAGCCTAATATGGAATAGTTCTTGTCAACTACATTAAAGGACCTTTTGTTGAAGATCCTTATGTATTATATTATAGTATATGTATATATTATATTACATATTATTATATGTATTATTATATATTATCCTTATGTATTTGTATTATAAGAAATTTTGATTAATTGTAAAGTTACAAGACAGTTCAATAACTCAAACTAAAAGTAAAGTTGTGCTCAGGTTTGCAAGTGTGCTCCTTGCATACCTAGAGCCATGCTAGATGTAAATAAACACAGATGTGGGTATGTTAACAGACTACTTGACGCCTGCGCCGGTATTGCAATGCTGGCTATCCCAGGTCAGAGAAGGCAATCCTTTCGTTGCAGGTGTTTCGTCGACGCCTAAAGACGGAACTATTTCGTAGAGCCTATATGAATCTAGTGTTTGGTCATTTTATCCGTTCCCATCCTTTCTTGTGTCTATTTATTTTTCGCTGACTGTTAATCTAATGTTTGACGTGCCCTCGAAGTTCGTTTGAACCAGACGCCACGATAAATGTTTCATAGATTAATAATAATAATCCCAGATAGCTAGCAATGCTAGATATGGATGAGATATGGTGTGTGAGACATGGATCTCACACACAACTGACCTCTCGAGAAAGATGCGAATAAATGCTTGTAGGCAACTGCCTTCATGAATTGGCACCTTATGCGATAATCTCTAGTAAAAGTCACCGAAAGGTCTCTAATTTCAAAACAAATAAAGCAATGCAATTTTCGGAAACTTTCTGCCAGTACTGAAATTCATTTATCACTTCACTGCATTTGGTGGTGATTAAGATTTAAATTTTTAATATTAATCTTTCAAATTCATCTTATGAAGAGGCTACTCGTTCTTCAAATGTGCTGGTGCATTTGAAAAAAATATGTATATTACATGCTCTTAAACCAAGGAAAAGATAAGATAAATCCATTCCTTTATCACGTCGATCAGTGATCCGAAAACAATTCACTAAAGAATGGAAGACCCAAGCATTTGCAACATTAAAATATCGTCGTAAGCACTGATAACTTATAGGATATGCAAAACAGAACCATTCATTCATCTGAAATTTAATAAATACAGGGACAGCCTACAATAAATTACATTTGTACAATTTTACATGGGAAACATCGAAAAGTTGGAGTACATGGTTGACTTTCGTGAAATATTTATTGGTAAGAGCGCTCATCGCTGTCGTCGCGGTTGCGGTCTTCCTCGGCAGCCTTGGCGATCTGGTCGAGGACGAACTGGGGGATCTCGTGGGGGAATTCAGGGGCCACGGGCAGGGCATCGGATTCGGGCTGGTATCCTCCCTCGGCGTTGGCAACGTATTTCAGCTCGAAGTCCTCACCGTCGGGGTGGGTGAAGCTCACGGTTCCCTGGGTCTCGACGGCGCCATCGGGGCCTGAGCCGTAGCCGGACTCGGAGATCTTGGTGCCATCAGCAGTTTCGAAGTCGAGGCTGTACTCGCCGGCGGCGCTGGGGTACACGCGGTCGTCACGGAGGATGGCGACCTCATCGGAGTCATCCCTGCTAGCCGCGGGAGCGGCGTAGCGGGAGTCGGGGCGGGCGGCCGCGAGGGCGAAGAGAGCAGCAAAGATGATCTAGAAAATGCAACATTTCATTATCTTGAAAACCGTTATTTGAAAATTATATTCTAATAATGATTTAAGCCATTTTTGAGGTATTGTTTGAAGTGGCAGACTAGTATGTTGATTCATTAATTGCAGCAGCACCAGAATGCAATGCCCATGCCATTGGAAGACCTGACTTGTACAAGAGAAACTATAGAGCGACGTTCATCTTCATTTATTGATCAGACTAATCGAGCGATTGGAAAAAGGTGCAAATAGAGCGATTGGAAAAAGGTGCAAATTTCAATTGTGGGATAATGTATTCGCAGCAAAAAGTAGAACTGGAATTGTCAGATATTGACTGATGTTTTTCCATACATATTATAGCAAATCGAAAAAGGGGACTAGTTTCCTGGAGCTGACCATTTCCTACTGAATCATTTTATTCTGAAGAAAAAAGATAGTTTCCAATGAAATTGAGTGATTCAGAAATCGATACAATAGAACGATGCAAAATATATTTGATTTAATCATTGCAATATTCTCTCAACTCATAGGAAAATTACCGTAGAAAGCAAAATCATGTCCTTCGCGCAATAAAACAAAAACAGAAGTGTATATTAAAACCATTATAAGAAAAGCCCGTTAAAAAAGAGATATGATCTGTCAAAAATTTTGACATCTGAGTACGGGTACAACAGCATAATTTTGTAAAGCTGTTATTAAACGTTGCACGTGACTTAGCGCTAGACGGGTTAAGCAGTTGCTGTTGTCACTTTTTAATAAAATGCTGGGAATTGGGGAGTTTAATAGTGTATTGCTCAAGTCCATATATTCGTATTGTCTGTCGATCACTGTCAAAATTTTAATTAAAATGACTGTGAATAATCAAAATAGTAGGCCAATCAGAGCTTATAACTTGGCAAAATGAATCTATTAATATGAACGAAGAACTAATGGAAAATTCATTATATTTCAGCAGAGTCTGCATCAAAATATGGATGGTTATTTTGGTTGATTATTCGTGTAATAAATTGAATTAAATATTGTCTGCTGGTATTAGTTTAAAATTTTGGCAAAACACCAGCGAAATAATAAATAGCAATTAATTGGTAAGAATTTAATCGATGTTCTAATGTCTATCTAGAGTTTAAATTATCACGACATATCGTGGACCAATTAATTAGCCATTCACAAGTCAGCAAATTTTATGACACAAATTTGAACAGTAAATCCATTAAAAAATTTGAAAATGCAGGTAAATTTACTGGATTTTCATAGGGTCTCCAATGAAAGACAAAACATGTCACGGAAAAATTTAAGGACTGAAGGCTGATAATATAATATTAAATTATATTTATAGATTATTATTATCTTGGAAACTTACGGTCTTCATGTTGTCGGAGAGTTGGATCGTTTTGATGCCTTCTGAGTTCTGCATAGCCTTTATATACTCCTTGGCAATGCATATGTATATATATATATAAAAAGTAGTCAAGGGTTCCTATATCGAGTTCAAGGCTGCAGTGCATTTGCACGCTTGATCCCTCCTGTATAAGCTTGACGAAGCACCAGACGTGCAAAAACTTTCGCCATGCGATTTCAAGTTGGACATAGAAGCGAAGAATGCAATCAGACAATGCATTTAAAATTAAAGGCTACATAGGCTTGAGAAGTAAGCTCGAGACAATAACACCTGTAATTATTATTATTGAAGAAAGCGTGGTTATACTAAAAACATATAACTCAGTACTCACTGCAGTGAATGACAGAGAGCGCATTTTCTCGTCGACGAAAACTTGAGGACACGGACGGACGGACAGACAGACAGACAGACGGGAATGGCGAGCACAATAGTGCATTTTTTCCATAAATGAGAAAATGCGCTAACAATGCAAATTCTGAAATTCAGTGGTTGACTGAACAACGAAATAAATATAGTAGAATTTCAATGGTATGCGGCTCCGAAAATTAAATCAGTTAAATTTTATTGTGAATGGAAACTTGGAGCCGAATATCGTGTTGCCGTCTTGAAGAAAATACATAGCGATTATTATTTCACTTGAAAGACGTTGCTCGTATAACAAACACGTGGGCTTAAAAGCAGCTAGGAAAAAATTATCAAAGGAATATCTGAATCCCATGTTATTCATGAATATGAAAAACAAAAAGAAATATTCTATCTCGTATCTCGGAAATTTAGAGTACAGAAAGTCTAGAAATTAAACATATTTTCTTTTACAATATTAAACGAAAATCTAGGTAATTTTCAAGAAATTTTCTGGGCTTCAAATTATTTATTTAAGAGCTAAAAAAATTTGTTGAGACGACTTCACCCGTGCTATGTAATTTTAGGCGAAAATATTTTTATTATGGTTTAGCATGAGCACTACTGTACTTAAATCAGTTTCGTAAAATTTGAACGATGAATAATAATCGGCAGAAATAACCGGGGATATTCGAAGACAGTAATTTATGAGGGAGCGGTAACATTATAATATTACAGTAATCAAATTTTAAATGAAACTATCGAAATTTGAATTACAATTTGATGGAATCATTGTTATCTGTGCTGTAAAATGCCTATAATAAACGTAAAATAATAATGCTCAACGAGGTTACTATAAGGCCAAAAAGATATGGTGAAGATATCTTCACCAAAGATATGGTGAAGACAAACCGCGACTGATGAATAAATAAATTGATTAGAATAAGTTATTAATTGCAGACAAGCATTTTTTTAAAGTTTTTTTCGTTAGTGGTTTAATTTATAATAAAATTTATTATTGAAACTATTTACAATACAATTCGTGCATCTACGTTTATATTGGCGAATATAATTTGAGAACATTGTAAATTTTTGGAAACATATTTACTTTGGATTGAGGAAGCAAACAAATTAGCATGCATTGCAATACTGATATTATGTGGAATCAAAAAAAAAACTTGAAACTAGTGACAGTTAGGAAATGGGAGGCCACCATGTTTAATTAAAATCACTTCACAACCAAGACGCGTCGTGCTACAATAGAACGACTTTCTGAAATAGTGACTCCAGAAAATAACATTTTCTGTCTGGACTCCATGAAGCTTTTTCTCAAGTCAATTAAGTGTCTTGCACTCGCTGACGCTCGATTACTCCTTGCAAAATATTTTTATATTGCTAAATTATTTATCACCTTGGAACGGGAAACTTTTTCTACAATTAAATTTAATACCGGTACCAGTTTATATAACTATTCATAATTCATAATAACTATTCATAAATTATTCAGGTATTGGAGATTACTGGGCATCGTTGACCGACACTTTCCGACATGGAACACTGAATTATATTTTTTTCGAGTTTTCCACTTCATTCAAGTGGGGTTGAATTTTGGATGGGAAAAGCAAGCGAAAATACGAGTATCCTGGATGGATAAAGTTGGCTAATTTGAATAGATTTTTAAACTTGAATGCAGGAAATTGGGAGTAGATTTTTAGATGACGAAAATAGGCGTGAAAAAGTACATTTTAGCCGAGACAAGTTGGCCAGAAGGAGTGAAATACAAGTAGGTCTTTGGGTGTAGATTTTTGAACGAGGACAGTAGAAGAGAAAAACTAAATTTTAAATGTTAAAAGTTATTAGAATAAACAGATTTTCGAAAGGGAAAGTAGGGCAGAGGATGCCGGGCGCCAGACGAAGTCGTCGGGCAGTCGTCAGAACAGACGAGGGTGAAGGCCAAGCTGTACTTCTGCTTTGGCTTTTGTGACTCTATTAACTAAGGTATTTGATTTAACCTGATAAATCGTACTGAATGTTGACAGCTGTTATTAATTCATGTTAAGAACTCATTTGAAGATTTTTATGCATTGATTCATGAATAATTTGTATATTTTGGCACCATATCGATTCGTTTTGGATACTCAATCGTTAATTGATTAGCATGAATATAATTGATGTTCGTCTGTTGATCTCGCGTTTGAATTTATAAGACATATCGCAGGCCAATAAAGAGCCAGTGAAAAATTAACGAATTTTATGAGCCAACATTGCTGATAATAAGTTACAATTATTGGTGCAATCATGCACGCTAAATAATGAATTGAAGCTAATTAAAAATCCTTTAATTCAGTGATCAAGTTTCATTATTATGTGACTGCGTAGATTACTAACTAAACAGCCCATAACTGTTAATTCTACAGTTATTGAATATTTAACTGTTTATATTCTTACAGTGTGGGCTATTGGCGTCATCAACAGAATGCTAGCAAGCAGGGGTTGACATAATAGAAAAAAATGCGCCAAAAATTTTTAATTTGATTTAATTAAGAGATTTTCATTATTTATACTTGAATCATACCTTCTTTTCGACAAATAATAACTTATTTCATCGTAAATCAACAAAGAACAGTTAAGCAAAGACAAAAATCTTTCTTTCTGCTTGTTATTTTATAATGTTGGTCCTATGCGTTGTTACCTGTTAGTGAATGCATTCATCTTTCGCATCGTTTAATTTTAACAATGTGGAGTCTTGCATGAATGGCAAATTAACATGAATGTCCGAGCACAGAACACGATTGTTCTATATTTTAGGAGGCACGTTTTATCCACGTGATACTACCGAGAATGGAAGAGTTCATCGCTGTGAGCGCATGCTTCGTGTGAATGAGCAATACTTTCTAATGGCTGACTTATGTTATAAAAACATGAAACTATTTAAAAATGGAAGAGTACTTCACTACGTATATGCTGTGTACATTTGATTGATAGTTTCTCATGGCTACCCAACGGTTTTTTAAACATGAAATTATTTAAAAATGGAAGAGCACATCGCTGGGTAAATGCTTTTTACAGTACAAATGAGCGAGTTTCGCGTATCTGCCACACGTTATGAAAACAGGGAACTATTTAAATAAGAAAGAGTATACAGCTACGTCCACATTCTTTCTATGAATAAACTACATTTCTTCAAATTTACAACACGTTTCAGCAACATGAAACCATTTAGCGATGTAAAACAACTTTCCCACCAGGAATCTTACGTTGAAACATCGTTGAATAAACTTCGGTTAAACGAAATCAATTTGCAATCAAATCAATGTTGTTTGAAGGAAATAAATTTGCAATCAACATTGTTTCAACGAAATCAATTTCTAATCAATATTGTTTCAACGAAATCAACTTGTAATCAACATTGTTTCAACGAAATCAACTTCTAATCAATATTGTTTCAGCGAAATCAACTTATAATCAACATTGTTTCAACGAAAAAAACATCTAATCAACATTGTTACAACGAAATCAACCTCTAATCAACATTGTTACAGCGAAATCAACTTCAAATCAACATTGTTTCAACGAAATCAACTTGTAATCAACGTTGTTTCAACGAAATAAATTTGCAATCAACATTGTTTCAACGAAATCAACTGGCAATCAATTTTGTTTCAACGAAATCAACTTCAAATCAACGTTGTTTCAACGTAATTTGCTTCGCTCTGAAGGTTCACTTTGCCCGCATGGGTGGCGATCATTAAGGCCCCTGTTGGGGTAGTGACAGGGACAGCCGCTGCGTGGCCTTGACCCACTTCCTAGACCCACTTATGGGTAGAGGTCGAGCCGTATATGGACACATACAGACGCGCCGTAGACACGTTCTCAGCCTTGAAGAATTAGTACTAAAACAAGTGAAAAGCTGATCCCGCGATAACATATTTGGAAGTAATTATCTTAATAAAAGAAACGATAGTTGGTTTATTACACGTTTTGTTTGAAATATTTTGGCGAATATCAAGATACGGGTCTTTAATTGAAGGGAAGTTCGAAAGATGAATTGCGAGATTTTTACTCGGAAGCATAGTATGAAGTATTCAGACAATTTAACCCGTTGATTTTTTTGAGTGCAGCCTATCGAAGACACAAACTACCACGTTTTCATATTTATAATTTATTTTTCATAAACTTCGCTGTGGTCTTATTGAAGGTGATCTTAAATGTTAATTTTTATACAAAGAGCAGTACTTTTACATATATATACAATATATATTAAAATAATGTATTTACCTACTTTTTTTACATGACTATACTTTTACATCTATAAAATTTTACATACATACAATTTTATACAAAGCGCAATTTTTTTATATACAAGTGGAATTAAAGTCATGGTACTTCTGAATAAATCCTTCATCTTGTATAGACCTGGATGTTGGCAGCTCATCCAATTATTTATTAAATTTAAATCTGATTCGGAATAATTCAATTATACGCTCATATCAAGCGTTAACTGGAGAAGTAGTATAAACTTCGATTAAATTTAATTGTAGAAAAAATTTCCGGCTCCACGGTGATAAATAACTTAATTAGGAATATAAAAATGTTGTGCAAGGAGTGAACGAGCGTCAGAGAGTGCAAAACACTTGACCTAGGTTATATTTTGACTGGCCTTGCCGGCACGATTGTTTAAATCGCAAACATTTAATCTATTGGCCAATTTAATTTAATCCCGCGTCCAGTTCAGCTTTATGAAGTGACCACATGCACCCATAAAAGAGGCCTGTGGACATTAATTTTGATCTCATTATTCAAATAAAGCAAAATTAAAAAACATGAACTTGAATAATTCGTTGTATCTTGCTCTTTTCAATTTATTAATAGCTAATTTTCTTACTAAAATTTTGATCGAAAATTGTAGCCAGATTTGAAAATTCCTGTGTTGCCCGGGCTTGATAATGCCAGTAATTTTGGAATCCCAATGCCGTTATTACCTTAATGCCTAATCCCGTAAATGATAATGAAGTTTATGCATTGTATAACTAATCGTCATTTACTCATTAACTGAATTCACTGTAATTGGTGAGTATTTACTCACTAATTGTATTCCTGGTGAGCAACACGAGTATTTAGCAAAATTGAGCTATTTTTGTTATTTAGGACTAATAAAACTTGACCACGATCATTGAACACGACGACATTAATTTTCCGGTAATATTTAATTAATATTTTCCTTGAACATGTCTAGTCGTAATTTTTATGATGTTTTAATGGAATATTTTGTTAATTCCGCAGGCAATAAATTTTCATTCCGTACAATAAATTTTCAACTTTCGCTTACAATAAATATTGTAACTCCAACATACCACAATTGTGTCCGCAATATATAACCTCACTTAAAATTATGCACACAATTATTGACCATTGTACTTAATACACATTCGTAGGCAGAGACCAGTGGTTTATCGAAGAACACTTCGAATAATATTCTAAAATAATTGAAGCGATGTACGTGGAAACACGCAATTGTTTTTGGTGTTGGATTACTTATAGGCACGTGTTTCCACGGATTTGAAGATACGAAAAAATTGTGATGAAAGCACCCATGATTAAAATTAAGTTGATATGTATTTCCTTTGCATTGAAAATTCTAATAACTTCATTAATCATTCTTGGAGCCTTGCAGGCAAAACTCACTTTGTTCATAAAAATTGTATGCAGTAAACGGTAATTTTTGCTGTGCTTCAATTAAGGAATATGAAGCATAAGAACTATTTTCCGTGAACTATATTTTGAGTCTACCCAAAAGTAAACCATGAACTGATCAATTCTTGATACAATTGCAGTCTTGGGAAAGTCAAGTCTGGGAGAGATCACATTTATTACAAGAAAAATAAATACAATACTAAAATTTAAGACATAAAAAGTTTGGAATGCTGCTAATTTTTTTGCTAGAGTCCAGCGAAAAGCGTACGATGGAATTCAACTCTTATAGTCACGTGCAGAATTTTTACACCATAAAATTTGATAATTAGCAAGTTGGAAAAAGTATCACTGATATGGGGTAAATTATTGCGTAAGTAATGGTTTCATGTTTTA
Organism: Hyalella azteca; assembly: GCF_000764305.2. Lineage (NCBI taxonomy): Eukaryota > Metazoa > Arthropoda > Malacostraca > Amphipoda > Hyalellidae > Hyalella > Hyalella azteca. The sequence goes on from NW_025939917.1 coordinate 159,501, forward strand.
TTGGAAAAAAATAAGTTACTATCCAACATGGATAGAATTTTTCTCATAGTTCGTAATCACAGTCGTGAAGAAACGTAAGCTTCTTCATATCGTTTCCAAGATAAGAAGCTCGATCAGATTAGTTGTAGTAGCGACGTTCTCCAGATGAATCATCTCTGCGGCCGCCTTCGGCATCTTCACGGGCAGCCTTGGCGATCTGGTCGAGGACGAACTGGGGGATCTCGTGGGGGAAAGCAGGGGCTACGGGGAGAGCAGCAGACTCGGGCTGGTATCCACCGGCGGCATCAGCAACGAACTTCAGTTCGAAGGGGGTTCCGTCGGGGTGGGTGAAGCGTACGGATCCTTGGGTCTCGACGGCGCCATCGGGGCCTGAGCCGTAGCCGGACTCGGATACGTGGATACCGTTGGCGGTCTCGAAGTCGGTGCTGTACTGTCCAGCGGCGCTGGGGTACACGCGGTCGTCACGCACGATCGCGATTTCGTCGGATTGGCCTCTGTGTGTCGGCTGGGGAGCGGAGTAGCGGGAGTCGGGACGGGCGGCAGCCACGGCCAAAATAGCGGCGATGAAAACCTGAACAGATTCCAATAACGCTATGAGATAAATGACAATGATTTCTGAAATAATAAACGAGATAATTATTGTATGACAAAATTTATTGCAATTGAGTTCAATTGGACCGAACAATTCAATAAATTAGGGACGAGGAGCAGGTAATTTTTAAGGAACGCAGCAATAGAATTTGATAAACTCGATTAAGAAAATTGCCCTGACCAAATAGTGTGCATTGTAAAGTTGGACGACAGATTTGTTAAAACTTTGAAAACAGCTTGGATGAAAAAAACAACCTTCGGTATGTTATTCTCCAAGTTGCTAGAGTACATGACAGGAAAAAATATGAAAATAAGACAATTGAAAGAAACCTATCTATTTGACAAATGAATACGATATTGCAGTTTAGAATACGACCGAATCAACGTTCGAACACTTCGACTTTGATGAGCTCGAACAAAAACATTACGACTTAGAAATACTACAATTTAATAGGTCTATTAATTCTGTATATATATGATTATGTCTTTTGTATTGGCATTATCATTATAGAGGCGGTTAACTAATAGTACACGACTGTTTTAAAAATAGAGTGTTAGAATCCGTATTGTTATATTTATGCGAGAAAAAAACAACGTAAGAGGAATATTTGTGAGTAAACTCTACATAAAAAATGTTTGAAACAAGAAAAGGCTTTAGAGGTGATTTTTTTAAAAGAGGTGACTCTTTTATACAATTTTTTATAGAAGGCTTTAGTGGTGAATGTTATAAAAGCTTCCTTCGTATAATTAAGGAAAAGTGAGATTCTAGAAAAATTAATCTGTATCACACTTAGAATAGAGGAAATAAAATTCAAGCCAAAGAAAAATGCAATCCGTAAAATGTTCAGCCAAGTAGTCAACTGTACTTTCCAATTTCATACTAAAAAATACGCTTATTAACTTAACTTATTGAGTTATAAGTTAAGTACGCAAGGCTTTTACACTTTTAAACAAAAATGTTGGTCGTTTTCGGATAATATGTTCATTTGCAAAGCCTTTCAGAAGAATTGAAACGAAAGCATTACAACTCACTGAAAACCTAGGTGACATTCCAGGAATATTGAAATACTCAGAGGAATAACCTAATTTTATGCAATTTGCACTATTGTACTTGAAAAAAAGGTTCAGAAGCAAATGATCTCCTTTACTGGTGCACCAAACTTTGCTCAGCAAAGGAATTCAAAATATGAGAGCATATGGCCGAGTCATTTACTTAAAAATATATGAAATTTCCAGTTTCATAAAGCTAGAACATGACACACTCCAACCATACATATCCAGGCACAGCAATGGCCGCAAAACGAAAGCGGGATTCACTGCAAAATTTTAAAATTTGACTAACATGAGACGCAAAGAAATTACGATCGTCAAAAACTGGAACTTCAAATTATTAGCGCTGGCGAAAAATTGGATCATAACTTACAGTTGAGATCATGTTGTCGGTCCCGTAGGTCGGAAAGAATCAAGTGATGGGTTTCTGTGCCTGGACCTCGCCTTATATAGCGCAAGCAAGCCATAACGGAAGTTCAAGGTAAGACAAATGATAATTATTATCGTTTGGGAAGTTCACGCTGATGGGAAACATTTCACAACCGTAAAAGACATTGTTCGAAATGATGCCACAGTATAGAAGTTGCGTGGCTAGACTGCTCGACGTGGCAAGCGTGAAAGTATAGAGGTGACCGCAAAGTTTAGGTAACGGCAAAGTTGAGGTGGCAGCAAAGTTGAGATGGCGGTAAAGTTGAAGTGAAGGCAAAGTAAAAATGACCGCCAAGTTCAGGTGAATACAAACATGAGATGGTGGTAAAGTTAAAGTGATTACAAAGTTGAAATTGTGAAAAATACAGATGGTGGCAATGTTGAGGTGACGATGAACTTGAGGTGGTGACCGTAAAGTTGAGGTGACCGTAAAGTTGAGGTGACCGTAAAGTTGAGGTGACCGTACGTCTCAGTGACAGGATGTGTGTGCAATAACCTGCTGCATAATAAATCAAAAACCAAAGCAGGGCGGGACCAAGAAAATTACGGTTGGGATGCCATGAGAGGTCACCATGACGGGCGCGAGGCATCAATTTTACGGCCAAAAATTAATGATGAAATTCGTAAATCATTGTATGGAGATGCGATTAAATATTCCTACTGGTTGTGAGCAATAAATTTTGTACCCGAGTTCGTTAATAAAATCGAGATATTTGGAAATATTTATATTGTGGTCGACATAACTAATATATTTTTCAAGCATTTACAGTTTCGCAGATTACAACAGACGTAATTTATTTATATTTCGCAGGGAACGTTAACCCAGACAATGCCTAGAAATTCAAAGTTAAAGCTTGGGAAGGATTGCTTTCCGTTAAGCTTTCCGTCCGATTAATAATTTAACGAAATCATTACGTTTTCAACACCGGGTTATCCAGAACAAGAAGTGCACTTGAAATTACAATAAAAAAAATTATACAACTTACTATCATTATCGGTGGGTACTTGCTTGATTACATTATTTATAAATTACTTAAAATGCTACTTACTCATATCTATAATGACGGAAAGTTTTACAACTCCAACCAGGGAGAATCTTATCATTTGGTTAGGACTGAATTATGCTGAAATAAATTCGCTTTCTGGACCTGATTTTCATCAATTTATAAAAAAAAAATCTTCGAGTAGAGATCCAAATAAATATTTAAATAAGGGAAGCATGTGAATAAAAGTAGCTTTGAACAACAGGACGAGACCTGAATCGAGAAGCGAAGACAGACTCTTTGCGCGGTCGTTAAAGACTCTATAAAAGTTAAAGAGTTTTAAAAATAAGTTTAAAAGGTCAAATGCAGTCTTTCTCTCACGATCAGGAAAGGTTAGCTTGGCAGGAGCTTCGTGAGTTGTTCAAGATGGCATCGCTTGTTCGCCCGTGCGTGAACTTAGAAGATATTTTCGTTATGCCAAAGTATTTGATGACTTTTCTTTAACAATAAACTTGCCTGTTGACTGGAGTTGTTTGAAAAAAATTTCAAATTTACTCACTTGGTTAATATAACAGTGATTGAAGCATCATATAACAGATTAATATAACAGAGTATCATTCATATAAATGATCAATATTATATGACAAAAATGGAACATGCTTTTTCCATTTTCATACTCCATTCTTCAAAACGCCAAAATTACTTTCCAAAACTCAACAGAAAAAAATTAAGAAACTATAGAAGACTGTAATCGACAAAAAATACTTTGAGATTGATCGAATTAAAAAACACCTCTACTTAGTAACGCCTGAACGTCCCAAATCTATTTGAAAAAAAATTCAACAATATCGCTCATGGCCCTTTCCTCTCAATTAAAAAAAAATCTTAATATTTTTCAGCTATAAGCATTTCCGTTTAAATTTTATTCTCCATCAATCGCTTTTGCGTAAATACTGCAGAATAATTAATGATAATAATTTCTAGCTTTCGTAAGAATTCTAGAATTTACGAATTGGAAATTTTAATTAGAAAGTAGTTACGAAATTAATTAAGCGAAACTAGAAAGTGAATTAGCAAATTAAATTAATAGAGAGGAGAAAAATAACGAAATCTCTGTAAGAAGAAAAGAAAATGAGAATTTCTTTAAATTTCTTTATATGAAAATGAAAGAAAAGAAAAAGAAAATAAGTGATGACTTGAGTCTCGCAATTCATTATCGATGCAAGAGAAAAAAAAATTAATCGCGATTCCAGCATGTGCTGAAGAACTTTGGCCTCTAATGAGAAGCAAGAAACGTGCAACATGAATTTAACTTCACTTCATTAGACAACCAGGGCCCATACTTTCAGAAAAAGTTAAGAGATCGTAAGTTCACCAGCCAATCATTGACGGCCTTTCTAGCAAAATCCACCAATCATAGACAAGAAAATAGTGCGTAAGTACTTACGTTCACTTAGCGAGTTCTGAAAGTATGGCCCCAGGCTTCTAAGTGAAAATCCTAATTAAGACTGAAATCTGTGTCTCAGTTTGAGGGTAGAATGTGTTCAATTATATTTACTTCACAATCATCGCGGTATTATTTAGCGAACAACTACATCGAATAAATAAAAAGCCTGAAATTAAATATAATTGAAATGACATACTTGAATATCATGAACGTACTTGTAATAGTATCAAAATACTATTTATGTTAGCGCTCTTTATCAGAAAATATAATGATCAAATAGCAACGTGACGATATGAACACTTTTAGAAACAGAGATTATGTAAACATTTCATTCAAGTGGTAAATAACTCAATAAACCAAACCGACCAAAACCTCACATCGGGATCGAATGAATTGTACATGAATCAAGTATAATCGATCAGGTGATTTAAATTAATATACATATACATTGTAAAAATTACAATGTATATGTAATTTTTACATATACATATATACATTGCAAAAATTGTACAATTACATATACATTGTAAAAATTGTCAAATCATCATAGACATATAAAGGAGTCTCATAACAAAATTGGTTTAAAAAAAGTTTAACGCAAATGTTAATTTCGACCGGAAGTAAAAGTATCCATACTTTATAAAGTGAATAAAATTCCTTCAAACAATTTTTTGATCCTTGATGTTTTCGAACAAATTTTATTTATGTTACAACCTCTGGTCAATACGTTCAACAAAAATAGCGACTTTACCACCGCCAAGTTATGAAATATTTACGTATATAAGAAACGATGAACTATCCATCCACTAACTTGGAGTTTCGTAAGCTTCTGTCCTGGCTTCAGCGTCGTCGTTGTTGTTCCTTTGTCATTTTTGATGCTGGAAATTTCATCATCCCTGCGGGCTTATATTCTTTTTAAAGCGGTGCCGCTAACACCGTCACCGTTCATTAACTTTCACTTTCCATACATGCGGGAGAATCGATCCGAAAATTTATCGTTTATCACTATTATTCTATATTTTTGTTCTTGTTGATTTAGTCTTTTATAATAAAGTAAATTACCGAGTTAATCGACACAAGTGCACATTTTTTAAAGCACTTATCCAGTTAGTATGCTCACAATTATTGAAATTATTAGTTCAAGAACATGAAGCTCGACTTATTTTACATCCTATTCCTCCGACAACCTATTCCTTCGATATGATGTAAATAACGAAACAAATGCGAAAACTCGAAAATTATTCTTCTTATGAGCCAAAAAGGTATTTTGCAGGTATTTCCATTTCATGGAAATACCTGCAAAAAATAATGTTTTATAAGGTCACTTAGTTAATATAGCCACTCATGAAAAATGTTTTGATTTATGCATTCCATTAGGTCTTCTGGAATGCTATAAAGATTGTGAAAAAGAATTTGTAAAAAGATTTTATGCGTTACCTAACTTTCTGTCCTCTGCTTTAACAATTTTTTTGTAATAAGAAATTGTGTGGTTTTTCACATAATAAACTTTGTTAAGGGAAAATAAACTATGAAAAATATATAGGAACTTATATTCTTGGCACTTATATTCTTAAGTTATTATACAGAATAATCCATCGTAAAAATTGAGCCAAAAAATTTTTGCAGTTCATTAAAATTAGTTCCAGGAATTCCCGTATTAAAATATTTGACTATTATATTATATTAGCGTAAGTAGAATGGATATGATCAGAAAAAAATGCTGAAAATATTTACAGTAATTTTAACCGCACGAATTTCGTGAATTGAATCACAGTAAATTTTTGCATCAGAGCTGATAACAATTCGTGATAATTCAGAGTTATCCAGATATTTCCAGATAGTAATATTCAGAGAATGTCCAAATTTCTCTGATCCAATTTCCCCATTCACTTGTTAAGATAGTTCATCAAGAAGTAACTGACATGAATTACTTCATACAGACGAAGGCAAGCAAGCAAAATTGTCGACCAGTCTGCACAGGAAACCTCGGAAGCACAGCGCTAACTAGTGTTACTTTAAACTTTTTTTAACTAACTTATGTTACTTATATTGCGGTTACTAGAATACCTGAACCCCGAGGCCACGACGACTCTAACCACGACATCACTGCAAATTCAAGCAATTTCTAAGAACACAAAAAATGCAGTCAAATTTTGTCTAGCGGAGACTGAGCATGCGAGAAGTATGCCAAGGTCGACAAACATCAGGCCTAAGAATCAACGTAACATTAATATAGGCAGATTTTCGACACAATAACCTACGAAACAAAGACGATGAAGCAACAGCTTCACCCTTTCCGCGCTCCGTAGCTCTTTGGCTGCCATTCAATTCATATAAAAATTCTATGAAAGGAAGTTTTTCTCTAGCACAGCATATGAAAAGGTAATAAATATAAATTTTTCGGAACTATTGTTTTCGTGGCACAGCACAATGTCGACAACACCAGAGACTTTAAACAAATAAATTCTAATAAATAAATTTTAGCGACCCTATTGACATGAATATCAAGTGCTAAAGTATCTATTTCATAAAATGATTAAGCTTTAGAGGACTTATAACATGCATGATTCTTACCACACGAATTTATTATTCATGATGACACAGATTTGCATAGATTCCAAGTTTTGTTTTAAAGATAAATTAATGCATTATCCATAAATATCCACAGAGAAAGCAAATATCCATGTAGAAATAAATGCAAGTCTACCTTATTTCCCTTACATAATCGATGTATTGGTGAGCATGTAAGAAGCAGCGTCGAAGCAGTACCTGTAAAACTAATTACGTTACTATCCTGTCGCGAAAAAACGCCAATCTTCAGTCACTAAAAACTTTAGTCTCTATTGGCAAAATGCCAGTCAATTGTCTTTAATAACTTTGGTCTACACTCTCAATTGTAATTAATCTCCATTCTCAAATAACATCAGTCTCTAGTTGATAATAACATCAGTCTCCAGTCGCTAATAACATCAGTTCAAAGTCGCTAATGACATCAATCTTCAGTCGCTAATGACATCAGTCTCAAGTCGCTAATAGCATCAGTCTCAAGTCGCTAATAACATCAGTCTCAAGTCGCTAATAACATCAGTCTCAAGTCTCTAATAACATCAGTCTCAAATCACTAATAACATCAGTCTCAATTCGCTAATAATATCAGTTTCCAGTCGCTAATACCATCGGTCTCCAGTCGATAATAACATCAGTATCAATTCACTAATAATATCAGTCTCCATGCAGTCACTAAAAACCTCAGTCTCATGTCGCTAATAACATCAGTCTCAAGTCGTTAAAAGCATCAGTCTCCAATCGTTAATAACATCAGTCTCAAGTCTCTAATAACATCAGTCTCAAGTCTAATAACATCAGTTTTCGGTCTCTGATAACGTCATTCCCCAGACGTTGTTCAGGTCTCTCGCATTATCGACGTTAGTATCGTTCGTTGCAGCCAAGACATGTGACAAGCAAGGAGCTTGCTTCGCCCATCGTCTTTCCATTCACTCTTTCTAAAGGTCAAACTCAAGACAGTCGCACGCTAAATAACAGAAGAGTGAAAACAAGAGGTCATCAAAAACATTCTATATCCTCATGTCCTGCTTGAAATTTTATTGACGAGCCAACATGGCTGCAATAACATACTGAAGTAAAATGTGATTATCCACATTTAATTCATGTGGTTTAAAATTCAATTTTTTTACCAGGAATAGTCAGTAAATAACTCATGTTAAAAAGTATTTGAAAATATAATCGGAAGTCATTGCGCATGAAATTGTCAAATTTGTTGTATTTTAGTGTTGTGTTCTTGTTAAATCCACAATTATTTATTAGGTCAAATATTTTTTCAACATTTTATAAGCCAGCATCAACCATTCTTGAATATAAGTAACTTCTTCATGCAAGTAAAATCATAAAAATAACATATAATACTAGATAATACGATTGAAAATTTAAAATAGAGTTGTTGATTGACTGATTTATCGATTGCAAAGAGTGCACACCTATTGACAACGCTCATTATAATTCGTGTACTTTTCAGTTCCATTGATTGTCACTAGTTCATATCTAGTCCATGTTATCAGAGCTACGCCTGTTCATCGTGCTCACTTCACTCATCTGTATTTGTAATTTGCCTTGATCACAATTTAAAATTCTTAAACAGCGATGATACATTTTTTGTATTAAAATCCATGTACACAACAACGTGCATAATAATCAAAGGACAGGAAGTAAGCCGTTGAAAATCACATTTATTGAATATATCCAGATGGAAAGTGGGTCGAAAAACTGCTAAACAATCACTTCGATAATACATTAGTAAGTTTTAAAATTCACATAAATTCCACATGTAGATCCATGATCCCTTCATACATAAATTTATAGTAAGCTGTAGTAATTGTGCTCAATTAGGATTTATTCCTCCCATCTACCTTAACAAACACAAATGTTGACCACCTTTTAGTTTGAATTTCACCTCACATGTGTTCGGAAAGTTGAAGAACCTTTTAAAAACTTTCAAGATTCCTCAGTTGATAAAAGTTCGCGCTGGCAATAAATGCCTTTGGAAGTTTTCTACTAGTAAAATGTTGATAAAATAATGCACAATAGTCCACTCAATTCAGAAGATAGCAAATCCAATACAAAACGATCGAATGGTGTCGAGAAAGAGACTGCACGAATAAAATATTCAATTCAATTAAAAATATTCCACTTTGGACCCAAACTCATGGATATTAAACCTGAAGATGTGCATTCTGTCTGCAATACTCTTACAATCAAGTTTGTCATGCGTGTCTAGACTCAATCTTACCCTTAGATTGCTGGAGCAAATACGCATGCGTTATGTCTGTTTGGAGGACAAGGTAGTACCGACACGATGATCTACTAAAGCCTGTCCGTCACGTGCAAGAGTTCACTTTTACTTTCGTTCCGTGTTATGATGAAGATTAGAGTTGCGTTCCCGCGTTTCTATCCTTTTGCACGGTATTGCAATACACTATATACTTGTGTATGTATTTATTTTCGATTCGAGAACGTGGCATGCCCGATTAGGACCGAAAAATGAAAGGAAAATTGCCAAATTATCAACCATGACGCCCACCGGCCCGTACAGAGAAGGCTGCTCTCACCTTCTCTCTTCCTCTAAATGGGAAAACATTGCGCAAGGTATTTTTACGTTGCAAAAACCCACTCACGCTCGTTTTATGGGAGGGACAAAATTGCACCTTCTCGGTCATTATCGTCTTCATCGGGCCAGAATTATTGTCTGGATGCTTTCAACCAAGTAATAATATAAGCGTGGTATCGCCACTATTTTAATACTGCGATTGAATAAAAACATGGAAAATAAACGAAGTACGACATCGTTGAACACAAGGGTCAGCCGTAAAATTTACAAATATGATTTCACTTATACCATTGTTAAAAAAATGTTCGAATGACGTAAAGTCATATAAATACCAAGAATACATTTTCAATTCAGAACTTTTGTGAATGTAATCAAAGACCGTTGTAAATTAAAATTGTTCAAGTATGTACCTGGATATTAATTCACTACCTTCGCAATCATAGAAATTTCAGAACATTCGGAAAATATAAATGCTGTTATTAATAGTCGCAGCTCAAACACTCGATATTTTAGATAAAATAAAAAATATTAGCTTAACATTTAATCCAGGTAAATTATATATGACCTATCGACGGGTCATCGGCGGCATCGTGGGAGGCAGATTGCGATGAAATTGATGTTAAAAGAAAATGAGCAACTGAATGAATGATCTGACAATGACTTTATATTTCCTATTCATGTCTTCATGGATTATCGGGCCCTAAGGGTAATTAATTGCAAGCTTTGACCACTTCCTGCGTGTTATGTACTGACACATCCGTTGAATTTTGAATAGGGGTAGATTTTGTACCGAGACATCCACTGAATTGCGGAGTATGGGTAAATTTTGTTCTGACACATCCGCTGAATTTCGGAGTACGGGCTAAATTTTGTATAAACTGATTCATCCACTGAATTTTGGAGTACGGGCTAAATTTTGTATATACTGATTCATATACTGAATTATATATATATATAGTATATATATATATATGTATATATATACTGAATTTCGGAGTAGGGGTAGATTTTGTACCGACACATCCACTGAATTTCGGAGCAGGGGTAGATTTTGTACTGACACATCCACTGAATTTCGGAGTAGAAGTAAATTTTGTACTGACACATCCACTGAATTTCGGAGTAAGGGTAGATTTTGTACTGACACATCCACTGAATTTCCGAGTACGGGTAGATTTTTTACTGACACATCCACTGAATTTCGGAGTAGAGGTAGATTTTACTCCATAATAAAAACCTGAATAAATGGGTAATTGTAATGATGCTATGATATATGCATTCGATTTCATGCAAATGTATGTTTTGATAGCAAGATAAAAAATTCAGTATTACTTATCACATGAATTTCTTGCGAGCAACTTTTTGTGTTATTTCTTGGCGAAGGGCATTTTAAATGGGTGTTCCATAAATATTATTATCGGAAGTTGTAAATATCTTGCAATAAAAGCATTTATATTTTCTATGGGAAAATGCAAAAGGTTTACGGTAAATTTTTAGACTGTTGACGTTCGTTATGGCTGGCTGAAGGAATCTTCGACGTAACATTGCCAAATGTAGAAAAAATAATTTCAGATTTACATTGAATTTTATAATTTAAAATGGTTCGTAAATTTACGTGCCACAGTAATCCAGATACACAAAATAGATTGACATGATTTTCGCAGCCATGTTTGCGATCTCACACTTTCAACTTATGAAGTTGTTGTCCGATAATGTTTTTATTAATTACTATACTCAAATTTTCTATTAGGAATGTACAGGGGAACAATTTATTATGCTTGGCAGCTGAAAATTGCTAATGACTTCTTCAGTGAATCTATACGAAATGGACTGCAAAATACACCAATAATAAGAAAATTTTGGGCCGTATATAGCAGTGAGGTATCAATCCGATGCGATGCATAGATGCAACATAACCATGCGTAGAAACAGCACTGATGTTATGTACTGATGCAACATAGCCATGTGCAGAGACAGTACCGATGCTATGTACTGATGAAACATAGTCATGTGTAGAAACAGCACCGATGTTGTGTACTGATGCAACATAGCCATGCGTAGAAACATCAGTACCGATGTTGTGTACTGATGCAACATAGCCTTGTGCAGAGACAGTACCGATGCTATGTACTGATGCAACATAGCCATGTGTAGGAACATCAGTACTGATGTTATGTACTGATGCAACATAGCCATATGTAGAAACAGTACCGATGTTAATGTAGAAACATCAGTACTGATGTTATGTACTGATGCAACATAGCCATATGTAGAAACAGTACCGATGTTATGTACTGATGCAACATAGCCATGTGCAGAGCTTCGTGTTCTACACACTCAGGTCGTTCTAGCAGCAATGCTGCGACTCTTTCTCTCCGCCCTATAACGTCAGGGTCTATTTTTGTAGGCAAAATGTACAACCTTTGTTTTTTATGATTAATATTTCTGCCATGCTGAACGGATTGCTGTCCGGAGAGATCCTAGCATTTTTTAGTGAAAAATTTCGTTGCTTTCATGGCAGGAGCAACACTATTTAAAATAAAGCTACGTAATTTGAAACGTTATCGGGATTTTAATGCTTGGTCTACAACCACAGTACGCATGCCTGTTAATGTCAAGGCTGAATTATGTTTAACATGCGCATATCAATTATTTTAAATAATCCCACTCCAGTATAGCCAAACAGTAATTTCATCGCATTAAGTAACGATATCTTAATTATTTTAACTAATGCTACTCAAGGATAGCCAAGCCTCCGCCAAACTTCACTCTCCTCTTGCGACATCGCGCTTGTCTCTGCGAGGTTTCCCAAGCAAGGCGCGTCTGGTGCCTTGAACTTCTTCCCTCAGTTTCCTATATAACCGACAAGCTCGTGCTTGCTTGCATCAGTCATATTCTCGACGCACCGACAACATGAACGCTGTAAGTCCGACTCGTGGCAGTCACTTTTAATTTGTATTATTTACTATATAATATTAAATAAGTTTCGTTCGTGCTCTATGAGGTACAGATGATTTTTCAAAAATCCTACAAAATAGTAGGATGCTAGTCCAGGCATGGTAGGATACCATGTATGTTGGTAGTACTCCCCAATTCGAAAGCACCGGCGACACCAACTACACATTGCCCCTCTCATATCGGGTATTTATTTATTTATGTATAGGCTATATTAACATACATGTAGATTAGTATCTTAGCTTTTACCTCAAAACAAACACTTATATTCGCATTTAATCTCTCATCGGCAATCCAGTGGGAAATTCAAACTTATTTCTATTAAAAATTAATGCGGATTCTGTCGTGTTAGAGATTGAACGAAGTGATATTTGAGAAGAAAAAAATTGTTCATCCTGATCAACTCTCTAATTTATTGAGAAATTTTGTTAATTTTGAAATTGACTAATATTGAATATGAATACTTTTTGACTCACCATCGATTCGTGAGATAACAAAGTAAAAAATTATAGATTTCTCTACAATGTTGAGAAAATAATCCTGTTGCATTAAAATTACGTAACTTCGATAACTAACTTACGGAAACCAAACGAATGCTTTACACCCGCGTTCAGAGGAATATCTGAAGCACGCCTGAAATCGATTTATATTTAAGACAGCAGTAAGAATGAGAATCATACGAAGATTTTGCTTACACAGCCATTTCATAATAAGTTGCGGTATATTGCTTGTGTCCACTCTTACATTGTACATTTTTGTTGATGTCTCAACAGTCAAAATAAGTGATCCGTTGCTAAGAACTAACAATCAAAGACCGGATTGTCCATGATAATTTTAATAAAAATAAACGTATTTTCGAATTATTGACCATACGGCAAGGTATTCTCATTAGGTCTTACATAAAATGTAATATCACTATTAACCAACTTCATTTCAGATCATCTTCACCTGCCTTTTGGCCGTGGCCGCCGCTCGCCCCGACTCAGGCTACTCCGCTCCCAGATCTGGCGGAGCCAGCCGCGAGGTCCCCATCCTGCGTGACGACCGCGTGTACCCCAGCGCCGCTGGACAGTACAGCACCGACACCGAAACCGGAGATGGCATCGTGATCTCAGAGTCCGGCTACGGCTCAGGCCCCGATGGCGCCGTCGAGACCCAAGGAACCATCCGCTTCACCCACCCCGATGGAACCCCCTTCGAACTGAAGTTTGTTGCTGATGCCGCCGGTGGATACCAGCCCGAGTCTGCTGCTCTCCCCGTGGCCCCTGCCTTCCCTCACCCCATCCCTCAGTTCGTCCTCGATCAGATCGCCTTCGCCGCGACCCAGAGAGACAACTCCGACGAGAGACGATCATACAACTAAGATGATTGAAAAATGTTTATGTGATTATCAAATACTTATTTTTTTCACGAAATATTTAGATTTTAATTGATTTATTTTATTTATGCATAATTTTGTTATCAATGAGTGTCGAAACTCGCAAATAAGCGTTATTCTTCAATTCCGAATGATGAAGTTAAACGATCTGTACACTTGTGATTATCAAAACTAATGGCTTAAAGCATGAAAAAGTTGAATTTTATTATTTTTCTTTAATTTTTTTTACTATTTTGTTATTAACAAATGATAAAGCTCGCAAACAGGCTTTTTTCTAAATCCTTAATAAGGTACTATTTGAGCTGATAATTACCTAAAATTTCCTATAATAGTTAATTAAAAGATCATAAAACAAAAATGATTCATAAATATAAGAAAACCATCCACTTAAATTTAGAGTCACATTCAATATAATATATGCCAAGAATTAATTCATTTACTGATTATAATTTATATAACCAAAATTGTATCGATACTCGACTAATTCCCCTCCATCTGCATCAAACAACATTTACAACATCAAAGGAGATCGAATAATATTTTCAACAGTTAAATGAATTTTTGCAGCAATAAATTGGAACTTGTCGCTGAACAAAGTTCTACAGATATCAAAGGAAAATTTCATTCTACTTAATTAACTATTATTTAAATTAGACTTTATGAACGACGCTTCCGCTCAATCCACGAAACAAATCCAGTACAAAATGAATGGCGCCGTGAAACAGACTGACGAATAAAATAATAAATTAAAATAAAAATATTCCACAAAAAACATTTCTGCTTACTTAAAAGAGACAACTAAAGAGTTTCAAACGACAAAGTTTATTCTGCAATAATTGATAGTTAAACTCGATGTAAAAGTGTCATAACTACGAATTAGAAATATTAGAAATAGAATAATCTCCCCATCCATATGTAGAAAGAGCAAAATTTATATATGGCCACACTCAGGCTTGTCAAATAATTTAATGAAAATAAAAAATAACTATTTCAGATATATTAAATGATCAAGGACATCCCTGAACCGCTGCGTTTCACGTATACTATAGGCACTGTAGAAATCAATAGAATATTAATTAAAATCAAACAACAATTGCTAAACTGCGTTTTAAAGTTCCTCAACCACCTATTTCTGGTACAAAAAATACGCGCTGGAAGTAATTATAGAACATGTACAATTAATTCTGAACGGACACTAACGCTAAAAGTTCTACTGCTTTTATAAAGGACTGAGTTTGAAGGTGACCAGCCATTTTCTGGATTTACAATTAGATGATTGGCATGATTAAAGATAATAGAGATTGAATTATGGCGAGTCTCGATTCGGGAGTCGAATTTGAAATCTTGAGAAATTTAGCAGAACATCAATTATATATAAGTAAATAAGAGTTGTCTATAAAATTTATGCAATAATATGGTACATTGCGATAACTAATGAAAAATTCTACTTTGGAGAGAATTTCTATATCAGAAATTCTACTATAAATGTAATACATATATATGGAGATTTTCAATGAGCGGAAATTAAAAGCTAACAGAAACTAACAAAACTGATTTTTAATGAAAACAATTTGATTACATTACAAACAATTTGATGATCGTAAGTTTCGCCTTCGCAATATTCTTAGCAATACCTTACACGCGTGTGTTCGTTTCTATTTCATGTAAATTGAGATGACTTCCCTATAATGAACTCCTATAGGACTGAGCGTTAAAATTTGACATTTCACATGTGTTTACGGTATATCTGGAACCAACAAATAACAACCTTCGGTTAACTGCATAAGCTTCCATACATACAAAAAAATTTGAAGATTTGAAATAATTTTTTTTTATTCTCCAAATGATTGAAAATGCACTAGAAATATTCTAAAGAATCACATTGGTTTGAAAAAATATTTCAGAGTTTTACCAGCCTCATGGCAAAAATTGGCTTTAATTTAGAAAAATTTAATACAAGCTTATTTCTCAAGGTAAAATGAAAATTTTGAATTTTGTTCGAGGATTGGAATTCTGTTTAGAAAGCAGCTGCCTCCCAAAATTAAACGTGGCCGCTCTTTCGTTTGATATGAAACCCTATCCATATGAGCAACAGCCAAAATCAGGTGGAGCGTGAAAATAACGATACGGCTCTTGAAAGCTCTTCCATAGATCAAACTAAATTATAGTTCCCATAAAATCGCGGTAAATGTAATTATTATCTGATATTTAATGTGAATATCATGCAAAAATTGTCACGGTTATTACAAAAAATCATATCATTAAAATATGCATATTTTTTATACCCAGATTGATTTAGCCGTCAGCTCGATATGTTTTTGTTGGAGCATTGGTCAACTCGATACATATATAGAAAAAGATTTTGCTTTGTCTACAATTTTTTCATCGTGTTTTTGATAAATCTGCCACGTTATGAAATGAATGTTTGCAACGGAAATGATTTATATGGGCTGTACTACTATACTATCTATATAAATTCAAACATTCTAACTTAAGTAACGATACTGAAAAAAATCCGACGTATACAAATTCAAATAATTTTATCCGTGGGAGTTTATTATGAAAGTGAAATGCTTCATGTAAGTGAAGTATGTTGGGTAAGCGAACCACGTGTACTGGATGACCTGTAAATTTAGACGAGAAAAAACTACAATACGGTAACTCCTTGACCATCCATTTTTTCTACATGCTCCCGTTATTTTAGTGTTATTATTCTTGCCTTGGGTGTGCCAAGGCCAACGTCTATGAACAATTAACGAAAATGACCTCCTGCAAGGTATGATCTTGAATTGATCGACTTGATCAATCCTTGAAGCAGAAGGAACTCCACGACTGCCTTGAACTCTTTCAGTTTTCCTATAAAGCAGAGACGTCTGTGCTTGCAGGCACCAGTCCATCTTGAGATACGTCAGCAACATGAACGCTGTGAGTACGCTTCTTGCGAATTGTTGAAAATTGAAAATTGTAAAATATTTAACCAGCTTCAGGATTGCATGAACTAAGTTGACAGACCTCGGTGCAGTGATGATCCTGGATGAAAGATCTATGATCGGGAGTGCGTACCTGATATGTTTTTATTATGGTATAATTTTTGGTTGGGCATTGGATGACCAATGTTAATCATATCCAATTTACCAGAATGTTAGGTATCAAATACTTCAGTATCTCTTCATGAAAGAAATGTGGACGCGGACAAAGTCAAACATAAACAATTTTTTAACTTGTAGTGAAGCATGTTCGACTGAGAAACTTTTGGCACTACTTTACGACTAAAAAAGAAATGATTCGCCAAGAAGTAGAATTTAATTCATCTTCGAGAAATACCTCTTTGTGGGAACGAGACAGGGCTTTATATAATTTTTTTCTGTACATTAGTGTTGCCAATTGAGCTTTTTACTCAGCTGAAATGGTTTCAAAAGTCATCAAAAAAATAAATTACATCGCCTTATCAAGGGCGAAAATGAATTAAAGATGGATTCACAATCTTCGCGTATGCGGGGTGAACGTAAATTTCTTTATAAATTGAGTGTAAACGATTCTAAAAAAATTATCAAGACTAAAAATGTAATATAAATAAACATATCAAAGCAATCGGTGAGACAAACGGCATAATATAAGCTTCGCCATTATCTACTACCTTAAAAACGTTTTCCCAAATAATGACTTTAATTTTTTTGCCTTCAGTTCATCTTCGCCTGCCTCTTGGCCGTGGCTGCCGCCCGCCCCGACTCCCGCTACGCCGCTCCCGCGCAGAGCAGGGACAGCTCTCCCCGTGGCCCCTGCCTTCCCTCACCCCATCCCTCAGTTCGTCCTCGATCAGATCGCCTTCGCCGCGACTCAGAGAGACAACTCCGACGAAGACAGACGCTCGTACAACTAAGATACTGGGATAGTAATCTGCCCGACTGGTGGTCACATTCTAAAAAATGTTCGTCATAACCTGTTGTATTTATTTGTATTTATTGTGGATAAATTGATTCTGTGCCAAATCTTGTTTCATTTTTCGTAATCGAAATTACATTTGTCAGAATTCATCTGCAATCGTAAACGAATTTGCGATGTTCAAATATGCATGCAATATTGCAGCAAAGATCGATCAACATTATTATTCCATTACTCTTTGTTATAGATAGTATAAATATACTAACGATCGTCGGTGACGGATGAAACTTGCCGATGCAAAATTCACAGATCGGTTAGAGTGAAAATCTTTTATTAAAAAAATGTTGCTGGACAAAGTTTAACAATCCATCAATAAAATTTTCAAGGATTCTTTGCGGAACCACGACTTAGAGGTGGAGGGATTTTTGCTGCGTGGAGTACCAGAAAATTTCCAGTAGTCAAGGGATGCAAGAACAGATACCTTATAGAAAAATATAATCCAGTACTCACTGCAGTGAGTGACAGAGAGCGCATTTTCTCGTCGAAAACGTGAAGTCACGGACGGACAGACAGACGGACAGACGGACATGGCGAGCACAATAGTGCATTTTTTCCATAAATGAGACAACGCGCTAAAAAATGTATTTCGAAAACTTAGTTGATAAAATTCGATAAATTCATTTACCGATCGTTTTCTCGTGTACTTTAATTTTCAGTCATTCTGCTTCTATCTTACTCACACAGAACCTGGCTTGTGGTGTGAGCATGAAGTTGTGATAAACAGACAAAACTTGGAAACGACAGAACTAAAACAGGTTGAATTTTATAATATGAATAATGAATGAATAGTGAAAATGTACGAAAATATATCAGTGGTACGTTAGTTCATGAACAAAATTTAAACATCATTTAAATATAAAAACAGGTAGTTAACTCGAACAATAATCATTGAGGTTAGTGTAGCTCAATGTCCATATTTGTCAGGATAATTAAATTCCTAGAAAGTTACCACGGAAGATTTCTTTCGACGAAGTGACATACTTGTACTTCACTGAGGACTAAATTTGATATGTAATATTAAAACTGAAGAAACTTTAAACTTAGAAGGCAACTTCAAGCTTCAGAGCGTAAATACGTTATTTTAAATTGAAATGCAATAAAAGTATTAATATATTCATTTATTTCGCGAATGCTCCGAAAGAATCTTTTTCATGTTTCAATGTATTTCGAGCACGTAACAAGTGACCTCAAATAAGGGTGGTTTTTCTTTGAACAACTTGTAAAATAAAATAGACAAAGGCCAACCTATATCATACAAGAACAACGTTTATGCAATTGAACATCAAACAAAAAACCAATTTTACCAATTAACAATTTTATGCATAGAATGACCACTTTAAACGTTTTGCCTTGAAGATTGGTAGGCGCAGTTATAATTTCAGTTAAATCATACTGAATGGAGCTCCTCCGCTAATTAAGTTACTCATACCATGAAATAATGAGGAAATCAGTGCTAATCAATCAAGCAATAAATTATATCTTAATTGGGGAATAGAGTAACCCTGGTTCATGGAAGGCGTCACAACTGGATTAAAGTTAACAAAATACCGCGAAAAAAATTTGCAATAGTCCAAGAAATATTCGCCTGACCTGACTTGGTGGTTGAAATGCCTAATTAAATGGATTTCAGGTTATATTTGATGATGAAAATAGACCTTTTAAAGATACTCAACAGCAATCTTCTACACATTGTTGTGTCTACAATTCAACATGCACAAATGGAAATAGTAAAATGCTTGTGCGCCCACGAGCTTGATTGAGACTTCAGTTCATCCGTCGAAGACAAAAATTAATTAGTCCAGAAAAAGCTCACATGCAAGGTGCACGAATCAAAACTGTTCTCATGGTGAATTTTGTTATATAAATTTTTCCGATTGAGTTGTACTGACGAGGTTACCAAATGAATATGGATCTGCGTACGGCGATGAATGAACAATTTTTACAATTTGGTGGTGGTTTAATATTTTTTCCACCGAATGTTTAATTGAATGGATAGGTTGATGCATGGTTGAACTAGTAGATCGACTCGACTCGACTCGACTCGATATATAGTTCAACCATGGGTTGAAGCAAAATGGCTGGATCTCTATAAAAAAAAACTCATATGTGGCGGTTCATTCCGAGGTCTCCAAGTTTATCGGGAAAATTTACGCGAGTTTGTAGATTAGTTATTGTACATCCTGGGTGCATTTCAACTGGTTCGTAGTCACCAGAAATCAAATTTAGATGATTAATTTGAACGTTATATGTCGATTATTATTCAGAATCATTCTAAATTTTTATTTGAGATTGACTACTAGGAACGCTGAAATGTGCTCGCAGACATTAGGAGCAAATCTATCTAATTTACAGCACAAAGACGAGAAACATGAGCATTATTCATATTACCTGGGAAGATCACTGCAAACAACCCCTAATTTACTTTTCTTTGAGTGCAATTTTTTTGCATCAAACAACGTCGATCTTTTTACATCAAACATTCATGTCGGCCAATGCAGCTGAAGAAGTATGTTAAGTATGCCGTGGCTCCATAACCCTATAATCATCGTGACCAGGGACCGCTTGCTACTGTGACCTTCCAAAATTTCGAGCTCTCTCGCGTGGTGAAGCCATCCCGAGGCGAGGGGAACGCCTTGCCGTCTGCCTTGAACTTCCTAAAGTTTCATATAAAACCACCACAGTTCTGTGTGCTTGCATCAGTCAATCCACAGACACTTCAGCATCATGAACGCAGTAAGTGAGCTACAGAAGCAAACATTTCAATATATAGATTCATTCAATATTGATATAATGTATTGGCAGTAAGTGAGCTACAGAAGCCAACATTTCAATATATAGATTCATTCAATATTTGATATAATGTATCGAAATAATGTTTAAATAAATTTGTGTGTTTGTTCGAATAAAATAAAATTTAAAATCCAAAAATGTAACATTATATAGCACAACTAATATTATAAGCTGTACAAGAAACGTCGTGTAAAATAATGAATTGACCGAGCGACGGAGAAAGTTTTAATCTAGCAAGCTAAAGAAAATTTCAATTGGGTACCATGCATTTAACATTTGCATCAAATTCTTTATATAAATAAAACCCGAAATTTTAAACGATCTAATTCGAGAAACGAAAGAGTGGATGAGTATCAAGGAGTTGTAAAATATCAAACTTTCGTCTCTCACAAAAAATTTTTCTTTGAGTTCATTCATAGGCTTCTTGAAAAGAAAACAAGGTGGTTTCTGAAATATTGAACGTGCAAACTATAATTTACTTTAATATGGGCTGTTAAAAGATTGAAAATTTAATAATTTTTGCCTATAAAATGATAAAGGAACATATTTTATCGTCTTTCATTGAGCACAATTAACATATACTATCTCCAAAACATTCATCAGTTGTTTTGATTTAAATGTACATCAGATAGTGTTCGGTTTAAGATTAAATGAATGATCATGATTAGATATTTTAATAGAATACACCTTAATCTAATTCCAATATAAACCATTATTGATGATGTTTTATATTGGAAACATCAGCCTCCGTTATTCGTTACTATTTTATCATTAACTATATAAACCCCCGTATTGTGTTCAGTTCATCTTCGCCTGCCTCTTGGCCGTGGCTGCCGCCCGCCCCGACTCCCGCTACGCCGCTCCCGCGCAGAGCAGGGACATTCCCTCACCCCATCCCTCAGTTCGTCCTCGATCAGATCGCCTTCGCCGCGACCCAGAGAGACGACTCTGACGAAGACAGACGCTCGTACAACTAAGATTTCGGTTGCGATAATATTTTTGGTCAGAAGAATAACTCACCATTGAATGGTCAGTTGTTCACTTCAACACTATTTATGAATCTCCACAAATAAAGAATTATAAACGTTACCTTTTGGTTTAAATTTCCTATAAATAAAAATTATAATTCCAACTTTAGCAATTAGAAAGCCATCTATATTTTCAGCGCGTTCAACGAGTCAACGAATAACGTAGAGTGGAACATGATAAATTATTCCAAGCTCTACTTGAAACAGAGGCTTTGGATGTAAGAATTTTTTTCTGGTGCAACCAAAAATAATATACAAACGTATATTCATTACCAGGCCAACATTTTTCGTCAAGTCAATAATAAGTATTGTTTCAGTAGCCATAAAAATGACATTTTATCAAGTTTCCATGATGACGCGAAGATATTTACTTGAGAAACAAGTTTCATCCCAAACATAATTTTCCCTAGAAATTAATTTCTATTATGTGAAAAATCAATTTGGCGTATAGATTTTTCAAGTTAACACTTGCGTGATCTAAGTATTGTTTTGTGCATGTTAAACAAGTTTCCGTTGAACCTCCCGTCTAAATTTATATCTTTACAGGGGATTATTGTTAGCTTCGATTAAAATTAAATGTTAAAATTAAATTAAATACACTCCTTCAGCTTCGTTGAAAATAATCGCCGCGGGCGCCAGCGATATCCTGTCACATCAGTTAGTCTTGAAAAAAAAAATATTTCAAATTTCGACATCGGAAAAAGCGCGAATTCATAAATATAGACCGACTCATAAGCGAAAGCTCTTCACACTTGATTCAAATTAATATTTTGTTACCTAATGAATAAGGTTTATATTATAGATGAAAAAATACTAATTAACTTATTTCAGGCGACACATCTACAGTGCGATAAATGTAAAAAAAATTAGTGAATTTTTGTATGCAAAACATGCCCTATTACGGAGCACAACCTATTCCGAGAGACGGGTTCCACTAAAGCATTTCGCATCTTAGATTTCCCGATTTCATATAGGACTTTTTTATAGGTCATAGGTTGGTTTTGCAGAGAGCTGATTTATAACTAGGAGGCTTGTACAGACTTTTCCTTCCTGTTGATACGGTAAGAATATTACACTATTTTCCAACAATATTCAAAATCATATCCACTTTTTTCCTACTTTCAAGTCGGGTTGTTGAAATAATGAGCTCGTCAAGTAGTATAAGTGATATAATCTTCCTTCACGGTCATCCTCAAGTGCGGTGCTCGTGCTTACAGTTACTAATGACCTCCATGCAGAAAGTAGTTGTGGACTTTTGGTTGTAATTAAGTTAGGCCTGGATTAGGTGGTGGCGGTTGTAGTTATGTCCGACTTGCAGGAAGTTTAATTGGATCATACCACCCCCACCCGTAAAAGTGTTAGATGTTGCAGTAACACTCTATCTGCAAATTTGTTGTAGGCTACAATTATCCCCGACCTTCAAAGTTGTTAGTGGCTGCAGTTAAGTCCAACCTGCAGAGTGTGCTGGTAGTTATAGAATTACTTACCTTTTAATTAAGGTGTTTGACAGGTTGTACAAGGCAACCCGACATGCAAGAGTGTTTGTAGGTACGCTCGTGCTACAAGAAGTGGTGATGGTATTTTAGTTACGCTTGATCTAAAAATGGTGATGTTGGGGTTGTGCTTATGCATGATTTAAATGAGGTGGTGCTGTCATTAGTTGTAGTAACGCCCGGCCTTACAGGTGTTGGTGTTGCAGTAACGCCAGATCTGCTGGTGATGGTTAGGAATTCAGTTATGCCCGACCTACAAGATCGAGTTGGTGGTGGTAATGGTTACGTCCGACGTACAGAGGATGGTGCATAGGGTTGGTGATCAGGTTACTCTACTCTCCACTGACATTTTTTCCACTTATACTTACAGAAAGTATGCTAGTAACCGTACGAACAGGTGGCCTTATTTAGTGGTCTTGATTACCGGAACAGAAAGTTAATTTGAAACAAGGCACCAAGTTTCCTTGGTGCCAAATTTTCATCGCATGCACGGGTAGCGCGTCATGGCCAGGGTACTTGCAACAAGCTTTTCCGCTCCAGACCAAAACTGTGTTATCATATCGTGCACATAGATGCGTACCGAAAGTTACGCCCACGAAAAATATTAACAACCTTCATTTTCTCGATCTTTTCGCCGTTCTTTAAGAATCAACGTGATAGTCGATATCAGCGGTATAGTTTCCTTTTGGTATTTCAATTCATTCATCGATTTTTTCTAGTTATTCCAGGTGCATAGTGTTAGGGACTTTCCCGATCAAATAAAGATCTTTAGCCTTTCCTCGCCTCAAATGACCGCAATCGCTCTTCAATTTAAATATTTTACAGAACAAAGGATTATTTGTGAACAAGCATTTGAAATAAATGTATAAAAAAATAGATTGCAGAAACAACAAACCTACAAAACCAAACACCCTTAAAACCCTAACCGTGCGTTTATATCCACTTCAAATTCAATCCACGTTTCAATTTGTCCATAAGATTCAAGTCAAAATATTGGGATTCGATCAGTTTAAAACTTGAGGCCTTCTTGAAATGGAGAAAAAAATAGCATGTTTAAAATACCTTACTGAAAAATATGAACATAATAGTAATAAATGAAATTCAACTGCTACGAAATAAACCAATATAATAAAACGCGATTCACAAGAAAATTTAACAATCACAAATTATCACAGAGCTTCCTCGGCAGGCACCTCCACGGCACGATCACCCAATAGAATGATAGTTAAACTCGCCAATGCTAGAGGTCACATCAAAGGCGATTGAAAACTAATAATAAAAATAAAAATCGTAAAACTTTATATGTTACAACTTAGAATTTATACACACGGATATAATTTACTTTATTTCTTCTACGATAGACTTGAAAGAATTTCTCAAATAGTTGATTCTTTCACGTGGATAACTTTAACTTCAAAATCCATTATGAAAAACAGTTTTTCATGCACGTTACGAGAAAAAGCAACAGTAAAGAAGCACTGTAAGTCAGTCCCACCTGTAGACGGGCTGACTGGATGGATCCCAGCACGGCACTTGCCTCTTTGCCCCTTTTCTGCATCTGCTCAGCACTCATGTGTCCTCTAATTCACTTTTTACGGCTTACATTCTAGCGCAATGGAACTGTGGAACGGCGTCTAGACATCATTTCCTCGCAGGTTTATCAAAGGACTTTTCCCCATCGTCAATCCGAGTACCAGGTTGCTCATTGAGCAACGGTGTGATCTCAGATTGCACGTCTCCTACCTAACCTAACGAGCCCCGGCTTCAATAACCAGATCTTCCCCCAAACAACCATAAATCCTAGAAGTCACCGGGGACACCCGGTAGGAAGAGTAATACTCAATCGTATCAAGGCCGCTATCACATAGACGACAGGAGCACTGTACATTCTAAAAGCCTCTGAACCTCCGACCGCATCTGAGGAGGCCTTACTCTCATGCTACCACCGCTCAACGCTGACTCAGCTTCTCTCGGGCCACTGCAATGCTCTGGCATATTTTATGTTTAGATTTAATGCACTCATCAAGCGCCGCCGATCGTGATTGCAGAAGTCCCTTTCCATCAACCCAGTATTTTTGAGTCTGCAACTCGATCCTACCTTACGAATCTCAGCGTCTCCACTGGATGGAACAGTCCCGTGGAGGCGGGAGACTTTGTGGCTACCCATTCGGTCTTATAGCATCTCTTCTTCCATGAGCCTTCCTCTCCTAAAAGATTTCGACAACCCTTCTTACTTATGACCGTCAGTGTGAGAAACAACAACAAACTGGCACTCATTTTACGTTGTAAATTCAAACGAAGTACTGTTATATTTTTAATATGGACTATATGGATATATGTGTTATATTAATATATGGAATATATAGTTATATTTTTTACTTAATATGGACTACCGGATGTAAGAAATCAAGTACTAAATTATATTTTTTTAGAAATTTACCATTTTTTGTGACATGCTCTAATATGATGTTCAGTTTTATCATTGTATCTTATCCATGAACCAAAGTCTCAATTTTTCAAATAGCCGAATTGTTAGTAAAATGCAGTCTCATTAAATGTAATCTGTCTTGAAAAAACCGTGAGATGCTCAAAGAATTGAGGACTTTCAATTAATTGAACTTAGAATGGATGTAATACAATCTTTTACTCAAGCAGTTTAATCTGTCAGAAACTTGTAGATCGAAACACGGCAAAACTTGAAGCTGAGATTGCATACGCAATCTGACCTGAACCTTCACGTGCGTTAGAAAAAGCGTAGAGAAGGCCACGGTCAGAAGTCAAGTCAATCTTTGATGGAATAAATTCCTCGTGAATTTTACGGTTGGCTGCAGGAGAACAATGAAAATATCAAGAACGATCAAATGGCTTCGCAGAAGCGAAAGCATTTATAAAGAGTTCCTCATGGATATAAAAAGTAAATGGAAGAATACTTAAAGAGAATATTAAAATGTCAAGAAAGGGATGCGAAGGCTTTCTGAGGAATTCCTCCTGGAGTAATTAATGAACTAACGTAATTTTTTGCATGTATGAAATTTTGTGCTGAGAAATTAAAAAAAATAGCCGTGCGTAATTTACTATCGGATCTTAAGGCGTTGAATGCTGTAAGACTCACCGGTGAATTGCAGAGTATTTTTTTCCGGACAAATTCCGCGATTTAGTTTTTTTCAATTGCGTTTGCCGGCAAAAATGAATACTATCGGTACTCCTTAACGAATTTTCAAAGAGTACAAAATAAAACTTAATTTTTGCCCGAATCCCCGAAACCTACAAATTTACCAGTAAATACTGAGTTATAGGTCTTTTTGTGCGCAGAATTGGCGTTTTAGGCCCTCTGGCAACCCTGTTGGGTCATACCGCACTCAACGTTTTAGCGACACGTTATCTTCACGTGACTCCCATGAAATTAGGAAGCACACGAGGATTGCTAAAAAAAGGTAGCCTAAAAAATACTTTAAATCATTTCAATAAAAGTAATTCAATTTTTCTATCTAATATTCAACCATTACTTGAATGAGTAAAAACCAATTTCATCATTTCCATTTCAATTCTCTAGTCAAAACAATTCATCAATTCTTTTGACAAAATATTGGAGCGTCAAACGAATTCAATTACCGCATCTTCTAGTATTCAATGAATTAAATATTGAGAATTAGGAAGTTCCAAAAGGGCATTGAAAAGTCTACAACCCTGAATTGGGCATGTGAAAGAAAAGTCAAATTAACCGTCATGCTTTTCAGCAGCTTTTCGGATGAATTTGGACAAATGTAAATGTAATGTAGTGCTGAGCCGCCCTCTGGAAGGCAAAAGCACCGGACGGAATCGAGTGCTCTCCTCTTGAACAAACAACGAAGTTTTTAAGGAAAAATACAAAAAGTACAAATTTGTTTGATCGGAGTTTTAATAAATTCACAACGTAACATATTTTACATTAGTCGTTCGACATAGTCGTTTCGTTCGGCAATCGAATACGATCGTTCGGCAGTTTCGATCAGTCATTTTTTCGCAATTAGCATCATCGCCAGTCAGAAATTTCGAAATATTTATTCGTAGCTTCGCTCTTCTTCGCTGTTGTCACGGTTGCGGTCTTCCTCGGCAGCCTTGGCGATCTGGTCGAGGACGAACTGGGGGATCTCGTGGGGGAATTCAGGAGCCACGGGCAGGGCATCGGACTCGGGCTGGTATCCTCCCTCGGCGTTGGCGACGTATTTCAGCTCGAAGCTCTCACCGTCGGGGTGGACGAAGCGGACGGTTCCCTGGGACTCGACGGCGCCATCGGGGCCAGTGCCATCACCAGACTCGGAGATGTGGGTTCCGTCGCTGGTCTCGAAGTCGAGGCTGTACTCGCCGCTGGCGCTGGGGTACACGCGGTCGTCACGAACGACGGTGACTTCGTCCGAGGGCTTGTCGGGCTTGGCGGCCGCGAGAGCGAGGAGGGCAACGAAGATGACCTGACAACAAAAAGTTTAATTGATATTTAATAAACGAAACTATTGATCACAATTTAGCAAAGTATACTTTCTAATATATACTTTTTAATTTTCGATACCACAATCTGATGTGCAAAGGAAACTAAAGCATATGAGTTTCCAATTACTTTGATGTCGTTCAAATTTACATAAAAATTCAATCAAAGATGGAAGCTCTACCTATCAAATTACCAGCGGTTCTGCAATTTACTTCAGCAAATAAATCTAAGGGAAAAAACATTATCGAATAAATTTAAACGATATTGTTTTAACAATTTCAAAAACTACAATTTTTAATTATCTGAAACTCCAAGTTTTTGGATCACGGAGAAAAAAATATTTTCACAGATTAAAACTTAATTAACACTTGTAACCTCGGGATATGACTAAAATTATTATCAAGCTGAAAAGTAAGTGGCGGAAGCTGCACCGCTAATTTTTCAACGAATATTTATAATATTAGAGTTCTTAAATAAATTAGTTTTTAAGGAAAATTCAATTGACAACATTTTATTAACTTAACCAAAGCAGTAACTTACGAATTTCATGTTGGTTGTTGTGGATCCGTTCGATTGAATGATGAGCTGACCACGCCACACTATCTTTATATAGGTGAACCCTGTGGTCAGTAAAAAACCTCCAGTGGTTGACCACAAATCTCGGTAAATAAAGTAAGACACTCATGTAAAGAGCTTGGCAGATGAAAGTGAATCTAGAATTAGGCTTCAGTGTCATGGATTCACCTTGGCATTATTGTTTTTGGTTAAAATGATTTCGGTATCGGAACATCAGGCTAGCACCAGATCGTTTGACTTGTGGATTATAATGAATGCCTTTTAGCCACGCCTTTGTGAATGCATATGCTTGATAAGACTCAATTTAATTCTATGAAATATAATAAGGATTCGAAGGCAGATTCTGAGATATCGGCTCGGCTGGTCTTCATGCCAAGACTATTCCGTGACAGTGAGGAAATCGTCGATACAATTTCGAGGAGTTATTTTTGTCAATTGAACCTGGAGAGGTAATTAATGATGGCGCAAATTGTCGCTAAATGAATATTGCGTATAGAAAAAACTAATAAACAGCACTTTCATTACTCTCATTAAATAGCACTTTCAATATATGCTCCCAATTAATTCCTTAGTGGATTCTGCGAAAAATTATTTTTAACAAAAAATTTTATTCAATCCGAATGAAGGTTTCAAATTGTACGACGAGAAAAATGGCACTTCCGATTCAGTAATAAAACTCTAAGAAGAAGAGCTACATGACCAGTTCCTTCTACTATAAGGAAGATTCGCACAATAAAAATTAAGTAAGGAACTGCCAACTTTATAGGCATGCCAATTTTACAAGCAAGTAAAATCTAATGAATTTTAACAATGAAATTTACTGAAACGTAAAAATTTGTAAATAGACGGAATTCTCTGACGGTTGACACCGCACTTCATTAACAGTGAAAATTTTTGAAGAAAAATGTTATTGAGGCGATATTACTAGCGATATTTTTAATGCAAAGGTATCGGGAATTATTGAATACTAAGCAAACCACTCCAAGATAATAAGCGCGGCTGTAAATTCTACATTAAATACATATGGAGCACCAAACAACCCGCTTTGACCTTTGCTGTACTCGCTCAACAAATAATATTATTGTGCTTAAAACTTTAATGGTTTAGAAATAATGCACAATCTACGATAAATGACTGTAAAATAATATACTATTCTGGGATCGTAAAAAAACTTCATGGACATCATCACCTAAAAAAAGTGATGATGATGAATAATTTTGACTTTTTAACCTGAAACAAATGCCTTTGTTTTTACAGTCACTGCTGAAAGTTTTTACGTTCACTTAAATTTCAATTGCTTCGTAATTTATCCTTCTAACTGTAACATTGATAAGTTAATTATAAAACAACAATCAAATTAATTTTTGCAGCTCTCTCCCTAAAAGTCCATTTATCTCTTAATTTATAACTTCTGGAACTAAGCAAAATCTAAATTAGCAAAATTTTTTTATATTTCAAAAGCTTAGACACATGTTGAGTTGATTAAGTAGGTTCTGCATCTGCTGTTATTTTCATCTAAATAAACTGGGTTCAGTAATATGAAAAAGAAATTCAGCAATATAAAATCTAAATTAAATTGTTTAATTTTATCCCTTTCACGGGTAAGTTACCATATATGATCACTTAAAATCGCGTCACAAAGAGCATCACCACGGCTTCCTGTTTGTTTTTGAGGCATCCTTATAATGCCTCAGTCAATCACTAATTATCTGACCATCGTTCTATCTATAGCATCACCAGGGTTAAGTCGCGCAATCGCGTCGCCCATGAACTACGATAAGTTAACGAGATTCACCGGTTAATATTTCTGTCGATATTCTAATGAAATGAAAGGTTGATTTTTGGTAAGGAGAAAAACCATTTATTCCGGGGTACTGCCATCGTAAACGAATACAATACTAACCTGGAAAACTCTGCAGACAAATTAGCGATAAGTAATACTAATTTTTTTCAATTTAATGTGCGCATGATTAGCGCTAAAATAACCTATTTATAGTTACTACTTTGTGTATGCACTTGGTATGTTTCATATTGATTCAAATTATTTAAATTTTTAATAATATAGAATTTGTTGAACTAAGTAAATCAATCCGTTACATTTAATGTATCCTCAATTTAATTTCTAAAGCAATAACTCATAGCTCACCTGAGCGTTCGCAAAATTCTAAGCTTCTTGATTCAGTGCCTATATTCTACCATATATCAGAGCAGCTATATTCAAAAAGATTAAATTTCATAACAAAAAATCTCGCAACATAAATGCACTATTTCTAAGTGAGAAGCCACAAATAAAATTAATATTGTGCAGGAGATTAACCTCACTACAAGTCCCAAGTCAGCACTTAAACAATTGGAAAAGCCGGAACTCCATTGCGTTTGGAGCCTAGACATTTCGGTCCAGTCAAAAAGAAATTACACATTTATGAGTCTTGCGGAAAGTGTGACTTCAACGCGCATTAGGTACCGATCTTTGCATACCCTAAACCACCGAACTAGCACGAAATACAACTACCGAAAATAAAATAAGACGTCAGGTTAAGGAACAAATATATTTTTGTTGCAATAACCTTATCTGTGCATTATAAGAACGTTGAATTCATGAAAATAGCGATTCGTCACGATAGAAGTCTTGCCGATTATTCGTACAATGATTAGAATTGCAAAAATATCAAGAACCAAATAAGCTTGCAAAGAAGGAATGCTTAAAGCGATTAAGTTAATACAAATGATAGAAGCTTTTCATTTGACGATCATTTGGCATTTGACAATTCTCAGACGAGTGACTAAGGCCGCAAGAAATGACAATATTTGATTAAAATGGTGTTTCATAAAGGTTTTTACTCATACAAATACATTAGTGCAATGAACTACATAAACCTGGAAAAAATGCACAGTTCAGACGAAGCTCATGATAATCTTTGAGCTTCAAAGGGCACATCGAAGTTGTTGAGCAACTTTTTTTGTCAGTGGAACAAAAGAAGTTTTCTGTGATAACACTATCTTATGTAAACTATAATTTCAAGCACATAATATTAAGGCAGTGGCTGTGTCGAAAATCTTCATCAAAATCACGTCCATTAATCTAAAATAATTATTTTTATTTATTGAAAAGATTTAAAATAGGTTATATAAGCTGTATTATAGGATGAAAATAAGTTTTCGGTAGCATGATTCATGGTACTTACAACTTTGCTATATAAAAGGGGAATGTTTCCAATGTTGTCTTTTAACATGTTGGCACATTCGAAGTAGAAAAAATCGTGAAGGCAAAAATATCGACGATATTCGAATATCATTCCTTTAAAAAATCTCCTACCATGTATTTCCATTGTAATCACATGCACGTCTTCCCTAATATATGGAGACAGTATATATTGACGTGGCAATGAGTCATAGAAAAGATTAGCAACGTACTCATCATGCACGCCTTTGATAGTTGCTTTTTATTTGCAAGAATAAGAGTACGCTGATGATGTGGTCACTTCACTTCTGACAGGTCGTTAATTTGTGCCGCTACGCCTTGCAAACCTCATTCAATTTGCTCATGTCAGCAGCGATGCGGCCTATATTTTCGTGCAAAGTTAAGATACAGCAGCTGCTAAGACATGAATTTATTAAAAATCTAAAACCAACGCAGGCATTAATAATTCAAAGATGAGGTAAAGTACTGGGACACTTTGCAGTCTAAGTAATGAAGGGACTCGAGACATATCAACTAAATACTTCAAGAACAATTTTATTTTGAATGTAAAAAAGTAATTTCGTAATGGCTCACTAAAAAATAACTGTTGCAGTGAACACAATATTTTTCTCGAATTTTCAGCAAAATAATACGAATTATTTCGACCAAAAACATTCCGTTATTCTCAAGCAGCATTTAACTGAAGCTTGAATGACTAGTCCGGGAATACATAAATAATGTAGTAAAGCTACCTCAGATGTTGATTACCATCTTGAAAATCGTTTAACTGTACTCTGAATCTTTATTTCTTTACTTATTTCTTTCTATCTGACTCTCTAACGAAATTACGTTTTAATAAATATTGGAGAAATTTTCATGATATATAAATGCATATAAATGCATCATCATTTGGATAAGGGCCAAACTTGGATTTTAATAAGGGCAACAACGATAAAAAATATTGTTACAGATGCCTTTGGCACTGCAAAAAAAGCCTAAACATCCCAAACATGCTTCTGACAATATTCTGAATATGAATTCATTCACAATGAAGCTTCGAATCATCGGGTATGTTTTGGAGCAATAAAATACCAGGCTTTCATAAGATTGGAATTTTAATAAATATACAACATAACAGATTGTACACAAGTCGTTTCGTACGGCAATCGAAATGCTAATTTCGATTTAAAATTCAGTCTTGTACATCAGCATCGTCGTAAAATGATAATGGATTACATATTCATTGAATATGTGATATTATTCACTCTCGTCGCGCTCAGCGTCTTCACGAGCAGCGAAGGCGATCTGGTCGAGGACGAACTGGGGGATCTCGTGGGGGAATTCAGGAGCCACGGGCAGGGCATCGGACTCGGGCTGGTATCCTCCCTCGGCGTTGGCGACGTATTTCAGCTCGAAGCTCTCACCGTCGGGGTGGACGAAGCGGACGGTTCCCTGGGACTCGACGGCGCCATCGGGGCCAGTGCCATCACCAGACTCGGAGATGTGGGTTCCGTCGCTGGTCTCGAAGTCGAGGCTGTACTCGCCGCTGGCGCTGGGGTACACGCGGTCGTCACGAACGATGGTGACTTCGTCGGAGGGCTTGTCGGGTCTAGCGGCCGCGAGGGCGAGGACGGTGGCAAATATGACCTATCGAAAAATAATTTTTCGGTGTAGTTAGAATGACATATAAACTTTTGTCTAAAGATTTAAATGTCGCTAAAGTTATTATAGTGTAGTCGTACGACCTTTTCGAGTGCAAATTTACTTTCAAGCTTTAATTTAGTTATTCACAGATTCTGATATTACAGTTATATGCACAGGAATCAATAATGACAAATGATACCTTCATCTTGACATAAGAAAATTTACCTGATAAGCGATACCACAAACTTGTCAATTTCTCCAACGAGTTAGTAATGCAAAAATGATTATTTTACAGGTTACGCAAACTTTAAATTGTGTTGGAGCCAGCAGTACAAATTGAAACAACACGTTCATAAGACGCAAGTTGTATAGAGACTTACAAATTTCAAGGTAGAAACTTACAAATTTACAAAGTAGAGACTTACGAATTTCATGTTGACTGTTCGGGATCCGTTTGATCGAATGATGAACTGGCTACGCCAAGCGTTCATTATATAGGTGCTAGGTGCATGCAAAAAAAGGTTAAGAGATAAACCAGTTGCCTTGGTTAACAAAATAAGATGCTCATGCAAAAGTGCTTGGCATTAGATCGAAAGATGAAAGTGAATCGAGCAGTAAGCCTCAGTGTCAAGGATTTACCTTGGCATTATTGTTTAAGGTTTTAATGAACCTGATATCGGAACGTTAGGCCGACACTTAATGTGTTCTGATAGTGAACCGCTTCAGCCACACCTCGTTAAGGTCATCAACGATAAGCTTCTATCGATTATTTGCTGGTTTTTGTCTGCGTTTCAGGTTAGCTATGGTCCAATAGGGTACAAAGCTGTTAAAAATTAACGCACAAAACCTGCACAACCTTTAAAGTTTCATAGTCATCTTTTTAATGCATTGAGTATGTTATGTTCAGCTCAAGTTTCCTTGAGTTTCTCTACAAATTTAAAACCTTCACATTCTGTTGACTTTAGAATGATGCCAACTAATGAAACTTGATCAGGCATAGGTTTTAAATTCTATATATGATTCAAAACACGAAGTACCTGCGTTAAAAATGAAAGGATGTGAAATGATAGTTGTCGGGCATGGCATTCATGAGCTATTTAAAATATAATAGTGGCATGAGCGAAAGTTTTGCGAGAGATTTCCCCAGCGCATGGAATACGAATATTTGCGCGGTTTAACAGAAGAAAGGAACATTTAGAATTTTCGCAATTGTTTCTCGTGCAGTGTAACTATCGGAATTAGAATTTTCCATGAGATCCATAGGAAATATTTAACATTTTTACGGTTTATTTGATCGACGCTGATGTGATTGAATAATAATCAATATCTGTGACTTTTGCGAATTACGAAATTTACCCTGAGTAGTAATAGCGTTCGAATATTCATTTTAGCAACTATTTGCCTCTATGAAGCATTTCTGGTTCTAGAGGATGAAAATCTATCAGAAACAATACAAATATACAAACAATACTTATCAAGAGTTAGCTCAATGAAGCTATTTTGAAGTGTAATAAATCAAAATAAAAATTTTAATTGTACTCTTTTGTGCCTAGTTCCGTTTTAATACTCCCCTAAAAACCAAGTTAAATATCGCTCACCTGTGCCATGCTAAATTTCAAATGGCCCGCCATCAGGAACATCGGAAATAATCCTGCAGGATAAGTTTTGCGCGGGCAATAAAAGTTTAGAGACGCGTTATGTTTAATTAAAGAAAGCAAATACTTTAGTCAACAACAAGCAAATCATATCTGTGAATAATTAAAATAGTCACTAGATTGCTTTAATCGCAGGTTCACTAGAAATTTAAAAGCGAAGAAAACACCACAAAAATTTAGCATATCTCTATTGAAAACGTTTCGGAGACCAGCTCCATCGTCAGTTCGATAAATCTAGAACACAGATAAAGGCAGAAAATTAGTTTGGAGTTAATAAAA
The DNA here is from genome assembly GCF_000764305.2 of Hyalella azteca. NCBI lineage: Eukaryota > Metazoa > Arthropoda > Malacostraca > Amphipoda > Hyalellidae > Hyalella > Hyalella azteca. Next base: position 194,509 of record NW_025939917.1, read on the forward strand.
GATGCATATCTGTGAATGTCATACTTTTTGGCCCCAAAAATTCGACACTCTTAAAAAATAAGCTTCGCTTCTATATACCGTACAATATATGTATATATACACCATGATAAATCCGACAATTTATCAATCATATCATTGAACACGTTCTTAGCGGGCTTGCTTGAATACATTTAGTCTGAAATTTATAAGCTATATTAAAGAAAAATCTGACATCCGAAAATATTGCAAAATTGCCCTTTTATCAATTGAATTTAATTAGATTATCAAATTGTCGAAAAGTGGAAGATAAACCCGAATTTTTACCTGTTCCAGAATACGGAATTATTAAGGAAAATTATAACCCAACTTTTAACATAGGTACATACCTACACACAAGCAGAATGAAGAACCATTAACTGTTCAATATATATTAGCAAATATATATACAAAAAATTTGCAATATTAAGTAGATATTGACAGGGATGCTACCACATTTTGTATGTACCCGTACTAGTAGTAGTGGTAGTGGGATGGTTTGCTGTCGCAAAGGAGATCAAAAATTAACATCAAAGTGGAACGGAAGGTTGCTGTTACATAAACAGGAAGCAGAACGGTTGCTGTGTTTATATAACAGCAAAACGGAAGGTCATAATTATAATAAAAATTTACAAATTAGTCATCACGCACAAGGAGCGGAAGATTTCAAGTGACCTGCCCGCTGAAGCTGGCTTGAAAGAAACAGCGCTAGTATTTCAAAAAGACGAAGTGACAAGGACATGCGACTATATGAGCTAGGGACAGGTTGTTAGGGGACGCAGTGCAATAATGTTTTTATTACACATTAGGTATTCTGATTTTTGGTTTTAAGTCACCTGGGACGTGACCTCGATCGTTCAGATATGCTCTGCACTTATTCACTGCTGTGTGATCCATCACGGAGGTGCGCGTTAACTTAACATTACGTCTGTGTATTTTGTGATAGTTTTTCGTTTCAATAATTCAGTGTTGGTATTTAGAGGGGTTCGTTATTATGATTATCAGTCTATTATTAATTTTTCTTGGTTGCATTATATTCTGATTTTGTTGTTCATTTATTGCTAGTTCTAAATTTTTCAGTCTCGGACAAATTAACGGCCGGACTCGCGGCCGGTCTCACGACCAATTTCCAAATTCTATGATCAAGGAATATCTCTCAAACTAATGAGCTTATCTCCATGAATCTTGGTACACGTATTCATTACGACCTAACGATAATGTTTTACTCGTGAAAATTGTTTGAACTTTGCCATCGTTTGTTTTTGCCATTGTTATATGGCAATACGGGCCGAAATTCACAGTGATCAAGTAATTTCTTCCAAACTACTGAAGAGATTCGAACGAAATTTTGAATTTACAGTCCTAACTACCGTACGGGAATGTTTAGCTCGTGAAAGTTTTTTTTCGATTGTGCCTTCGTTCGCGAGTTTTTTTATTTCACTTTCATGCGTGATATAAACAGCAATACGTGCTTAAATTCGCAGTAACTAATAAATTTTTCCTAACTTCTGAACAGATTTGAACGAAACTTAGTATTTAAATACCTAACCTCAGCAACGGTGATGTTTACAAATTTTTCGTTTTGCCTTCGTTTGCGAGTTATACGGCTATACGTTTAAGGCTCATGGTTAAACCGGCCGGTAGAAAATCCGGTCGTTCCTCCTATATCTGTATAACTCGCGAACGAAAGCAAAAAAGAAAAATTGTCACGACATTGTCATCACCGTTGAGAGGTTAGGTATTTATATGCAAAATTTCCTTGAAATCTATTCTGTAGTTTAGAAGAAATTTCTTGATCGCCGCGAATTGAAGTGACAAATTACCCGGTGATACGGGCCGAATATAAGGAAATGTGAAATCAAGAATGACGGTGAAATGAATAAAAACTCGCAAACGACGGTAAAATCGAAAAAAACTTTATAAGATAAAAAAATCACCGTTTGGTAGTTAGGAATGTATATTCAAAATTTCGTTCAAATCTGTTTAATAGTTTGGTAGAAATTCTTTGATCACTGCGAATTTCGGCCTGTTTCGCAATGTACGCGTAACTCACGAATGAAGGTAAAAGTAAAAAAAAATTACGAGCTAAACATCACAGTTGGGTTCTGATGAATACGTGTTCCAAGTTTCATAGAGCTGCGTTCATTAGTTTGGGAGATATTGCTTGATAATTGAATTTGGAGACCGGCCACGAGTCCGGCCGCAAATTCGCCCGAGACGTCCTAGGTTTCTAGTGCTGAAACAGTTAAAACAGCTGAAAAACATTTTGGTCTACTAAATGGGGTTCTATTTGTGAAATACACATTTATGTTTAGCCTTTATCTTTTAAAATTGCAGCGTACTAAATTTCAAGAAAGAGGCGTATGTCTGTGGGGGCGCTATAAATTCACTAGGGAGCCAAAGGGTGCGCCAGCCTGAAAAAGTTTGGGAACCACTGAACTAGAGCAATGGGAAGACCTGGTTATATTCTTGACTTTATTTGTATTTGTCGTTTGTTTATTATAGTTTTCATTTATTATTTGTATTCATCCATTGTTTACCATTATACCCACGACAAGTTTATCAGCAACAGAAACTAAGACACTAGTACAAGAAGTCTTTGTCTTTCTCGTACAGCACAAGAGAGACAGAGAATAGGAGTGTAATTAAGGTATTCTATCTACCTAATAACTTAACCCCAAAGTCAGATAGTGCGAGCTCAGCGGTGGGCGCTCAGGGACAATGCCTCTATTGGAGAGTGAAATCCAATGGGACTTCTGACTAGCACAGACGCGCGTCAGAAATCCCCCATCAGGGGACGTCTTGTATTTGACACCGCCAAGATTTATCGAGCAAAATAAGCTGGATGACAGCAATACTCTGCCGTTTACGTCACTTAATGTGTCTCAAAAATATAGCGTCAAATAAATTTACGACAAATCGAGTAGTCATTTGCCAGTCATATTAGTTTAAAATAAAATATTAAAATAGTGACTGAAAGGTTAGGAATGACAAAGAAAGTGAAAATCAACAGTGACGAGATAGATTTAGACTTAAAGGAAAAAAATATGTCCGAATAGAACATTTTTGCTTGATGCATCTGACACCAGAATGCCGCTGCCGAGTAATGTTATGACAAGTGTACCGTACGAACCTGATCTAATGGTGCTATAGAGGGCTTCCAAACCTTCAGTCAAATGCATTAGAATTGAAAATATGGAATGAATTCGACGTAACTTGTTGGATATTGAAACGTATTTCTTGAATATACTTTTGAATCCATATTTCATGAATCCGCTATTGTGCCGGATTCCAATTGGCTTCAAATTTGTATTTTTAAATGACATTAATTCATACATTTTTTAAGAATATGTGTACCTAAGTAGAGCGCAAGTTAGGTTTACCGAGAATCATTTCATTTCAGAGAAAGATAATTTTAGAGTACATTATTTGTAAAAAGTACATACTCGTGAGAACCACTATGTTAAGATTTAAATAGATGATATTGTTAACCATTGAAATATATTTTGTCGAATGAACTACATAAGATTATTAAAGCGAAATGCATTTCATCTGGAGTGTGATGCTTAGATGTCTTCATTAAAAATAACCTGATTGACAACTGATTGTATATGTCTTATTTTAATATAAGAATGATTCTGCTTCTACCGATTGTATAAGTGCATTAAATCAATTAGTGTTGAAATGGAATTGCGGAAATATTCAAGGGAGTGTTTAAATAGAGATCTGATCTTCCTGATAGGAAAGATAATTATGTACGTATGTAGGCTTTAGAGAAGCTGATGTGTATTAGATTTATAATACGTTCTGCAAAATAACGTAATGTAAAACCTTTTTATATACCAAGTTTTCCGTATGATACCTATCCATTAGAATAGAATAGAATAGAAGTGTCGGCGTTGAAGAAATAGGCCCATGGCCTGTTGCCGATTCTTGAACTTTTCGTGACTTGATTCACAAGGGATCCGGCCTTTGGAACCCGATCTTTCCATAACTGACGATTGATTGAGATAGCAATATATATATATATATATATATATATATATATATATGTATATCTTATTTTAATATAAGAATGACTCTGCTTCTACTGATTATATAAGTGCAATAAATCAATTAGTGTCGAAATGGAATAGGGGAAATATTCAAGAGAGCGTTTAAATAGAGATCTGATATTCTGGATAGGAAAGATAATTATGTACGTGGGCTTTAGAGAAGCGGATGTGTATTAGATTTCTGATACGGTTTGCAAAAATGACGCAATTTAAAACCTATTCCCGTATGATATCCAGTGTTATGTTCATTTCAGAAAAATTTCCAGGGTAACTAAATAAAAGATGTAACTAAGCGCGTTGGTTATTTCCAGTTAATTGGAAGCTGCAAATGATGTATACCACTATTGCGAAGATAAAGTAACGAGACGAAATTACTTTGTTTTGATAATTTATTCAAATAAATAATTAAATAAACCATGATGCGCACGTAAAACATTATATTTTATAGCTCCGAAACGTCAAAAAAATGACTTAATATTAAATTATTAATGGAAATAATAAATGGCAAGTATTCTGGCAATTTTTTTTCAAATAGATTGCCTACAATAAATAGAATTGTTCTAAAGTGGCCTGAAACGTTCTTACTGCTGTCTTTCATTAGGATATAAACTTGTATCGTATCTCATATGGATACAGATTTGTAAATTGCAATTGTACTTGGTAAAGCGCAAGTAGAAGTTATCTGCACACAAACTAATGGTAGGTGGTAAATTATGAATGCAACTCACAGCACGCATTTTGTGATGTTTTGAGCTGAACTGAAGAAGTTCTGATGATCTATGTACAGAAGTTGCATGCTTATATATTGAACTTCAGGGCCATATTGAGTTTAACCTTCATTGTGTTTATCGGTCGCATGTTTAATGGTTAATTTTTTTTCCTCAGCTGCTCTCACATGCATTTTATGGAACTCTTGATTGGAGAGTTAAATGTCACCAACATATCGAGTGTCATTGATCTACTTACAAATTAACATCTCGAAAGTGTATTTCTATGGACCCTATTCTGTGGACAAAAAAACTAGGAGTATCGGATAAAATTTCTTCAAAATGCGTTCGTTTCGTGAACTTAGTTTTTAAATTACGTGAATGAACGTATTTTCTTAGAGCCCTGACGGTGCGAAAGTTTTCTGAACAAAAATTTCATTCTTATAAAAATATTTCTAGGAGAGAATCACGGAATGTCTACGAAAATTTTAGCCTAGTTGAGTTTCCTACTGGCTCGATGGTAGTTGTAAACTACAGATTTTAGTGTCTTAGCAAAATTTTACTATACTATTTGATCCACATTGCTCAATCAGATGAATATTTTTTTCTCGAAGTTTACATCGAATCACGGCTCATGTTACGAATTGGTTTAAAATACGATGTAGAAGTTTTAAATTAAACATTAATTTATCGTTAGATATTAGGCTTTTATGTAATAAATATGTTGTCGAGTTAGAATTAGGATTAGAAAGTTTGAATTGTAGAATTGTAAGAATTTTTTAGAGTACTGAAACTGTGTTGGAAAATTGCGGATAGGAAAAGAAAGCAGTAGGAACGTGGTCGTGAAAGCAGCATCTTGTGGTTCGTAAACTTGTCCCTCGGACTGAAGTTAGTAGATGCCCATATTGTGTGCTTAAGTCTCGTCTGTGGAGAAAACTTTTAATGTAAACGTAACGTCTTGTGCAATAATTTTACTGGGACTGTGATTAAAATGAATTTTGAACCTGCCACTATACACTCACGACAACGAAAATATTACGACATATCTACGCTTATAACATATTCTTATTTGTTTCCATTTAACACTTTTAACTAATATCATAGAAGTAATAGATTATTATTATGAATGCAAAACAAATTATGTTCTAATTACAAGATTTACTGAGTAGATCCTGTTATGTAATCACGAAGTTATCAAACATTTATTGGACACAGTATTTTGTAATAATTTACCTCTACGAATCAAAATACACGCAAAACATTATACCCACAGTAATAGTTTATTGTATTAGCTACGAGCCTCTTTCAGAATAAAGAAATTTCTCCTCGTGAAATACTCCTTCAACAGAAAAAATTTTACTAACAAAAAATTAGGGAAACATTCAGAAACGGTAGGGAGAAACAAGTCGCGTCTAAACCATCTACCGTCGTGTCACTCTCTGGGAACATATAAGTGTCAAATGAAATTATACGTAAATTATTGAATGTTGTAACCTGAAAACGTTTGTACGCAACTACGCAACAAAAAACATTTTAAAGTTTCGTACGAGGCGGCAACCATCAGTCATTTTGCGCTCACTAGAGCGTATCCTTTTTGGGAAGTAGGATTGTGACATTATTGCTCCGGTTACTCATGTCAGGCGGTATAGGGTTAAGATAGATTTCATTTGTCAAGTTTGAGCTTGTAAACACAATCTACTTTGTTCTACGTATCTGGTACTTAGGCAAGTCTGAGCTACAGTGATTGGTGTATTTTGTAAAGAGGAAGTTCTCAGCCACATTGTTTGATGTATTTTGTATAGAGGAAGTTCTGAGCTACAGTGATTGGTGTATTTTGTAAAGAGAAAGCTCTAAAGCTACAGTGATTGGTATATTTTGTAAAGAGGAAGTTCTGAGCTACAGTGCTTTGTGTATTTTGTAATGAGGAAGTTCTGAGCTACAGTGATTGGTTTATTTTATAAAGATTAAGTTCTGAGCTACAGTGCTTGGTGAATTTGCAAAGAGGAAGTTCTGATCGAGCTTCGGTGAATGGTGTATTTTGTAAAGAGAAAGTTCTCAGCTACAGTGCTTTGTGTATTTTGCAATGAGGAAATTCTGAGCTACAGTGATAGCTGTATTTTGTAGAGGGGAATTTCTGAGCTACGGGGATTGATGTATTTGTGAAGAGGAAGTTCTGAGCTATATACAGCGTTTGGTATATCTTGTAAAGGGAAAGTTCTGATCTACAAATATTAAAGCATCTTATGCACTTTATATTGAATTTTTGGTGCACATTCATGTTAAAGAAGTTTTTCATTTCGGTTCACAGTCTAAAAATTTTCTACCGAACCAGCCAGCCTCGGGCGTTGATATAAACTGTATAAGTATAGTTGAGAAGTTCGTGTTACCCGTGTCCAATTAGTAGGATTTTCCCAAATGTAAGGTAAAAAATTTTGACATTCGCGCTGCATAGTAAACGCGTTCATTTGTTCATTTTCGACCAAGTTTCTATTTGTTTGACACTTTTTGACGGTTGCGTTTGATAAGAAAGAGCTTAATTACAAATTACAGAGCATCCATCGTTACAAAAATATTGAGAAAAATTTTACATTTCAAACTATCTATTTGAATGATCGGAAATCTTTCATATTATTTTTTTGTTGTCTGCAAATTCCTCCTGCTCTCACCCTCTAAGTCAACTTTGATCCGCAAGAGTCTCGGTTTGTCTTCATGATCGAGCTAGGCTCTAACTTCTTAATTGCTAGTCTGAGGGGTTTGCTAACGTTCACGTCGGACTTCACTCCTAGTTCGTCCAATACTGACACGACATCGCTCAAGCCATGTGCCATCATTTCTTCACTTTGATCCGATGTTTTTGCTGGTACATTGAACATGAGGTTGTTGATTTTACGCCTCTCTCTTTCTTTCACTTCTTCTTTAGTCATGTTTTCAGGTTCAGATTTATCTCCTTTGTTTGGAAGAATTTGCTGGAGTTAATTCTGCACAATGTCTGCCACTGACTTTAGCATTTTATCTGTCACGTTTCCCTCCTCTAGCTTGTCGACACAACATCTCAGGTTGCCAGCTTCTGTTTTGAACTCGAAGTGAAGGCTACATAATGATGTCTAATTTTCTTCTATAATGTTTTCTGACTTCTCTACTGAACATGAAGCCTCGTTACAAGCACTGCAGAAAGAATGGTAAGGGCTGCCACGTCTTGATAAATGTTTATAATCTTCTATGGTCACACTTTTAGCGCTAGGTAAACAGACCGGTTTTTCACAACATTCACAAACGAGAAACTTGTCACGGTAATCAACTCAAATGCTTCTGGCAAAATATACATAACCAAACTTTATCATCTGTGAATGAGCTGTAACTGTCTTATGATACGCTTATTTTTAATTTTAACTGGACTGGCGCTCCGCGATCTTACTTCCGAGTTTTGGCGTCCGCCATCTTGTCTCTTTAAAGCTATTTCAAATTCATACCGGTACTCATACTCATCAAGTTATTGATGCTTTTATGGCGAGTTCCCGCCAATGCTCACGTGAACTAGAAAGGTAACACCTAAATTCTAAAACAATAATTTGGAGTGCTAAAATGTTTTTGTAAAAGACCCCTAAAAAATTATCTTCTATATTGGATCACTGAACCAGACACGTCCGCCCAGTTCGACAGCCAGCTTGACAAAATAAGAGCTGACATTACTTGATTTGGCTTAATTTAATAATAAAATAATTTGCATCGTTAGTCTGTGTGTCACTGAGAAAATTTCTCTTGGGTTAGATTCAGATTAATTTACTTCTAGCCGACTTATTGGAAATTTTGGAAAAATAATTGTAAAATTATTATATTTGTTTGTGAGAAAATCGGAATTTTTTGCGCAATGAGTGAGCGTTTGAGGATAAAAATTGGGCCATATTATACCAGTGAGAATCGAAATTAAAAGCGAATCAGAAAATAAGAGTAATTTCAACCTATCTACTCAGATTTGTTGATATTGCATTTGATTACTGAGATAAACCTAATTTATTGGAATTAAAATCAAAATTACAGATTTAAATTTGAAAAAAAGGACCAGGTGCATGAATTAAAGGAAAAATAAACAAAATAAAAAGTGGTTGATTTTATTCAACACAATGTGTATTCCAACATAGAGTGTTGTAAGTTATTGATTTTTAGTGTTTGAAGTAATTGATCAACAGGTTTCAAATAAATGGAATTACGATTATACAAACAGGACATCGAATAATTGATAATTAGAAATAACAAATAATCAATTATAATAATAGCCAGATTGTTGAGCATCAGGAGTGGCCTCAGAAGCAGTCTCCTCATCGCTGGCAACTTCTTCTTCTTGATCATCGGCCTGAGCCTCGCTAAGAACAACTTCTTCTGGTGCGCGATACGAGCCTTCGTCATCATCAGCCTCAGCAGCCTTCCTAGCGTCTTCCTCAGCGGCAAAGGCAATCTGGTCCAGAACGAACTGGGGGATAGGGTGGGGGAAGGCTGGTGCCACAGGGAGACGGTCAGACTGAGGCTGGTATCCACCCTCGGCATTGGCAACATAAGTGAGGAGGAATTCTTCGCCCTCAGGATCGATATAACGAACTGTTCCCTGGGTCTCGACGGCGCCATCGGGGCCAGTGCCATCACCAGACTCGGAGATGTGGGTTCCGTCGCTGGTCTCGAAGTCGAGGCTGTACTCAGTTACGGAAATTTCGTTTCAAGCCATGAATTTCGTACGCCTTAAATTGTTAAATATAGTCGATCGAGATGGCTGAACAAGTCATTGGAATATTAAATTAAATTCTATTTCTTGATGACTTCAGTTTCAATAAATAAGTCAAGTTTGCATCCACGGTTGAAAAACTGCAAACATAATCAAATTTACATTCATAATAAAAGTGCGTAGGTGTTTTTGCAAAGCATAAAATCTCTGACATATTAAATCAATATATTGGGTCCAAATTTCACTAGAAAAGATGCATTTTGTACATTTCAAGATTCAAATGCAACTTTCTCTATCTATCATAATTTTAAAGGACTATAAATCACAAATCACTTTTTTAGAAAGTTATTTTTTCTAATTCATCGATATAAGACATAAGATAAAATTTATTAGTATATATTAAATATTATATATTATATAATATATTATGTGATATATTCTATATTACATATTATATTATAATGTCTCAATTTAACGAAATACTTCACGGGTAAGTGCTTGCTGAGGGCCAGCTGCTCACAAACTCGACTTCAAGTTTAAGATTAGTTATAATCGGAAGTAATTTAAGTAACAGAATAAATAAAAATTCAATCTCATAAAACGTAAATCGATAACGATAAAATATGCACTTTATAATGAAAAGATCAAAGATGGCTATATTTCAGTCACATAAACTATGACTGATTTTGTGTCTGATGTTTTGAATTTAGACAAATTCTTCGAATAATGGTGCACGAGTGCTTATATAATGTAGTAACTAATTTTGATCGATATTTAAGATCACTGTGAACGTGACTTCAAATTTCATTGTAAAAATTATCCCACATTCACATAATTTGGAACCTGCGAGTTTTAGCGCATTTTCTCATTTATGGAATAAAAGGCGCTCGTCATGTCCGTCCGTTTGTCCATCCGTGACCACGTTTTCGTCGACGAGAAAATGCGCTCTCTATCACTCACTGCAGTGTGTACTGAGTTATATTTTTCACATACTTACAAAAAAACGGAATGAAGTTAATGTGGAGGATTAATATTTCTCCGAAAAAATTGAAATCAAATAAACTACAGAAACATGCACGATGTCAATCATCTCCCTTGTTTGGACAATGCAGGTGAAAAAAAAATGCTCCATAAATGTTATTATGCACTATTAATAAGATTTCACAATATGAATAATTTTAAGGAAACAAAACTTTCAATACAAGTCAAAGTATTCCATGTCGTACGTTTCATACAAAGACAGAATTCCAATTCCTTGAAATTTATTAATGTTCAGGTTTCATTCTTTCGCGTTAATAATGAATATTAATGCTGTCATCAAATGATTTCCATTAGAGAACTCGATCAGTTCCTCGCAAGCTTCAATTACAAGTTATTTCTCAGAAGGTTTGCATCACGCATGACGGTTATTTACAATAAAGTTTCAGTCACACAAAACGGTTATTTTCAAGAAGTTTTCAATCACACAAGACATTTATTTCCCAGAAGGTTTCAATCAGTGAAAACAGTTCCAGAATCACATTATAAAACCACCTGTTTTATTTTAAGGCTTCTATAGTATTCGTAATGGTTACTCACGGCACGCATTCCGACGTGTGGTTTACTGTTCACAGAATGGAACTTCTCACAAATGTGATGAGGTCTCTAAGAACATGATGCTTTTATGAGAAACCTGAAGGCCGGGGTTGAAGATGACATTTTTATTGTGTCAATTTACGCATTTTAACCTTTGTTGATGAGATCGCGTAAAAGGCCGAGCACTGGTCGTGGTCTCCATGAAAACGTTTTTTTAGATGGACACCGATCTACGATAGCGCGATTAACGTCAATTATATAGGCCACAATTCTCAAATGCTTATTAACATGGTAATTGTTAACCGTAATTATGACAATGTTCTGAAATAAAAATTTATTATCACTTATCAATTAGGCACAAAAAATAAAAGCTGTAAAACATAGTCTGTCTCTTTAGGGCACATGGATCGAACTTTGCTTCCTAAGCGCTCACACCGCGACAAAACTTAAGTTTCTCTGCAACCACGGCACTGATGAACTAACTTAATTTCTTCATTACGCTCGCCGATGAAACAAGTCATTTCTTATTGCAAATGAACAGATCTTTGTTTCTTTATGTCTCACGGCGTTGTGAAGCTAATTTTGCTGCGTCAATTCACATGAATTTAACTTTGTTTTTTTTTTCAGTTCTCCCGCAGCTGAAAATAATTTGCTATATCGTTACCATGCACCAATTATTTATTACTACGCTATTTTGCCTATTTTTTCCTGACTTGTTAACGGTATTTTTAAATCGATGCATACACTAAGGCTACGATCGGTAACCATATCTTGCGGAGTCCTCTCGAAATTAGGGGAGGATAAAAATGCCCGAGATCAATAGCTGTCACTTTCTCTTCATATTTATAGTAATTTATTTGTTTAATTTACATTCTGGCATTTGTAAAGTTCATTGGAAGTAAACAACTCCCGATAATTTTCGCGCTCACTCTTAACCTTCACATTTACGAGCTTGTTGGCAGCATCAAGTTTTTATCAATTAATAATCTTAGTTTGATTAGTAATGTTTTCTGACATTTATCATATAGAATATTTAAAAATATGTAGAATATATAACATGATCTAATATTATTATTGTGTATTTTTGTGTGAGTTAATACGCTTTGTAAATATTAACATTTCGAGTAGCCCTATTATTTATATCCTGACGTACAAGAATTTATAGAGCGTCGAAAAACGTGTTGTCGAAAAAAACGAGAAATTTGTAATACTATTCAGTTCTTAAATATTCGTCATTACACATGTGTCTCCATGCTTCCCGAACGTTATTGACGTATGATATTGGTTAGCTTGTGTTTCAGCAAATATCAACATTTGAAAATTTTAGGCTCATATTTCAGCAATAAGGAATGCCTAATAAATTCAGAAATTGACTTGTTGTTATTTATTCAGGACAGCACGGATATCACCCTTTAATTGGCCGTCCATGTCATTGCGGTACAGAGACTTTGTACCATAAGGGCTATATGGGTACAATTAGATGTATAGTACATAAGCTTGCATAATTTTGATCGCCGTCGCCATGTTACTAAATAAAAGTTAACCAGAATATATGACGTGGTTAACTGCTGCGAAAAGCCATGTCGTAGTTAATCAATGCCACTCTGAACAATTCCGTTTACTCATAACATAACACAACACAAGATAGTGATGTCGGCGCTAAAGAGTAGGCCTGATGTGGCCTGTCGCCGAATCTTGAACTTGTCGTGACTTGTTCATAGAAGATCTAAATCTTGTCATTTGACCGGATATTTTCAAGACTGACGATAGTTTGAAGTAGCTATAATCTTTCTTCATAGGACTTGCCCTTCAAGCCTGGAATTATCCTTGTTGCACGTCTTTGAACATTCTCTATTAAATTTTTGTTCTTTTTGACCACACAACGTTTCCAAACTCTAGATTCGGGCGCACGACAGCAACGAACAACTGCTTCATCGCTTCTGCATCTAGGAACTCGCAAGAGCGTCTGATTAGTCCAAGAAATTTGTTGGATGTATTAGCTTTCGTTTCAACATGCTTAGGAATTTTCAGCTCCATGTCGACATAAACTCCAAGATCTTTTTCCACACCAGACTTTTCAATCATTACTCTCTCGTTGTAACCATGTCTTCTCATAGTGTAATTTTGCTGTTCATTTTTCTTCCAGAGATGAAGTACTTTACACTTGTCAGCATTAAACCGCAGCTGCCACGCATCAGCCCAGTTAACTAAACTGTCAAGATTATCTTGTAATTGCGCTTTATTTGCCGCATCCTCCACTATATTATAAACTTTTGCGTCGTCGGCATACATGGACCACACGCTGGAGACTGCTTCTGGCAGATCGTTTATAAAAGCAACGAACAAAATCAAACCCCAGGACGATTCCTTGTGGCACGCCACTGCGCACTGATGCGCACCTCGCCGCATTCACCGCTTCAAGGAGTTTAACATACGGAACTCATACATACGGAACTGCAAGATTTGCATCATTTGCAGAATATAAAGAGCACAAATATGCCCCATGAATGGTTCTTCCCATAGCCAGTTCACTGAACCTCCTTTCAATTTTAAAATACACGTATAATTCTAACGAAATACAGTTCCATTAAAAATCGGTTAATTACTGATGTCAGTATCAGATCATGATTTAGATTGTTCCACGAGTAAATGGACAATGTTTTGCCTCGTAATCGATCAAACGCTTAGTAGATAAATGACAAATCTTTGTCCCAATGGCACTGAGCTATTTGCCTTTGTGTGGGTCATCCTGACCCAGCATGGGTATCGGAAGTATTGAACGCTCAGATAAATGATGAATCTTTGTACCAATGGCACTGAACTATTTGCCTCTGTGTGGGTCATCCTGACCCAGTATGGTCGGCAAGCTGCGCATCAATGCTAAGTCCACTCTCAGCTTGTTCTGAGGGTAAGAAAGTTTTTCATTAATTAATATTTAATAATGTGAACCTAGCGTAAAATCGATAACCGGAACAACCTTACAAAGAACAAAGTTGATATTCATCTTCTGCACCGACTGAACTTGTAGAAACTAACATGAACCAATTCTATGGGTTTTAACTGCAGGCTATACGTTTCAAGCTTTCTATTTGAGACCAGAGGTTTTCGAATTGCATCTCGTCCATATAGTACAGATTTATGTAGGTCTGTCGTAATTTTTAGAGCATTAGACAGTAATTAGGCAGATCAAGTAATTTAATTAATAATAGAACGAGTTTTCATACGTGGGTGCACCACAGAAAGAGAATCTGAAATGATGAATGCATAGAGGAATTGAGTTTTTTATTAAATTTTTGGAATAATTGTAAATGCAATCAGGAAGTCCAGCCCTGATCTCAGGTTTCTTGCATCCGCACGGCGTTCTCAAAATGCCAAATCAAAATGTCTTGTGATGTCTTAAGGAATTTTTTATATAATTTGAAGGGCGGACATGTATATCTTAAATAGGGAATAAATGTGAAATATAATGTGATTAAACGTCGAATGAAAGAATTAATTTTCCTATGTAAGCTATATTTCTAGCTCGCACACTCATATAGGGTTTAAATATAATCATGAATGCAATTTCGAACATGGAAACATGGAATAGAAGGTTCAAATTTACGTACCTAACTAACATAGTTATAAACAAAATTACAGAGAAATAAAGGGGTTAGATCAAAATTATCGGTTATTTTAATTTCTTTAATTTGATAGACTCGGAAAAAGTTAGAGACAAATTTGATTTACCACAATCACGATCTAAACTCATATTAACTTGGATATGAAAACTATCGTTCATGAAAACACAGTTCATAATTAGTCAACGGTACCATTAGTCAACTAATATCTTTATTACTAATCAAAACTCATGATTCAAAATACCCACCAGAAATTTATATACCAGTGACAGAATGAACCTGAACTGCTAAAAATAATATGCGGATGTTTGTTATTAAAAATCGCATTTTTTAGATAATTTATAATATAGATTCTTGGATTTGCATCCATGAAGATCTTAATTGATTGGATCTCGAAAATGGTTTATTACTGATTTTGCCATTGAATTTGAAGTGTAAATGTAACGTGGAACCCGGTTAAAAGTACAGGGGTTGGATAGAATAAGAGTAAGACCTTAAAAAGTCAGGAAATTAATTTTAGCATTTTGTGGGTCGACATTTAATGGCAATTACAGCCTCAATTCTACGAGGTTTTGATTCATCCAAATTGGCAATAAAAAAGTAACAAATTTTTCAGTCAAACCCACATTAACCCTATTTCAATTAATTAAGCTCCAGTATAACACTCTTTCGGCTGTCTCTAGAAGCAAACTATAAGGAATTTAAAAGCAAAGAAAACACCAAGCAAATTCACCATATCGATATTGAAACCTTTCAGAGACCAGCTCCATCATCAGTTCGACAATTTAAAAATGAATAAAATCATTTTATAAGTCAAAATTCTAAGACAGACATAAAGCCTAACCAAGACCTAATATTATATCGAATAATGTACGTTTAAAAATTACTTTTTAAAGACAACACTTCCAAAGAATCCAGTATCTCCAATCTTACAGATGAGAAATGTCAAGCAATCGGGAGTTTTCTGTCACACCAGCACTTGCCATATATGAGCACTAACAATTTGGCCTCATTGAAAGCCAGAAAAGTTTGCCATTTTCATGAGGTTATAGACACGACAAAATTTAATAATTTCTATTAAAACATAAAATATCACTTAGCAGCATTACTAGATAATAAATTATCAGAATATGACAAGCTTTCATATTTTGAAAACATGTTAGAAAATTATGATCTCAAAATGTTAGACTCCGGCCCTTATTCTGTCCAGCCCCTGTATGTAACGAGTTGTGACTCGAGATTTCAGTGTTGATATGAAGAATTACCCATGTGTATTAGAAATTCCTGATAATTATCAGACCTTAGTGAAGTATATGGAAGTGGGAAAACGGTGTTCAAAAGCAAATCATGATAAATTTTAATAACAAATCTCTAGTTTAATACCGTAGTCATCACACCCTCAACATTTACAACAGTTTTTGATTGGGTAGATTGAATAAATAAAGACTATTCGATTATTGCCGGTGGTTTAATGATCATAAAACATTCAGTAACTCAAATTCGACGGCTGCATTTACTGGATCTTTTTGATCGCGCATTTATTTGGTTGATAATCAAGAGGTAAAATATCCCTCCAAGTCCGGCGGAATTGCTGCTCAATGATTAATGAGTGGTTGACTTGGGAAGTTAAACCATCCGCTAATTTCGGCGGAATCGTAACTTGGTTATTTGACGACTAAACAAATGAAGTTCGGCGGAATCGTAGCTTAGTTTTTTTTAACCATACCCCAAGTTCGGCGCAATTTCAAGCTGGAACTGTTAACTTCATAAGAATTGATATTTTGTTTGGGCCTGGAAAAAAAAACAATAAAATATTGCTTACTGATTTTATTCCGAAATAAATAAATAAATAAATATCTCGAGTCATGCTTACTGATGGCATGCCTAACGTATTTTTAGGAAAGAGACCGAATATCTTGTTTGAAGAATGAAGGCTTTGATGGCTTAATCGTATCCTCTCTGCTCTTCTTCGCTGTCATCGCGCTCAGCGTCTTCACGAGCAGCCTTGGCGATCTGGTCGAGGACGAACTGGGGGATCTCGTGGGGGAATTCAGGGGCCACGGGCAGGGCATCGGACTCGGGCTGGTATCCTCCCTCGGCGTTGGCGACGTATTTCAGCTCGAAGCTAACGGCGCCATCGGGGCCAGTGCCATCACCAGACTCGGAGATGTGGGTTCCGTCGCTGGTCTCGAAGTCGAGGCTGTACTCGCCGCTGGCGCTGGGATACACGCGGTCGTCACGAACGATGGTGACTTCGTCGCTGTCTGAAGGCTTGTCGGGCCTGGCGGCCGCGAGGGCGAGGAGGGTAACGAAGACGACCTAGAATAATGAGTTTGTTGAAATAACATAATTAGATATTAGTTCCATTTCGTCGTCTCTCCGTCTAATATTAATAATTCGACATACTCAGTTTATAAACTATAATTACGTTTGTTTTTGCTAAAGTAATGTATGGATGCGAGTAAACCAAAGCAACATGGAGCAAATACCCAAAAAATTCTGTCATGAGTTTGAAAGAATGTCATTAATATTCGTCAGATGTCCCCCTTCTCGGATGGCTCTCTTCTCAAAATATTCTCTTGGCATTTATAAAAATTCACAGTCAAGTTGCCATGAACTCAAATCAACTTTAAAGATGCATTAAGTTTACAAATTGAAAACAGTTCATTAATGTAAATCAAATTAGTTGAGAGAAACACAATGATCGCTGACAGAATACCCAAATCCAGCGTCATGTCAAATTAACAGTATAATTATTTCAATTCAGCTACTGTTATAACCGAAACTGTCTAGCCGCTCCCACATCGTGAATGACGAACGGTGGAATCGTGTATGTAAAAGGCCAAGTCGTAATCATTACCTTATAGCCACAAATAATCAAAATGAGAGGTGATAATGTTTTGATCTTCCGTCAAATCCAACACATGTACGATTCTCAATGTATTTTAATGGCAATTATAATCTTGAGATAACCTATTTCGACAGGATAATATGGACGGAACTATTATTTGATGATTAAGCTTGAAAATGTGTGAAGCTGGCAGCAAAAACAAAATAATCATTCAACATTGTATAAAATTTTTTATAAATGCACAACTCCTGGCAACACTTACAGCCCGCATGTTGTTTGTGAGAGAGCAGAATAGAGATCTGATGTCCGTCATCTACAGAGCCTGACTTATATTTGGCTCAGGAAGGTCATTATTTGAGTACACTACCTTCGCCTTAACCTTTAAACGGATATCTTTAGGTTTTTTGACGCCACAGATGCGTGCCATTTATGGGTTTGCATCTATGGTAGATGATGACTGTTTGTTGCAATGTCTGTTGCTATCAGATTGATCATGGTAAGTCATTTGGCATTGAAAATTTCACAGTAGATTCAGCTTGCAAGGTGGTGAGCAAGTGCGTCTATAGAGGTATAGTTTATTAAGTAAATAACAGCAACATCATAGTGTCGTATTTCTCTATTAAAAGTTATGAATCATCGTTGAACTTTTACTTAAAATTCAGTAGTTAAAAAATTTTAAGCTTTGATTTTACTGATATCACTTATTTTCCCCTCTTGGAAGAATTAGTTGCAACGCTAGTTCGCAGGCTGATGATACATTGTGCGATTCCATGAGACAATTGTCGCTCGTATGGAATATGCTAATTAAATGAGCTAACCTAATGATATTCAAAATGAAACAAAAATAAAGCTTAAACTAAAGGTTTAATTAAATCAGCAGATGGATAAATTCATTGTTCATTGAGGGTCTGATCGATGCAGCCACCGGTTAGTAATCGAGATGAGTTATCCTGCGCGACTATTCTAACCGATTCATTAATTCAGAAAAATCAAATATTTCACTCAATAAGCATGCTTAAGATTGCGCTAAAACCTGTACCTTTAATTGGTCAATATTATTTAGCACAGCGTTGCCAACTGGTATATTTACATACCAGATTTCACAAATCTGGTATGTTGAGACGGTGCCTTGTATGGATATTTTTGATCTAGTATACAGTATTTGCCAGAATCTGGTATTTTTCTGGTATGATCAGCCTCTTTGGACATTTGACTGAAATAAAGCAATATATTTCTGTTCTATTTATTTTTTTTCCTATGATACAATATTGAGTTTTTAGCGTCACTTGAGAAATTTGTTAAAAAAATCCCCTTTTCGTGGGAATTATCCCCCCAAACTATTGCCGAACTGAGTCTTTATGTACGGTCCACGGAAGGAAAGTTAATGTAAATTTTGAAGTCTAAATCCACTGGCAAGACCGAATTTCTTTTTTATTTCAATTTTCATACGTTTCCTGAATTGGATCAAACTAAGACGCATCATCGAAAATATTTACAATGATATTTAACTGAATGGTACTTCTAGCGAACTGCAGTTTTAACAGCATATAGTAAAGAGTTTGTTTCTCAAATTACAAAGTAAAATACATTAATACTCAAGCTTTGAGATGCACACTCGAAAATTTTGATCGTAAGCCATTTAAAATATTGTGCTAGTAACTATGCAAAAATATGTATGAAAATATATTTAGATGAAATCTAATGAAGCAATACAATTTACAAATAAAATACACTAAAATATGTTTACAAAGGTCAGAAAAATTTAATAATGTTTACCAGTAAAATTGACCAGTCAAATAAACTTCTATGAATTGATAATAAAATGGGAATTAAAACGTGGTAGTAAAATACTCTAAAATTATACAAATTAACTGCAGCTAGTTTCGCCTCTGGTGTTGGAGCTTCCCCAAGGCAGGCAGTAAGCCATGTTTTTTATAGTGTCACAATGTTACAAAACAATGGAAAAAATAAATATAATATGTCCAATTCCGCTAATTCTATTTTGAGCCAAGAAATATTAATTAGGATAAAAATGACTTTTCTTGTTCTAACCACTTTTCTCACGAATAGATTCATTAAATTTGGGGGTAATAATGCGTTTTGAACGAGAAAAATGTCTGGTATATTTCTGGTACTACTCTGAACTTGGCAATCTGATCTACTCGGAGAGAAAAAAGTTGGCAAAGCTGATTTAGCATGCATGAGCATATCTTGTTGTAATACTTTATTCTCATATGTTATTTGATTTGTAATAAAACTCGGAAGATATTTGCTATTTTCACTTCAATCTCACTTTCACGATTAGTGAAGACAAGAGAAATATGAAAGGACGTAGGTTAATTTTTACATAGTATCACCCCTTTGACTTCATGAATTTGATGCAGAACAACAGTTAATCGAGATAAAGAAGATTCGAGCGGATTTTAGATAAGTGATAGCTAGAAGGTAAGAGAATATTGTCTGACATCTTTAACTGATAAAGTTATCTTTTAAACTCTTAACCAAATTTAATGTGTTTAAATTTTGAAAAATTCAAAGTACTTTTTTTCGGAAATTTCGAAACGTTATTCTATCCTGAGTTATATGCTATGGGTTGCGGAAGCATTTGTTTGATGAACATTTTGCTAGTTAGTAAAGGAAATAATCCTTATTAGTTTCTTTAATCCAATGATATACTGAAATTCGGAAAGAAGTGTCGAAAAATCGAGTACGTTTCTTTCAAATTCAGATAACTAGAAGCAAAAATTGAACCAAAATTCGCTGGAAGTTCCAATGGCTGCTCAGTAATTTATAAGTTACAATATTCATTGCAAGTCTATCTCGCTAGAGTTCAAGGAAAGTTTGATTTTAAAACATGTATTAGTTGTCTAACATCAAGACATAAAATTACTGATATATTTCTTCCCTACCGAAAAGTCAACTCGAAAACTGTTCCACAATTGTTAGATTCTATAACATGACTCATTGAATTGGAAATTTCTCTTCCATATTGATAAATCAGCAGCACACCTTCTGCAATAATACGAGTTGAATTCTTCACACACCTAGAGAAGCAACGTCGTGGTTCCTGATTCAGATTTACAGCCACATCTTCAAAAACAGAATTGACAACCGCCAAGTTTTTTCTGCCTCCATAATAAAATTTTAAGCATTAAATGGAGAAAATATAGCAAATTGAATTGATAGAAATTTTTAATATACAAATGTTGTAGATTTTTCATTAAGTTAGGCCGCCTAGTAAGCTGAGAGCATCATACTGTGTGTAGTTCAAATTTCCAATAAATACTGTTGGAAGAATTTATTAAATCGCATTAGGAAAAAATTCCAGATTTTTACGAATCAGGGATTTGAGGCTGCTTGCACGGCGTTAAGACGTGCTTCGCGGAAATGATAGCTGAAATTTCTTCACGTTATGTTTTAGGTAATGTCCTGTTTAATATTAAAAATGTTAAAATGTCCTGTTTAAACGAATTCGACGAATAAGATAAAATTTAGGCGCTCTATAAGATTGTCTTCTATAACTAGCATAAGCAATCGTCTGAACAAATGTTATACAAACGACATTAGTTTCAGTGTGAATGGGACGGATAAATCACCAGTTCTCATGAAAAAGTTTCCTCAGTTCCATATAATAGTACTTGCAAGTATTTTCATGTATCCTTGACGCGAATATCCTCGGCATTTTTAGCCAATCCAGAGGATCGTTTCTCTAAAACAGCGGAGGAATATTTATTCATATCATAAATTAATCATACTTTCATGAGCAAATAAGGAAGCTCCTGCAAATATCTTTAATTGAAAAAACGACACATCTCGTTTAACTCTCATTTTAACTTCATCACCTATGCATTCATTGATTCATATTACTAATGAAGATAGGGTTTCATGAATCGAAATTTGATCTGAAACCTGTGATGACATATCAGTTACACAAGAAAGATTTTCAATTTCGGTCCTCGTGGCAATAGATAGCTCATGATATAATTTACATTGGAATAAATGAATCTAATATTTTTGCTTTATGACCAATTCCGTACGAAAATGGGTATCAAGTACCTGGAATTACTCAATTTCAAGTACTCTTGGAATGATTTTCGAATGAGGGCGCATTCTTCGATCTACAAGATATTTTTTATTTATTAACGCGATTCTATAGTAGCTACTAATATTCGAACATCGATGTTCGAGATCACGATTTGAAATTTTGTCAGTTTTATTTGCGAAAAAATTTAAAAATTATCGATTATCAACGATAGTCTTGGCTAGTATAAATTTTCGTTTCATAATTGCTTACATTGTCAAGTCTCAAAGACCTAGAGTGCTAAATTTTCCATTCTCTTGGATATAGGGCAGTTATGCAAAAACATGCGTCTCAGAAATGCTCAGAATGATCATTGCGCTGAAATGGTCTAAAATTATTTTTTAGATCAATATATTCTTAAAATTATTTACCCTTGCGTGTAATAAATCTGGTGTGCTTATTTATACTTCTAAACTATATTGTGCCCGTGAATTTTTCGTTGCAAAGCCTAAATGATGGAAGGAATAAAACTATTAGTAAGTTCGCAATTTATTTATAAATAAATAAATAATGACAGACATGCAAGATTTTCGATGTACATTCGAATTCAGAATTCGTGAATCGTAGGTGGGGGAAAATGACTAATGGTTTGGCAGATCTGCTTATTCGTAAGAGCGCTCATCGCTGTTGTCGCGGTTGCGGTCTTCCTCGGCAGCCTTGGCGATCTGGTCGAGGACGAACTGGGGGATCTCGTGGGGGAATTCAGGGGCCACGGGCAGGGCATCGGACTCTGGCTGGTATCCTCCCTCGGCGTTGGCGACGTATTTCAGCTCGAAGCTCTCACCGTCGGGGTGGACGAAGCGGACGGTTCCCTGGGTCTCGACGGCGCCATCGGGGCCAGTGCCATCACCAGACTCGGAGATGTGGGTTCCGTCGCTGGTCTCGAAGTCGAGGCTGTACTCGCCGCTGGCGCTGGGGTACACGCGGTCGTCACGAACGATGGTGACTTCGTCGCTGTCTGAGGGCTTGTCGGGCCTGGCGGCCGCGAGGGCGAGGAGGGTAACGAAGATGATCTGAGAAAGTGCATATGTTAGTATTCTTAGAATAGTTAGGCAGAAGATGTTTTTAATAAAGTTTCATGAAGACCAGATAGTATTTCGGACAATTCTCTGATTGTTTTTCTCTATTTGGCAAATCAGGCTTATTGTGAGATTGGAAAGTTAGTAATCTTGTAATGAAGAATCCAGCCGATTTGAACACAAACGCTGCTTCATCCTTCGATTTCGGTCTTTGCTAGAAGTCAGATCTAATGTGACATTTTGGTTTTAGACTCGTTGAAAATATTTCGATCAGCATAAATGGCCCGGTTCCGATCAAAATTTATAAGTTGCGAAAGCGACAGGAGTTAAAAATATTTGTGGTAAACGTTTATTTTTGTAATATTAGATGTTATCAATTTTCAACTTATATCAACTTCTGTTGCTCATAATTGCATTACGTTGTAACCATCTTTAGCACCCATTATTCCGTGAGAACTTATTTGCAGCGAAATTACCTTTTCGCAATGATATGGATTGCTTGAATAGTAGAAATTATTGTATATTCATCAGGTAGTTTGTAGTTCGACTTTTTTTTGTTATATCTATCTGCTCAGCTGAAATTATTCCTTGACTATGCAATCAGCTGATGAGAAAATTTTTTCTTGAAATTGTTATCACCGAACGGTTAAGAGGCTAAAATAATTTACAGAGAGAGCAAGCAAAGGTTTAATCTAGCAGAAAATGATTGCGGCAACTATCCTATTGCACTGTTTCAAGCTAACATACAGTTTGCAATTCTCGTTTGAAAGTCTGTAATCAGCAGAATTTTTGGACTTAACTCGTCTGTCAGTCTACCGTGGATGCAATATAATTTTATTAAATCGGATTATTGTTCGGAAAAATTCCATCTCAAGATTAAGTTTACGCTGCAAGAGCATTTCATCTCAATAACGAAGAAGATAAATACATGTTTCGATATTTTTGATTTTAAGAAATTTCATTTGATTTGCAAACTCAAAGTTAGTTTCACGTGAGCATAGTTACTTACAATTTACGAAGTAGTTCATCCTCTCCCCAAAAATGTTATTTTAGAAAATTTATTGCATTTCAATTATTAAGAAGGTTACATAACAATAAAGTAACTAAAATATATCGGAGAACTTGAGCTGAAATTAACCTTGGTAATCATCATTTGGAATCATGTTCAAGTGACTCAATTCTAGGTAGAATTTAACATTAATAGGATTATAAAGCTATAATTGAGAAGAGAAATACGTAAAAGTAAGCGAGTTAACCCAAAGACCGCTTGGTACGTAAGTAAATCTCTTCACAGTAATACAGGAAGGTAGAGTGCAACTATGAAGAGAGTGGGACTGGTTGTAGGAAGCAGGTTGGTACTTACAGCACGCATGTTGACTTGTGTTGTGCAGAACTGGAGAGTGTCTGATGATGGCTACCGCCAAACCCTATGCTTATATCCGAGAACTGAAGGTCACGGTTCGTGTTTACTACCTCTGCCCTAACCTTTAATCGCGAGCGTTTGCACTTATTGACAGTAGAAAAAGTGTCCTCATTTAACCCCATACTGATATTTGCATATGCACACATATTTATGTAAAACATTTCTTCCTGATCGTACGAAATAAAAATTATGTTCTGGGTTGATACCCATTTCAACATTCTTCCAATATTGGCAATGAAAGTATTTCATAATAGAATTGGAGCATTTCACTTATTTGTATGATTTCTAGCTTATTTTATAAGGAATGATTCACCTGAACAGCAATCAACTGTGTTGTGTTTTCTCGATAAAACATATTCTATACATTTTTAAATGATGAAAACTAATGGATTACCCTATTCTTGTAATTAATAACATAATCTTTTCATTCCTAATTGCATATTATCCGAAATTTGTGCCATGTGATTCCACAAAAGATTCCACAATGATCAAACCCCCTCATTCATCTGATAGGATCAAAAATAATATAAAATATAACCGACAAGAAAATTATACTGGTCAAACACTCCTGTATATTCACTATTAACGCGGACTTTGCAACATTCAAGACAAAAAATCACATATGTACGTAAAAAAATTTTCTCGCTATACAGTAATATTGCGTGCCATTTTCCCCTGCGTCCATTCTGATGAGTTTACGCATCGCTATATTAATGCTGACTTAACAGTATTATGTTATATTGCAATAATATTACCAGTAAAAATAACCCACGTCATATAATGTACACAGAATAAATTGCTGCTAGTAAATTTACGCTGGTTTACTAAAATGCCAACTGAGGAGATCATTGATCTAAAACTTTCAAAAGGTTTAACAGAAATGAAGGTGAATAAAAAAAGCTACATAATAACTATATGACTATGATTATTACGCTAACTAAATGAACGTCAAATCAGCAAGTTAGAAATTTCAATTAAAATAGAACAAGTTATAATAAATCGAATCAGAATTATGGATGGACCCTATAGGTACAATAGATTTTTATATTTTTTATATATTATTTATATATAAAATTTCTGTTCCAGGAAACATTCTACAAAAATTGAAAAGCACTATGTGTAAGGTTAACTGGTCCTAAAAATTATAATTTTCATATCCTAGACTATTGACCTGATTAAGTAGTTGTGTTTGAAGTAGGTAGTTATCATCTACAATGTACGCCTACATTTACTTTTTGGGAATAATTTGTTCAATTATGAACGCACAAAGTTACGCAAAAATATAAATCCGCAAAAATAATTTGCATTTTACATCACAAACTTCCTGTGCATAGCTAAGTGAAAAAAATTCGATGAAGCTCAATTGAATTTGTGAGATGCAATAAATTCTTCATGACTTTTAATATTTTCAACCTGGTCACAAATTTTTCAGGGACGCTGCAAACAGAAACAAATTGTTCAGGAAAACTGCAAACAGAAAACTTTCTTTCTGAATATGTCACCTTAGGACCATTCATCGAGAATAATAATATATAAATTATAGGCAAGAAACTTTGTATCAAAATCGCAGTGAACTCCATTTACTTTGGGTCCTTTAAGGAGTCCCATACCTTAACTGGGCTCAATTACATTAAAAATAAATTGTAGAACTTAATCAGAATAGTGAACGGTTTTCACACCTCTTAATAAATTTCATTTCAATAATCGTATTTACTGGTAAGTTAAAGATATATTTTATTCATAACGTGTCACATCGATAGAATTGTGGCAATTTTCTCCTTGTAGCAAATAAAAGAGAACTATAAAGAAGCATACACATCGAGCTTACCTTAATTGATCAAAAATAATTGAAACTAAATCAAAGAGTAAAAAATTGTTATTAGTGATTATTAGTCTCAAACAGTCCCTTTCAATACATTTAAGAAGAACAGGCACATTATAATAAATGAAGCCGTTTTTTTCTTGACCAACCTATGCATTCATGTCCCAATTTTCTTTTACCTTTAAGTTTTTATCGCAAAGGTCACTGCTAAGTGCTGTATGGCATGGCGGTAGAATGTCATATGAAAGTCTGATGAGAAAATGTTAAGTCTATCTATCTAAGTGTGGAAGCACAAGGAAAAGCCAGGGAATTGTTGCACGCTAGTTTTTGTTTGAACAAACATGTTTACATTTTTGATACATTTTTCGTGAATAATTCTAATTTAGCAGTCCAATCCTTATAGGCGCAATTGTTTCCTAGTCCAATACTTCATACTTTGAACATGCGATTTTGTCAAGTGGATAGTACGGCAAGGAAATAATACTGAAAGATACAAAGGGTAAAAAGGACTAAAAGTTACTGTTGACTAACAATTTGTGCTACAGTGAAAATAGATTATAATAAAGCAGATATACTAAATTCAGTGACTATTTGTTCAGTAAAGACAGGACTCAGTCATTCATTACCATAAACATTAGGTACAAGAATCTTGATTGCCAATTTGTATCTCTTTTAGCAATCATGACGTAAGTGGCCTTCATATCATTACAGACGTGTGCTTCGAGAAGGTTACAGCCTTGACTGTGTTTTCGGTCTTCTGACAAAGGTGAAATTAACTTCCTGTTCCACTTCAAATTTTTAAGGAGTAACCTCGAAACTTATTTTTTTTTCTATTGGTGTAAAAAATACTCATGATGACAAGTTAGAACTCGTAGCAGAAAAGTAATGACCATTGAAATCTGAAAGTACACGTAATGAAGGAATGACCAATAGACGCCAGTTTAGTTCAGTAGCCGGAAGTCGATTGAGAATAGGTTTTTACAGTAAAAATATTAATGTTAAAATTCGTTGTAAAATTACAAGAGATAGAGGGCAAACTACATGGCTTTCGAAAGCCGAGCCCGGCTCGTTGCTGGGCTGCTAAGGACAAAAACAGTCTGGCGACTTTAATATAAAAACCACTACCCGCTCGTACCAAAGCCTTTTGTTATGCTAAATTCCTACTAAATATTAATGAAGGAAGAAGATACGCTCCTTGCGCATGTAGTAGCCACGTAAGAAATGAACAAGGAAGTAAATGCTCTTCTTTGTTAAAGAAACTCGGAAATCTTCACACTTTCGATTACAAAATTTAATGCCTACGGAAAAACTTCTTATGTGACCTAATGTCAAGCTTCTTCGCTCTCTCGCGATTTCAAAACCCAAAATACATATGCTCTTTGTTTCTCGATATCAACACATAAGCGTGGCGCAGAAGCTTGTTTTTCCTTGCTGCTTGCCCAACATGATTATTAATGAGGGTGAGGAGGTCAGACAGGGAGGTTCCATCACTGATATTATGTTGGGTCAGCCCACGCTGCTTCGTTGTGCAACCATGGCCAGTTATTTACGCACTCTTAAATAACACGGAGGAAAAAGGTCTTGACCAGATGCCATTCATGACTGCAGTGGATATAATTCAGTTTAAATTAGCCTGAAAATGAAAGCGTGAATTGCTTAGTAACAATCCAAAATGAAATGAACCACTTTCGTGAATCATTATTGAGAATACTCGTTATCACTGTCCAATTTATAAGATCGCTATAAGAAATTTCTGACTCTGCTTATAGCATGCACCTTAGTTGCATAACGTTAATACGAATAAAAAATTTGCAGTTCTCTAAATTCTAATCATCTGAGCAGCCGATGGCTACAGTAAAAAATCAAGAATTTTATCATCCAATACCGAAATGCTTTGTTTTACTTATGATCAAATTTTTTGAAGTTTTAAATTCAAAAGCAAAGTATCTAAGTGACATTAACCGATGCGTTATCGCTGCATTACCTTCCGTCTCGCAAGCAGGGAATCTTTAATTTTAGTTTCCTGAATTTCAACTGTACTATACTTGCGATTATATCTACAATCAAGTTTCTTCGACCTGACGCTGTAGCTGGACGTTTTATACAAAGGTATAATGAACTTTTGTGGAATTTTCTTTGCTTTTTTGCTATTTCTTGCGGAGAATCTTTTTTTTTTTTGGGCATTAAGAATAATTTTCTGGAAGAGCATGTCTACTTCTCCGTCTTGAGTTTGCATGTAAATGGATTTAATTGATAAAATTATTACTCCGAATGAGAAAATAATCTCTAGCATGTATACGATTTGTATTAAGATTTTTTTTCGTTAATAAGGAAACAGCCGCTGTCTCGTTAACACTTCGTCAGGCCTTAGTTTTTCAGCACCGGTATTTTTTGGAACAATCTAGGTATAGATTTGATTTAACTGTTTCTTAGGCTTGAATTAACGAAGCATTCTAGTAGCTGATAATTTAAAATCATTTTTATAATTTTTTCAAATTGATTGTGAATTAAAGAAGAAGTAATTTCTTGAGGTATAGCCTAAATTTCAGATTATTATAGAAGATGAGAACAGTTAGCAATCAAGTTCATAGCACGTCTTGCATCGAAGGATTAATTTTGCAATATTTTATTGAACGATAGAGACTTCAAATTATTTTCCGCAACGGCTCACCAGACAAAATAATTTTAAAGTTGTGGAACCAGTTATCAATTATACCTACAATAAAAATGCGTATCCTCTATAAATTATAATAGAAATAATTGTGGCGAGTTTTCATGCGTCTTTTCCATAATATTGTTTTTTCATTGATTGTATTTTGCAATTTTAATTAGCTAACTCTCATGCAGCTACTCTCGTTAAAATAATTAGCAATATTGTCAATAGCTGGAAAAAAAGCTCCTGTCACTCGCCAGAACGAAATAATTCGCATGACTAAGGAGACATTTTTGGCTCAAAGTATTAGCGAGTATCTGTATTCGAGAAAGAATGATAAGAATTATCGTGTCCATGCAATCGCTTTAAGTGATAGCGCTGATTTAAATTATGTAAGTATGCTGAAGACAATACCCAGTTTTTATGTGTTCAATTCCTTACATGCTTTCTATGGTAGGGTCGTTCATATCAAAGATTGCGATGAAGTTCCAGCGCCGGAATTTAGATTTCTAAATAATTGTCTCATCGTGGAGAAATTTAGAGCAAATTCAACGCATTCCCTGCTGTTTTTCTACATTTAATAGTTTTTTACCTGTTCCTGGTTATGTTAATATGTTTCATAAATCTAATTTACGTTTTTAAGCCATTGAAAATGAGAATGTGTAACATCCGCTTGAAAAATTTGTAATGAAAGAACTTAAATCGCAGTCACTCTTTTGAAATTATTTACATAAATATTCAAATTATTATCGTCATAAATCACATGAAATTTGTCAAACATTGATATTGTTTTCAAATTTGAATGAAAAGCCAGTAATAAATAACAATTTGAAATTTTATTCCATGCAGAAACTGTTTTGTATAGCGTACATGTAGATAACGTACGTAATTCAAATTTAACATCTTACCGTAAAGATAACATTCAGCATGCAAAATATGAAAAATTTTTGATTAGCTACTGTACTGCATCTCGAGCGTGTATGATCACAGGCATTGTTCAGTAAATGTTGGCTACGCACAGATTAAATCGTACCTCAGCTAGATATTAGTCTGAGATCGGGTAATTTTCATGTTTGATCGTCTGCTCACCATGCCGGGTAAAATTTAAACTGTTAGCTACCTGATCAATTTTTGGTTATCATTTGGTTAAATACTAATTTTTGAAATTTTTTACAAATAGTTCATCTCTGTGATGCTAAGATTACAGCAATAGTTAAAAAAATGTAACTCAGTACTCACTGCAGTGAATGACAGAGAGCGCATTTCCTCTTCGAAGAAAACGTGAAAAGTCACGGACGGACAGACGGACAGACGGACGGACGGGCGGACTGACATGGCGAGCACAATAGCGCCGTTTTTCCATAAATGAGAAAATGCGCTAAAAATGTGAACTCGTATATCTAGCTCAGTTTTGAGCCGGCTTAGACACTTGATATCTAAATTAAAAGAAACCCTAATACTGTAGATAAAAAATTCATAGTCTACTTGAAGTACGAATTATTGTTATTATTATTATTGCTATTATTATTAATTTTGAGGCGTTCCCCTCTTCGCCATTATATGAAGCAATTCCAACGGTCAGACTGAAGCTCCTTTCACCAAATAGAGAAGTAGCGTTGAAAAAAAAACTTTTGCATAAATTTTTCATTTATTTCGTCTATTATTAGAAACATAAAATGGTTCATGATCAAAATTTCAATGTTTGTGACACTTGATTTTCAACGCATTGACAATAAAATGCTAATTATTCTGAAAAGCAGTTGCAGCTCAATGATTTAATCAGTATTTCTCATGTCTTACATTATTTGCCTGTCACATTAGTTCAAATAGGGTATGTTTTGTTTAATAGTGATATAGTGCGAGTTGAATAATTCATAATATTAGTAGAAATCAAAGCAATATTTAAATTGCATTAATTAAGAATAAATTCCAATCGTTTTGGATATGATCATTAACATTAGATTACTTCAGAGTGCTAACAAGGTTGCGACAGCTTTTATTATTAAAAAATCAATTGAATAAAATTTCACATATGTATCATAACTGAGTTTTATTGAAACTGAAAGTTTATTGTGTGTTGCTAATTTCTGGAAAGCTTAGATCCATGATCGAATCCAGCACAATGATTTTACGCCGCAACTCCCAATAAAAATCAATTTGCGTTTAAATAAATCTGTACTATTTTAATATTTGCTACGATATATTGAAAATCCTACGTTGATTAAATGCAAAATATTTGGCTTTAAAAGTTGGAGCACCACTTATTGACATTTATTAAACAAGTTACCGCCTCAGAAAATCGTGTTATTAGTTTCTGTTTGCATCAACAAATTAGGAGCATTTACTACAAAGACCAAAGAAAAAAGTATCTTTTACAAAAATGTTGCGAGTTGAACGCGAAAAAGTGACTGTTAAAAGTAATTCATTTGAAAAAAAATACTATTCAGGCCATATTGGCAGTGGCTGCCCTAAGCTAATGCTGAGAAATAGCACCAAAAAAGCGTGACCTACAAAGGCCCTGCGCAGCGAGGTCAGCTACTCGCCCCGATGGCCCAGCGTCGCGGCCGCTCAAATTATTAACCTTATACCCAAGCAGACCACCTGTTCATGGCAGCTCACGTAGCATCTGAATATTAGAGCAATAGTGTTGAAACTCACTCAAATTTTCACTTTAGCATATTTGTNGAAGCAATAGTGTTGAAACTCACTCAAATTTTCACTTTAACATTTGTATTTTATGCCGCAAATTTTTGAAGCTGAGCAGTAATGAAAAAACTCTTACCGAAATTTTCATTTTCAAAATTCGTTACCTAAATTATTACCTACTTTATTTTTTCGGGGAAGGAATATTGTACTTTCTTCGAGAATTCATATAATCAAATGAGTAAACGACACAGAGCAGTACAACTTTTTCAGGACTACCGGTACTTCAATAACTTTTTCATTCAGTGTGAACGGCATCTTGTATTTTGGAATAAGTTCTTCGAGTGAATTATTGGCCGTTAAAAAAATTGTAGTCGTATCCCAAAAGTTGCATAACGAATTATGTTGTAAATATATATAATTTAGGAAATTAATTACATTGTTCCTTGTCCGAACGTATTGATCAATCAATTGCCAATTTTAAAACACATGAAGGTCACTGCTGGACCGAAATCTCTCAACACTTAAAGAATTTAAGGATTTGTTTCTGGATTTCAGCATTAAAACTAAAAACAAATTGTACAATTGATCACTGCAACATTTCAGACAAGAGCAAACTACTGGCTATTCAATCGCCAAATCGGGCCCTTCACCATTGAATGGAGATGAAAAATCGCTTTAAGGACGTCACCTACACTTATTTCCGTGTAACCCTACTTCCTATTTTTAATTTATGCTGGATGAAAATCTACATATTTTCACTTCCGAGACTGCAATTATGAGCATAGGTTTAGAGCAATTAAATACGTAATTAAGTTACAATTATAGAAAGTAAAACATAACAAACATTATTTCATTTGACTCACAGTTAGCTGGAAAGTTATGCAGTTTTACAAGAGACTTCAACATGACTTGATATTAATTATCAGAGGTTATAATGCTGCAGCAATATTTTTACTTTTAAATAGAGGTTTCTCATCAAATAATGGTATTTTTCTCTTCGTACGATGAACTTTTATTAACTATTTTTACTATTTAAATAAATGTTCTCATATAGAAAATACTGTTATCACAAAGAAAAATCTATCCTTCACGTGACGTTTCGTCCGATGAGAAATATTCAAGTTCACTAAATTATTTGAGTTCATTTCATTGATTCGAGAACTTCTCGATAATCAGACGAATTAGAAGGAGGGTAATTTAACACGCCCTGTTGTTCTTGTGGGAGTAGCCTGAAAATATTTTAATACATTTCAAGGATTAATGACATTCTTGAAAATTACAAATAATTAGAAGGATGCTTACTAATTACATCATGTTTCTCCTGTAGGAATAGACTGAAAATATATGAATATCCTAATATTATTCATTTATTATTCCACCTTAAAGCCATGCATATCAAAGCTTGGACTGAGGCAACATTCGACTCTATTGCATCACTTCTTTTGTGGCCACAGAAATTTTGCAGGAAAGCTTTTCTTGCGTTTCTCTCAGCAGAGATGAACTGTCAAGCTTAACCTTTAAATTATGCGTGCAATTAAAGCTATCTGACGAATTTTTTTCTATAATACCACTGTATCTTTTCGTTTCATATTTTAGAAAATTAAAAAAAAAATTTCATCATCTTATGGAAAAAAATCCGGGAAATACCTCTAAATCACGGACATACTTTCATTAAACGAATGCATTTTTTTGAGTTTCTAAGAGCTATGGATACACTTTGAAAAAAAAAATCAAAATAAGAAACTGGCTAGGAAAAAAACACAATGACAGTTCGATAACTTTTGGATAAGAAATCCATGACTTCTCTAAGACATGGAAGCGTGTTCATCAAGGCAATTAAGTTAATAGTTAAATTACTTATTACACGCAAAAAATTGACCAATAACCATCCTCCGTCAAGATCGTCTAATCAATCGAAGAACACTACAACTTCTTGGGCCTTGACTCGACACGCCTGTTGTACTATCGTCCGCATACACCGCATACAAAAAATAATCAGAAGTTCACTTTGATTTTCGATATTGATATAAAGTTGCCTGTTGCCGGCTGACGACAGCTTTCGCTGTTTAGAGATATTGCTTTGATTGACACTTTACATATACTTCTTACACACTAACAGTGTTTATCAACAGAAACAGAAGTTTAAACTCCCGACTAAGTTTAATAGTTTTATGAAAATCTCAAAAATTATTGTGTTATGATGATCAGTAGAGATCTTATGAATCATTTTAATTCAGAAGACACTGACATCTAATTTTACCGACTTGTGAAACAGAAGCATCTAATTGAAACAGAAGAATCTGATTGAAACGGAAGCATCGGATTGAAACAGAAGAATCTGATTGAAACAGAAGAATCTGATTGAAACAGAAGCATCGGATTGACACAGAAGCATCGGATTGAAACAGAAGCATCTGATTGAAACAGAAGCATCTGATAGAAACAGAAGCATCGGATTGAAACAGAAGCATCGGATTGAAACAGAAGCATCGGATTGAAATAGAAGCATCGGATTGAAACAGAAGAATCTGATTGAAACAGAAGCATCTGATAGAAACAGAAGCATCGGATTGAAACAGAAGCATCTGATTTAACAAAAGCATCTGATTGGAACTTAATAAACCAAAATTTTATACAGAGTTAGCAGGTGCGTTCGCTGGGTAATGAAATCATTCATGAACAAAAGCCTGTTCATCGAATTTCCAAGATTTTTATATATCATATTTTAGTTTAAGGTTGAAAAAAAACTCATCAATTATGCATCTTTAGAATTTTGCGTTAGAATCAAACTCAAATTTTCACTTTAGCATATTTGTATATTATGCCGCAAATTCTGAATCTGAGCAATAATGAAAAAATATAACTCAGTACTCACTGCAGTGAGTGACAGAGAGCGCATTTTCTCGTCGACGAAAACTTGAGGTCGCGGATAGACGGACAGACGGACGGACAGACAGACAGACAGACAGACGGACATGGCGAGCACAATAGTGCATTTTTTCCATAAATGAGAAAATGCGCTAAAAACTGTTTCCGAAATTTTCCTTTCAATAGTCATTACTTAAATAATTACTTCATTTTTTTGTGGAGCTTTTTCATGCATTATTATACTTTCATTCGAGAGTTCATATAATTAGATGAGTAACCGAAATACAGCAGTACAACTTTTTCAGAATTACATATATTTTTTTTAATAATTTTCAGGACTACATTATTTTTATTTTTAATTTTCCATTTAGTGTATAACGACATCTTTTCTTAGGTATAAGTTCTTCGAGTGAAAATTGTAGTCAAATCCCAAAAGTTGCATTACAAATTATATTGCAAAGATCATAATTCAAGAAATTAATTATATGGTTCCTTGTTCGAACGTATTGATCAATCAATTGCTAATTTTAAAATACATGGTCACTGCTTGACCGAAATTTCACAGCACGGATAAAATTTATTTCAGAATACGTTTCAGGATTTCAGCATAAAAACTAAAAAATGAACAATTGCTCACTGCCATATTTCGGACAAGTGCAAAATAGTGGCTATTCAATCGCCAAATCGGGCTCTTCACCATTGAGTGGAGATGAAAAATCGCTGTAAGGACGTCACCTACATTAATTTCCGCGTAACCCCACTTCCTACTTTTAATTTATGCTGAATGAAAATCCAAATATTTTTACTTCCGAGACTGTAACCAGGAACATAGGTTAAAATGAATTAAAAACGTAATTAAGTAATAATTATAGAAAGTAAAGCATAACTAACATTATTTCATTTGACTCACAGTTAGCTGGAAAGTTATGCAGTTTTACAAGAGACTTCAACATGACTTGATATTAATTATCAGAGGTTATAATGCTGCAGCAATATTTTTACTTTTAAATAGAGGTTTCTCATCAAATAATGGTATTTTTCTCTTCGTACGATGAACTTTTATTAACTATTTTTACTATTTAAATAAATGTTCTCATATAGAAAATACTGTTATCACAAAGAAAAATCTATCCTTCNCATCAATTATGCATCTTTAGAATTTTGCGTTAGAATCACAATAGGCAAGACGGTAAGAATGATCCATAACTGAACGATTTTCCGTAAAACCAGCAAAAATTTATTATATTTTCCGTTTTATTTGTGAAATCATACATTTCTTTCCGCAGATTGAATTACCTATAAGATTAAATTGGAATTTGAATTTTAAAAATAATGAAACAACCAGAGATCGTCGAATATATGGCAATAGTCCTTAACCATAAATTTTCGAAAATTAAGGAACACGTTTTGAATTTATGGAATAGTTTAGTGTGTTTATTGTTTTGTCCACCCTTGACATGGGCAGTAAAAAACAAGCTGCAATCATCGTGCCAAGGTTCACAACAGTCGTGGCAAGATATGCATTAGCTCGTGACGACGTCCATTATTTTTTGCCAACGTCTGGCAAAATTTTCGGCAACCAACGAAATACGAATGGAAATAACATGTTTTTCTATCGACATTTCAGCATGAAAAAAAAAATAAACTGAAATGTTATCTTTCCCCGAAGTAAACTTTGTTTTCATATTTCTACATAAAAAATGGTTGAAACTATAAAAAATCTGTTCGTTTACATAGTTCAGTTGTTGTACTGAAATTTATTAATAGTTTAATCGACATTTTTTCGTTGATCATCAAAACACATACGTAACTATTTTATTTCTCCAACACACGTTACTCAACTATTTAGTTAATTTCACTCTTCAAAATTTAAATGAAAATGGCCACTGATTTCATGGGCTGGAGGTAGTTTATTCTAGTTCAGAGAGTGCAGCTGCAATCACAAAATTTGCGATTGCAGCATTCATTCATTCATTTGCATTCATCCAATGGAAGTATGTCCATGATTTACACCAATTTCTCAGATTTTTTCCACACGTTGATGAAATTTTATTTTAAAATTTCAAAAAAAATCAAAGCAGAGAATTTTTTAGACTCTTCCTCCAGTTCAATTTTGACTTTTGAGTCCTGTAAGTAGCCCAGCAAAGTATCATGTATACCAGCAATATCAATATATAAGATATTGCTTTAAATTTTGAGTAAATGAGAAAATCATATATGAACGGCTTCTAAAATAAATAATATGCGTTTAAAAGTACTTGTTAAAGACCACACTTGTAAAGAGGCCGGTGCCTCCGATGTTACCCATGTACAAAGTACAATGAATTTCTTATTTTTTAATGCATTACAATTGTTTTACTTTTTTTAAATGCTTTTTCTTAATTTAGTCATGCATTGTCTCCGACTCTACGCAAGTGTGCAAAATTTCAGATCGATTTGACTGGTAGAAGTGTGTTAAATGTCGATTCTAAGATTGGTACCTGACAGACAAAGCTAAAGAGAAGTGTGGTAAAATCTCTGGTTTTCCACCATGCAGCCATTTGACCCTCATGACAAAGTCAGCGATCTGGCTAGACCTTTATTATAGCAGCGAAATATGCAAGGTGGGGCAGCAGGACGGAGTGAGGCGTTTTATCAAGGGTCACTTGTTCTCTTCGTTCTCTTTACAGTTTCTTTATATTTACTGCTAAGAACGTGGGTCACTCGTTCTCTTCGTTCTCCTTTTCTTTAGTCGTTTTCGTTCATGGACATTGGAAGAAAAAGAGAAGAACTTTTTTTACAAAGAAAATGTTGGATTTATTTTCCTCACTTGAGATATTCATTGCTCGGTTTATAGTAAAACTAAAATTTCAGTGAGTAGTAAATAATGGTATTACTCTAAAATCGAATTTGGACTGCTACATTCGCAGTAATTTTAAATCTAAATTTACTTTTTCATTGATCGTTTTGCTACTTTACGATAAATAAAAATGAAATTACTCTCCGGAAATCTCACGTTTTGCTACGAACTTTTTGAGCCATTATTTTTAAATTTAACAAGAGCATGTATGATGAAGAAACTTTATAATAATTATCATTCCATAAAACAAAGGCATATATCGTTTACAGAAATTAAACTTATATGAATTTACCGGACAAAATTAAAGGTTACTAACTTTTGACCATTCATAAACAATACTGATTTACATTCACATTTTAGTGTATAATAAAATCAGAAGCATTCTAGTTAGGAAATTAAAAACAATTAAAAGCTTCTGCAGAAATTCTAGAAATTTTCTTGAGGCAACTTCGACAAAAAAAAAAGAATTCGAGAGCCATTGTGCCAGACCACTTTTTTGAAGTCATGTTTTTCATACATGCGACCTGGCGCTCTGAGTCTAGTCCGACCTTCACCTCCAATGCACATAAAACGAAGTATCTTCGTCTAAATCTAGTCGAAATGTCTCAAGATCTATAAACATGCATTTTTGGATGCTTGCACGTTTCCTATGGAATCGAAATTTTAAGAAAAATCGAAACGTGAAGCTTGTACTACATTGTTCATTAAAAATTAATTTGTATACGGTACTGGATTTTCCACGTTTAACAATCTAAACAAAGAATTCGAAATATGAAATGAAAGAATTTCCGACAGAGAAGCTACGTACTCAAATTTTGTTTGCCGTAGATTTTCAAAGCTCCATGTACAAAAATTTTATATGAATGATAAAATTCAGCTATAACTCAATTATTTTTGCGAACTATTGATTAAAAATATTCCATTATTAATTCGTTGTAATAATAAAACTAATCATATAGATGTAGAGGGTTAATCGCCAAAAAAGTGAATACACGACAGTTTTCCCCTAAATCTTCTTTACTTTCTAGCCAAGATTGTCATATAATCTAATCTTTACCCCTGGAAAATTCTTTACCCCTGAAAAATTACCCTTGGAATTCTGATGATATAATAACAATATAAATCATACATATTTCCCTCGATCAATGAGTAAAGTCAGATTTTACCAATATAATTTTACTACTGCACTATGTGAGGGAAACTGGGCCAAATATATGAGGTAGTAAAATATTTCCAAATTAAATAAGAGCTGTGAAAACGAGGGCCGAATGCTTGCCAGCAAATGGATCGATTAACTGATTAATAAAATTTTGTACAATATTAAATTGAAGGAAACAAAATATCAGGCATCATTTTAAAACCTTTTTATTTGACAAAATATTTCGTTATTTAATTTTAAAACACTTTATTTCAAGTCAGCTTAAATAGATTCTAAGCTTGTGGCATGAAAATCCAATGAAAAAATCAAGGTTTGTGCTGAAGCATTTCATGCTCGAATTACCCCAAGAATTGGAAGTGCTGAAAATGAATCCGTTTCAGTTGAAACCATTGCTTTCAGCTTGCGAAGCTTGAACAAAAATGAAAGTCTTTTACGTTTGAATAGAAATGCTAATAAAACCTTTATTTGTTACCAGCATTAAGTTGAGAGCGTTCCGAGAGTTAATTTAGGGAGTAAATGTCACTTGGCGTGGCATGCAACATCTGCGCTGGTGCCTAGCAAGACAATTACGGCGTTCCTTGCGTGCACGAATCCGAGCAGTTTTTTATGGACGGATAGTCAGGTACAGTCTACGAAAAATCATTGGAAGTACAAATCGATAAATTTTACACATCTCATTATGGCAAAAAGGGAAAAAGCATTAACGTACAAATCAACACTGGTAATAAACTATTTGTTGGTTAAATGCATTCAGTGAATACTATTTCGTCTCAAAATATCGCGCGATAAGCAATGTCTCGGTCTTTTGGTTGTGGCTGAACACTGCGGGCTCGGCTACAGACGATAAAAAGTTGTACGCTCGAAGCGCGGCTAACGAAAGTGAGAGTGGCGACCAAGACGGATGCTGGGGCGGGAGTCGGTGATGCTGCTGTTGCCCAGGGCAATGATCTGTACGTTGCCTGCTACTTTTTCGCTAATATTATAGTTTAATAATGTACAATTTGATCAATAAGATAATATTTCATATTCAAATGGAAAGGAAAGAGAATTTCAATTTTACGATAGCTGTCAGGTAGATCAGTTTGGAAAACGCGCATTATCTAGAATGGTTTTTAAGGTACCTTTAATCAAATTGAGATACAGCTAATAACTAGAGTAAGGAAGTATATCTGACAACTAGTGATTCGAAGGCAAAAATGAACCTTTGAATGATGATTGATCCATTACAAAACGATTTATTTTCTCAAAAATATGTAAGAATATCAATCATGACTGCTGATTTCCTAATCTATTCTCTTCAGTGCTCAATGCGTTAGATCCTTCAGAAAAAGAACTTCCAATACAACTGATGTGAGGAATTAGCACGGGTCCCTGGACTAATATCTAAAGTATTATTGTGAGCTCAGAAGCCTGTGGACTAAGGGCCGTATTTTCACAACGTGTTCAAGTACACGTAGCCAGCGTCCTAAGTAAACCGATTGTGATTGGCTGACTGAGTTACAAACTCTCAACTAGTGTTGACAGTAGCGTTGCAGAATTCGTTCTATCAGTCATAAACTAAATCCATTAAAACGGCAATTATTTACTTCTAATTCCCATTGCAGAATAAATGGCAAGTAGTGGTAGAATTTCGGGGAATGTGTTTCAGTGGTGAGCAAAAATAGTGCGATGTGGTCGTATCTGAGGCGGACAGAAGCATAAAATTCGATACGAGAGTAAAAACAATCACCCCTATAATTAAATTTAACCAAATTATGAATATTTAGGTAATATCAATATCAAATTCCCTTATCAAATTACGAATATCTATGATCGCCATAAATATCGTAATCGATCAACAAAGTATTAATACTTTGTACCGTTCATCCGTTCAAAGGGCTGGTCAGAGACACAAAAAAATAAGCTGTCTAGTTAACCCAAAGAACATGGAAATTTATCGCGCCTATGAAGTAGCGGTAACTTTTTCTCGAATAAAATAAAATTTAACCTTGGTTCAATTATTATAAGGATTTCATCAGTAATAAGTGAAAGGAAGTATGGATAACACTAATAATAAGACTAGAACAATATTAATATTCCATTTGAACGAAATAATGCGAAAATAATTGTATCGAAGTACCGCCGTCTTTCTGACGCCAAATAGAACCGTTTTTTTTTTTTAAACAAAAATATCACATTAAAATGTCATCATTTATCAGACAAGAATATTAAAATTTGTGGAACTAAAGTTCATTAACTTCAAGAATAAACTTTTGTTTAAGAGTTTGAAAGACTAGCAGCGGCAGCCAAAGATCGATTGCAGAGCATGGAGGTCAACTGCCACATGCGACGAGCTGGGAGAAATTCGGACACGAATGAAGAACTCGAACATCGTCGATGCATCCGAAAATTGAAAAAAAACTCGTTTCTAGATAAACTCAGTGGTCATCTACTGGACGAAGAGCATCAAAGATAAATTCAAAATTAGATTCGTATCTTTAATTGGACTTGAAACATTTTATTTTCTATTGTGATGCAGATTTCTATATGTTCTATTTTGAGTGCATAAAAGTTGTACATGAAATTTTTTTTTTTCATATTAATGAATTTTAACGTATCAAATCATCCAGAAAATTAGAGACAATTCGAAGTTCTAATTTCACGAGGCGTAATAAATTCACTCAAGTGTCAGACAAAATCCAGAGAAGAACGCGTGAAATAAAGCCAGTAACTTTGATGGTCAATTATTAAGATGTTTATATTTAATATTTTCTGTGAAGAAGCGTTGCTCTTCCATCAACCATATAGATCAGTCAACGGGCAATTTAAAAGAAAAAACAGTCAGTCAAAAAAAATTCGACGCTTGAATGGCCGGAAAAGATTTCCGTGAACTTGCGGTCCTATTTAGTGAAGTCAACGGGCACAGTTCAGAATATAAATTAATGATGAAAAATTAGACTAAATTAACATATAAATTTTGCGAGAAAAAAGGATAAATATTGTACTGGCTTTCTCATTATCGAAGTATTTGCTCTTCTATGGATGATGATTTCTAGGAAGAAACGAATCGGGCATGGTTTACAAAAGCTGGGCATAAGTTTTGGTTAAAGTTTCAAAGCATATGTTCAATGATTTAAAATTTGGGTGTAATTAAAATGTGTTAACAATGAGGTTGTTATTTTCACTTTGAAATTGATACTTATTTAAGAATATGTTATGTCAAAAGATCAATGCCAGCGTAGTGAAATCAATATCAAAAATTACTTTCTACTTCTACTATTTTCTACTGAAAAAAATGTTTTACGATAAAATAACTTAGTCTCTGACTCTGATAAGTCGGTAAGT
Organism: Hyalella azteca; assembly: GCF_000764305.2. Taxonomy (NCBI): domain Eukaryota; kingdom Metazoa; phylum Arthropoda; class Malacostraca; order Amphipoda; family Hyalellidae; genus Hyalella; species Hyalella azteca. The sequence continues at coordinate 235,880 of NW_025939917.1, forward strand.
GCCGTCACAGTTCGCGACGGCAGTTAAGGGTAAGTTTATATTTTTAATTCCAACTTGAGTTCCCACGAGGCTAACTAGTCGATTTTATGTCGTAGAAATCGTGTGGTGCTTATACAAGGTCTTGGCTTCACGAGGTTTCACCTTCTGATAAAATTTTTTAGTAAAAATCTCACGCACTCAACAAAAAAATAGTGAAGCGGTTGTCTCGTGTTGTGTCATAATTCTTGGAAAACAAAATTCTGCGAAAATTTAACCCTCTTAAACTAAAAAATTGAAATTTACTTACTGGCTAAAATAACCGCGCAAATTTTTGTGGGGAATTTGTGTTTCTAAGGCGGACAATTAAATTGAAGATTGATTAATCCTATGGCGTTCTATGTACGTATTAAATGACATTGGCCTTGAAAGCGTCGGCAAATGTTCGCAAAAATTGAAATCGTTGATGGAAAAAAAAATTTAAATTGAAAGCGTAAGCAAATGTTCGCAAAAATATATGGTTAAGGTAAAAAGGGTGGCCCGTAAAACTTGATTACGGTTCATACAAATGTTTTCTGAGAAAGTTCATTTCTTTTGCATGGAAATTGACAGAACGTTGGATTATACGTTGGACATACATCCTGCATGCATGCTATACGTAACGCAACTTTTCGAGCAGCATTTCATTTAGATTAAGAACTCCGAGAGTTTAAAACTTTCATCGAAGAGCTGACCTGCGGCTACGAAAACAAAGCATTGTTTATCTTCAGACTTGGCCTTCAGTATCGCTTTGGAGTCGAGACTCCTAATAAAGAAGGATCAGTTTCATTAACACGACTCCAGCTTTCACGAGCGGGCGCCCTTAGCTCGTTAATGTTCATTAATAACTGAATCATTCTTCAAAGTCAGCTTAAGAATGAATAATGTTCATGTGAAGCTCTTCGAGGAGTGGTCCATGTTCTGGTAAAGGTTAAAGTGTCCAACTTGAAGGCAGGGCATCGAGATATTTTAATGCATCACATGTCTCTTTATATCGCCCATAATGAGTGACTTTGACCCGACCTTATAAGGTATAATGCCAGTGAAATTTGCTGAACTTCAAATAAACTGCAAATAAGCCAATATCAACTGGACTAAAATAATATCAAATTGCAAGTACATTCAAGGTGTCCGCTTCCAGGCCTGATGTTTCGAGATTTTATTTCGACTATCTAACGTTCATGGCAAGTTGAGGCCTTATGCCAGCTGGTCCAAGCGAAACTTTCTTCAGATTTTATTTACCAACTCAATAAATTCCGGCGTAATAAATCATTGCTCATATTTTTTTGGATATTCGTAAAGGAGGATTGAAATTATTAATTAGAAAAATCACCGAACATGTGATGATACAAGATTTGAGGTAAATGAAGCTCGAAATATTTAAATCACTAATCACTAATGTCTAGTATGACCAAATCTGGAGCTATTTTGTACCACACAAGGGAAGTTACTTATTTGTTCCCATATCGCTGTTTGACAATTTAATCTAAGCATATCATTTATAAAAAAAAATTCTGACAACTATTATTAAGTTTTATAGATGACCTTTCCAAGGAAATCACTGAAGAATCGCTTTTGGGGTGCAAAACTGAAAGAAATCAGAGCATGAAACACAATACATTGCATCTATTTATTTAGTCAGTCGCTTGGACGAGCATCAAGCAGTAGCAGTGCTACCATATGAGTACTCATCTCGTATCAAAATATAGTGGTACACTGTACAGCTAGTCCACCATTGGTGAATCCATCTCTTTGGGTGAACCATACTCCATCTCTATACGGTTTTGTAAAGACTATTTGACTTCTGTGATGGAAAATTTGAAAGTCTCATCAAATCGGCGAAGCAGATCTGGGATAATCTATGCAAAATGGCTTGCAATAAATGAAACAAGAAGCAGCTCGCTGAAAAAGGAACAAAGACTGTCTTAGTGGTAAGGGACATTAAACCTTATCGGGATACAAAGGTAGAACTGAACCTACACTCGGTACAATTAAAACTTTGTGAAATTCTGCAGTCTTACAAGAGTTAGTAGTGTCTTCTAGATATCAGTGATTTTTTGCACGACGCAGTTACTCACCGCATGCACCCTATGCCGATTGAGAGAAAAAGTGAGTAAAGATGCGACTTTCAGAAAATAATAACCGTTATGATTTCGATTAATCTTCATGCGATATATGAGCAAAGACTAAAATATTTTTGCTTGGCAACGTATAGAATTTTGAAATGCATAGGATCACGTTCATGTAATCGTGATGTTGATGAAGTTTATAAACCCAACGACCAAATAAACTCTACGTAACACTGATGACGGCATTTAAGCGCAATTACATTCTCAGTAGCAATATCAACAATTCATATAGCAATAAACTAGAGAAACACCCGCAGTAACGTATGAACATATTTAAATTGCCATGAGGCTTCGCAATTTTAGCATAATTAGTTATAGTATCCCAATATACTCGCCATCTGGATTAAAACAGAAAAAAATAGAGCAGTACTCATGAAATTTTTGTTAGCTCACAGTTAGCTAGTAAATATTCAAAAGGTTGTCGAATTTCTGATGTCAAGCAGCAAGTACAACATGAAGCTATTATGTATAGGAAACAAGTTTCAGGACGGTATGAGACGGGAGGAGATATGACGCCTGAAGTAAGACAAATATGATCCCCCTACGAGATGAAAAGGCTACATGAAGCTTAATTCCTGACATCAAATTTTTGATTACACAACCGGGGCGGGAGGTCCATATTGGAGTTTACGATATAAGAAGATTTAGTATTTCAGAGAGGCAAAGAAGGAAGAAAATAAGGCCCAAGATATGAAAACCCACTTGGCAGATGTCCGAATAGTTGGCCACTAGCTTGGGGAAATGTAGAAATGAAAACCGAAAAGTTTTGTGAAATGAGTGGGCCAAAACTACCCACTTGAGTGAGTCAACGGCTGGTCCAAAAACCAACGCACTGTAGTGACACACTTACAGTTTCGTGGGTTTTCACACACTTGCAGTGACTCGCTCTTGCGAGTCACTGCACTGCTGCGAGTCACTGCAAGCTCGCTCCTGCGAGTCACGACTCACGACATAGTGAGAGTTAAAAATTACTCACACAAGAGCTTATAAGCTTAGCAGCTAAGACAAGATGATCCACAATAATTAAAAACACCAAAACAGTGAGCTCGTTTTTGGACAATCCGTTGAATTTCACCAGGTCACATTTATGCAAAAGCCTTCGGAAAAAAATAATGGGTATTTAGGTGGTCAGTTATTCCATTAAAGTCATTTGAAGCATAATGCGATTCTTAATGAGTTAACTGCAACAAAAAACTTGATTTTCGAAAAAATCTTGCGAATTGGACTAGTAACAAAAATACATAAGCTGCACGTAACCTAGTCAGTTGCTTACCAATTCATCAGTACCTGGTAGGAACAGGTTATAGACCAGTGCTTCCCAAAGTGGGCGATATCGCCGCCCTAGGAGCGGTGGAAAGATTTTGAGGGGCGGTATAAGGAAGAATAGGGCGACAGGGGGGCGGTAAAGGGGGCGGCAGTCAGAATTCGAAGTCAGAAGTTCCAAAGTTTGTTTGACGATTTGTGCATGACACGTGCGGCGCATGACTCCCAGCGATGGTTTTTTTTCACCCAGATCTGTTTTTTAACCTCTCCTGCAGGTTTACGTCTCGGACAAATTAACGACCGGACTCGCGGCCGGTCTCACTGCCAATTTCCAAATTCAATGATCAAGGAATATCTCTCAAACTAACGGGTGTGTTCTACTTTCCATGATATGCATTTGGAATTCGATTTCATTCGTAATATATTTCAGCTTAATGGTTTTCCATCGTGCCTTGTGTATAGTAAAATCAAACGCTTACGCCTTCATTTGTTTTTGCCATAGTTATATGGCAATACGGGCCGAAATTCACAGTTATCAAGGAATTTTTTCCAAGCTATTGAACAGATTCGAACGAAATTTTGAATTTACAGTCCTAACTACCAAACGGTATATAATGTTCAGATCGTGAAAATTTATTCTATTGTGCCTTTGTTCGCGAGTTGTTTTTTTTTTCATTTCACCTTCATTCGTGATTTAAACAGCAATACGTGCTTAAATTCGCAGTAATCAAAAAAATTTCTTCCAAACAACTGAACAGATTTGAACGAAACTTAGTATTTAAATACCTAATCTCAGCAACGGTGATGTTTAGATCGCTACAATTTTTTCGTTTTGTCTTCGTTTGCGAGTTATACGGCTATACGTATACGGGTTCAAATAGAGCAATACTAAAGACGGCAGAGCGGACACTTTTATGTTTAATTACGGATATACGTGAACGGCTCTTGGTTAAACAGGCCGGTAGAAAAGCCGGTCGTTCCTCCTATATCTGCATAACTCGCGAACGAAAGTAAAATAGAAAAAATTTCACGAGCTAAACATCACCGTTGGGAGGTTAGTATTTATATACAAAGTTTCGTTGAAATCTGTTCAGTAGTTTAGAAGAAATTTCTTGATCGCCGCGAATTTAAATGACAAATTATTCGGCGATACCGATTGGTCGTGCGACTGGCTACGAGTCCGGCCGTAAATTTGCCCGGACGACCTAGGTTTCTAGTGCTGAAACAGTTAAAACAGCTTGAAAACATATTGGTTCATTGAATGGGGTTCTATTTGTGAAATACACATTTGTGTTTAACCTTTATCTTTTAAAATTGCAGAGTACTAAATTTCAAGAAAAAGGCGTATGTTTTTAAATGTGTCCGTGGGAGCGCTAGAAATTCACAATGGTCGAGCCAAAGGGGGCGCCAGCCTGAAAAAGATTGGGAACCACTGATATAGGGCGTACGTACGTTAGAATAACCTTTTCAGGAGGCCAACCATAAGCTTGCTACGATAATTTTATTTTAATTTCAACAGATTTTTGCGCCTCATTTTCATTATGTTACACAGCAAATTCAGGCAGAATTAGGAGCGTTCCTACCGCCAGTTCAACACAATAGATGCTCGAGAGCAAAATATGTTTTTTCATTGCTAAAAATGTTTGAAAAATAATTTACTGCCTTAATTTCTAATGAATTTGAGTTAAAAAATTAATTTTTAATTTTTAATTTTTTATTTGAATGAATTTCAGTTTTTACTTCATAACTAATTTCAACATGTACAAATAAAAAATACGATGTTAATAAAGTTATCAATCCGGTTCTTGCTCTATTCCAGATTCAGTTTATTTCACAACAACCTTCAGAAACATACAGGCCCGTTCTTAAAAAATGGTACATGGGCAAAAAAAGTTAGGCTGTAAAAGGGAAAACGAGGTTATTCCTATAGCGGATTTGACAAAGGAAGATACAAGTACAATGTCACTATTTCCACTATGCTTCGCGAATCGAGAGTCCCTTCACTGACTTTTCAGCCATATAAACGCATTTATGGTCATCTCTTGAACACTTTTTCGCTATACCGCTGATGGTTTCTATTTTATAGACTAAAATGCTTATCAAACTGAAATTACGCTATGTTATAATATTTTATAAATGAAATTCAGTATACCTAAAGGTCTAAATAAAGCACCGAATGAATCATTAATATACGAGTATATACAAAATAAAGTTCACTTTCAGACATTGAACTCGTATAACTTTCGTAATACGAGTTGAATCATTTCGGAAAGCTTCACTTATATTCAAAATAATTTAAATTATAAATTAATTTTCGTACGAGACCTCGTACGATTGGATAGTCGTGAGGTTTCATTTAATTAAACCTGTCCATTTGGCAGTGTTCAAAGGAATGTTATGTTATTTAACCGAGAGTGAATGCAAATGATTTTAAAGATCTTAAAATGAACTAATAATTTCAGATCGATAGGATAAGTAGAAGTGTATTAAATTTTGATTACAAGATTTGTAGCAGACAGACAGACAGACAGACAGACAAACAAGAAGTGATGTTAAAGAGAAGTGTTGTAAAAAGGCCAAAAAAGGCCGATAACTCAAAATATACTAGTTTATTTGTAGGTTCCACTATAAAAATTCCATTTATTTTCCTTTTTGCAGTATTTAAAATTTAATTAGGAAGTAACCCCATATCATAAATTTTAGCCGGCCAACGCAATTGAGAAAAACTAAATCACGGAATTTGTCCGGAAAAAATGACCGTCTGGAAACCCTGTTTAAAAACAGTACAAAAAATGAAATAATAGTACAAGATGAAGCAATCGTGGTCAACGTGTTAAGAATATTTTTATTGCGTTTTATTGCGTTCGTTCAGAGACAGTCTGGACGATCTCTTTCGATGCCACCAATAGGTATATTTTTAACTATCGTTTGTCTCGGGCCGTGCGCTCGGTCTTCCTCTACCATTTGGGCATTTTCGCAGACGCAACGCTGCACGTAACTGCAGGCATCTCGAAGCTGATATGCTTATGCTGAAAATTCATAATTGTTTTACAGTACATTAACTGCTAAGACTTTAATTAGTTTATTAATCTTAAATTTAAGCACCATTCTATTTGCATCAATCGCTATATGGACATCGGAGATGAGGTTCCTCATTATGCCCCAGGTTTCTGTAGGATTTATGTACCATTTCAATCCAATTATTAGGCAAATATTGGATGTATGCTATGTCAAGCTTAAACCTTCTTCTCCCCTTTTTCGTTCGCAAGAAAGTTATCCAAAATAGTGAACATAATCAATGAGGGTAATTCAAATAGCCACGTAACTCTAATAAATTGAACGAAATACAATGAGAAACCAAATTATCGACAATTTTATACTATGAATAATACTATTTTGGTTACACAGTAAGCATCGTACTCCATGATCTTGCCTAACTATTGTGGATATGAATTGAGAGTGAACAAATTTGAATAAATTTAGATGTATGCCATCAAAATAAAACTTTCTACGGTGTCTTCACAGAAAATTTTTGCTACATCTATTTCTATGGCATACCTTGTTATAATGGAAACAGATTCGACCGATTTTGAAATTGTTGAAAAAGTTCTTTGCGGTGTAATGCGAGACCAGTAAATGGCGATAGAGGTACAAAATGAATATATCTTATTTGAAAAAGAATAAATTATTGCAAACCTTGTACGTGTTTTGTATATATTGTAAATATCTGCCAAAATGTAGAAAAGCTAACATTTAAAATATCGTAATTTTAAACATTGCGTCATGAAGTCGAGCTTTCTGAGCCAAATATAGTGGAGCTTTGGACACCTTCCGGGATTCCTAACACGAATACAATTGATCACGGTCATAATTTCACTATACTCAAGCAGCAGTCCGCACGATAGAAAGCTGTCAAACGCAGAGTGACCCAAACTCATACTACATCCTACTTATACCCTGGAAAGAAACTTACGCACACCGAAAAAATTGTTAGGATATAAATCGCAGTCCCTAATTCGAGGCACTTGAGCAATATTTCCGGGTCATGCCGCAAAAGTGAGGAGTTTCCAAACAATATCTTTGGTGAAGTCAACGTAAATTATGGCCTAGCCAACGACAAATGAACAAATTAATAGTTGCCGATCAATTCCTATATGCTAAGTTGGGTTATAATTACATTATTCAGTTTATCGCTTGAATGCCATTTTATGCAAGTACCTCGCAGTAGCTGAAACGATTTTTGGTGATAATAATTTCATCAATTTTAGCCGATGACACGGAACAACAATTTAAGATCAGATGCAGTGCCAAGAAATCAGTTGTTAATATTAATTAGGAGCTAGTACGGTAAAAAACGACAAATAAAGTTTAATAAATTAACCGAAAAATATCACCAGCATGATATATAAAAGTTCAGAAAAATTAAGCAATAATAGACATCTTCTTTTCATTGCTATACTCAACCCCCACATCGAACTCCAACCCTATTCAATCATTAAAAATTAAATAGAAAATATTATAGACACAATTTTACTGATTTTATAAACAGTATTTTCATTTGTTTTAAGATTTCATAAAAATCTCGTTTCAAGATCATTTACCAAGCACAGGTTAAAATGACATGATTCAATTTAGTACGTACTCACCGTGGGAGGGACGGATGCGGAAGACCAAAATGGCAGGCAAAATGGCTTGATCATTTTCTCATTCACTTTCACAGAAAGGACAATAAAAAGCACTGGCCGTTTGTACCGATGAGCTGCACCAATTATTTAAAAATTTACTTTCACAGAACGAATCTTATGTATTACGTTTTGGACTGAATGATCCAACAACGTTTTCAAGGCTTAACTATCCACATACAGAACCAAAAATAAATTTTATCAACTCGGTTACTCACCACATTTAAATGCATCACAAAATATTCGATCGAGCTTAAAGGATCGTTTAACGATTTATCAACAATATTTCACTACTATTAGAAGGGTATGTTTTACAAGTAACATTATCAACTGCTACACACTTGACTAGCATGGGCCAATGAATGGCTAGGTAGGCTGATTTCGGGCATTCAAAATCACGTAATCTACAGCCTTAATTGCACTTAGGCATCGCGACATTTTTTAGCTGATCCTTGATAAACACCCTAAAGAATGCGTACATATTTAGAAGGAATAGAAAGAAATTATTGGAGACCCAAGCTGTAAGATCATTTTTTTTTTTTTTGTAGAGGTTATCACCAAAATTGCCAGTCAGGACTCAGGACTTAAAATTCATCACTGAAAATAAAACTCTTCTGAGGAATGGGAAACGAGATTAGAGGTGACCGATTGTTCCTGAGCAGTGCGATTGGAATTATATTAACTGCATATGATATCTTAAGGCTATAGGTTCAAATTAGCGTTGTGGAGCTTTTGGTTTAAAATTTGAGTACTTTCAACCAGGGCTCGTACGTTGCCCTCAAGGATAGAAATATTCTTCTTAATGCAGGGTAAGTTTCAGATCTTGACAGCCCTTGACAACCAATGTTAGGTTAAAACTTACTTAACCCATTAACATTTGGAAAGACAAATGATAAATATGAATTCACTCACACTGGAGTGCGATTTAGAGCGCATTTAACTAAAGACAACTTAAGGACACGTGTTTTCACTTACAACCTTGTAGCAAATAATTTAATACTCTCCAATTTTAACAGCCTTCGACTGGCGATCAGTGATACTCGTGGATAAATTTATCAACGAGTATCACTGATCAGCCGGCAGCTTATCATTATGCTGATGAATCACCATTAAAAGAGCGTAGCTACCGAAGTCCTCGAAGTAGTTTTCCCGAGGAGAGTTTCAGTGGCCAGCAATTCCCATCTTCTCACTGAATGTTATTCCTATCGCCCACGCTAAAGGACTTGTCGTCTATGTGCGAGTAGTTAGTTGCTTTTAGTCACAGCGCCGTGCCGCCGTTAGTCCACAGCCAATCCTCAAGTTAGTATAGAATACATTCATCTTCGACGCCACCATGGAGCCTCTGCCTCCACCCTAGCCCCGACTTTCCCCCCAAACAAACCTAACCGGACCTTGTTGGCTGCATGAAGTTGAAGAGTCGTGTTAATTAAGTGTGGAAATAGCCAAATAGGACATATTGCACACCCACGGAGACGAAACTGGTTGGGCAGTTGCTATGGACTTCTGAAATTATGCGCGTTAGCTCCAAGGATATTCAAAGAAATAATTTTGTGCGTGGGCCAACAGCGGCGCGCCTGTTTTGCCAAGTCGTGACAATCAATGTCTTCTGAGCAAAACATGTGTACTGGCAAAAAATGCTCAAACATTTCGATCTAGGAATACTGCGGGTGCCGGGTCCACCTAGCTGTCCAGCTCGACAACGAAATATCTGGCAATCGAATGTCAGATGAACGCTATTCTGCAGTAATAAGATAGCATTGCTGATTGCAGTTCCGATTAACTGCAGCAAATTCAAGCAGAAGTTAAACCTTGAATAAAATCTGTAGAAACTTCTTCAAAGCTAACTTGATTACAGAGAATTGAATTCGATAATATGGACTAAATGTTTTTACCCAATCACACAGCACACTGTTCCACGTGATAGAATCCACTTCGATTTTGAGTTTAAAATTAAAGATAATTCTTATAAAGTTCACTGCCTAATTTTACCACCAGTTCGAGCATGTTGGGGGTTATGAAAGATCTATGGCTGACTTTTAATATTTCACCATTATCTCTTCATAAGAAAAGTTGTAAACTTGGCATACACTTATCGAAAGACATTAGTTTCACATCCACACCATTCCAACCCAGGACTAAACGCAGACTGACTGGCCACAATCTTTGTGGTTCAGCTCCTGGAAAACCAATTAGTTCAAAAACCTGGTAAAGGTCCAATTAACCTATGTAGTTTATCCTTATGCAATGCATCGGCTTTTCATATTTAGATTTTTTCTAAGCTGGTGTCGTAATTTGGTAAGCGAAAACCTGGAAACAATATTTTGATGACAGATTCAGAGTCTGCATGGACTGGGAATAGAGGAATTAAACGAATGTCCGAATAAATTAATAATTCCTGAATATCTGTGCCAGAGTCAAGAAAGTGTTTTAGCCCGTTCTTCGGTGATATTTAATTTAATTTACATAACTATTTATACCTTTTTAGTGTTTGATTTCTTTCTCGACCATTCTGAGAATAAGAATTTCACTTTACTGTATTTCGATTTTTGCTGCTCTGTTCATCTGTTCTGTTTTCACTCGTGCATTTCAATTTAATTCAATTTCAAATAATTAAAATAGCGTACTTTCATGTCAACTTAAAGTTGGTTTTTATACTTGATTACTCAATGTTGATCCTCGAACTATATTCATTATTTTGAATGGTTGAAAACATTTAGTCGGTATCCGAGCAACACAGGGCGGATCCAATATTATTTTCCTGTTTGTCAATAGTACATCTGATATTTTTGTAATGTCAAGTTTAAAACGAGAAAGTCGCTGAAATGAGGATCGATTGAAAACACGATTGCAAATTCACACACATATTTAATAAATAAATATGATAAATAGTTAAGATCGAAATGGAAGGTCAAATAGTGAGTCTGCGTTGGAGAACCGTCCGATGAGAGGTTAGGTAATCAACGCATGAGAAGGTTCCCTCAACGTGGCTCCTCTAATATCACAGTGGACGAAGGTCGAAGAGAGTTTATCATTAATTTGAAGTCAGAAAAGATGGAGGGCGTTTACACGTAAGTGCGACTTAGAGTTGGGGAATCGGAGGGGAGAAATTAGCTACGGCGGGGAGCGCTGTAGGCACTGGCGGGTTCGGGGGCGGAATAGGAGCCACGGGGAGCAGCGCGGGCGGCTTCCTCATCTTCACGGGCAGCCTTGGCGATCTGGTCGAGGACGAACTGGGGGATCTCGTGGGGGAAGGCAGGGGCCACGGGCAGAGCATCGGATTCGGGCTGGTATCCGCCCTCGGCGTTGGCGACGTATTTCAGCTCGAAGCTCTCACCGTCGGGGTGGCTGAAGCTAACGGTTCCCTGGGTCTCGACGGCGCCATCGGGGCCTGAGCCGTATCCGGACTCGGAGATCTTGGTGCCATCAGCAGTTTCGAAGTCGAGGCTGTACTCGCCGGCGGCGCTGGGGTACACGCGGTCGTCACGGAGGATGGCGACCTCTTCGCTGCTGTCGTCGGAGCGGGGGGCGGAGTAGGTGTTGGCGGGGGGAGCGGCGTATGACCGGCGGGGAGCATCTGGCCTGGCAGCGGCCACGGCCAAGAGGGCGGCGAAGATGGTCTGAATAAATGCAAGGTATAGATTAACGAATTTTCACTGTAGATTTCCTCAAACTTTGATATATTCGCAGAGTCCATTGTCTTCGGCGTTTTCAACATCGTGGCACTTAAACTAAAAAATGAAGTTTAATTTTCATGTACCGGTATACTACAATATCCTTTTGAACCTTATTAAATTGAACTTTATAACCTTACATTGAAGAAGAACGCTACTACTTTGAGCAAGCACATGTCGCATTTGCAAAATATTTCGATTTTGAATGTAGATGATTCCAAAGTTTCTAATATAATAATTTTGCGGAGAAATAAATATTGGTTTTATCAACCTCCAAGAAGGTAACATTTTCAACTCTCAAGAAAATTTTTTGTTCATTAGATAAAAATAAGCTGGTGAACAAACCAGGGCAGCCAAATTCCTTGTATGTGATGGTGAAGCAAAATATGGTGCGAGATCCAAGTTATTGATTACATTCTTTGATCCATTGATTTTGCGAACAATTCATGAATGAAAATATACGAAAAATTTATTTCAAAATTATTGAAGAAATATTTCATAGCTAATGAGAAACTATTTGTAGAATTTTACCATCATTTACCATCATCAAAATTTGTACGACAATAAAGTGCTCAAATTATTTTTACTTCTAAGATTTAAATGGTTGATCACAATGCGGTCAATTTACTGTTTTAGCTTAGTTTAAAATTCCTAATCTTTATCGGCAATATGGAAGATCATACCAACATCCCGATGAAAAGAGTATAACCTGTCTCTTATACACATCTAGATGTGTATAAGAGACAGGTTGAAGTATGGGTCAAAAATATTGAAATTTTACTGCATTTTTCTTTTAGGAAATTTGTCAATAACCATGGCATCTAAAATTTCTATCCTGCGTTTACAAAAAAAATAAATGTCGGGGCACTCGTACCATAAAATTAGCAGGCAAATTTATATTATTACAGGCAAATATTGCCAAAAAAAATAATTTCAAGGGCTCGCCTTTTATAGACTTCTTGCGACCTGGATTTACTCCCACTTTTATGCTTACACATTTATATATACTTTGTGTAAAAAAGTGACCCCAATAGAAGGTGATTAGAGTGATGGCAGCGGCTCAGCACTTTAACGAATTATCAATGTCACTCGATTTCTTGGATCGCAAATTTGCAAGAAATTGAAATGTGAAGAAAATTCCACAAAAATTATCCATATTTTTATAGCAAATATTTCGATAGTGAGTCCATCTCCATCGTCATTTCAAAAATTCGAGAATGCAGATATAAGTCCTTGTTCGTTACAGTCGGTAAATTCCAAAAATTCTTTTGACATCGTTTCGGATGCCAGGCCAAGGTATGCAAAAAAAAATAACTAAATTCCTACTATCGCGCTCTGGAATAACTTTTTTGTATTGCTTGGATATGAATTTCTTTATTTTGGTGATCAACAGGTAAGACGGAAATCCATTTCGCAAGAAGATATTGTGCAAAATTTCAAATTCGGAGTGCATAGCACGGAATGTAGAATAAACACATTGGCACTGCATCCGACACTATTTCAAGTGAATTAAATTTTTGTCTATGAACAACTTTTCAGATGTTAATCTGAATAATTTTAAAATCGGTTCTCTACTAAGGTACAAAAATATTCTCCCTATCCATACGCAATCGTCTCAAGTTCATGAGCACAGTTTTGCGTGACGCATAACTGCGTATGTCAGAGAAAAGACACGCAATTTTTCTTCTAGAGTGGCGGAGCATAAAGGAATGAGTTGTAGAACTGGCCAATCATTAGGTCTCCCTCATTCGGCTGTGCGCACTCATGCCGAGTATTGTAACAAGCCGATATTCGATGGTGTTTTCAAATCTTTGCAGCCACTTCCGATGCTTCCGATTTGCAAATTTTAGTACGTCTGAATTGTTTTAATCAGAGGCCTATTTTCGATGCAGCCTTTATCTCTTATTTATTTTGAATTGTAAATATATATGATTCGTCTATTTTTGGGATTTGTCTCTATTTGTAAATTCAGGTTTTAACTTTTGTTTTTTCTTAATTTGAACTGTGCTAACAACTGATTGTATATGTATTCTAGAATTTTCAAACTGACGATGGAGATTGGATCCGAATCGTTATATGAAGAGTAAAAAATAAAGAACGTCATCTTCTGAATTTCTAGTGAATTAAACGAATTTTGGTCCGTAAATTTTAATCGGTGAGAGATTACTCAAAAATTTTTAAAATTATGCAGTTTTTCAGCAGCAAGTTGAATAAACTCGTTCACTCAAATACATTTACGGTAGCGTTTAGAAGTACCTTAAAGTAAACTCCGATATTGTTTGATAGTAATGAACAATAAACTCATGTGTAGATCGCACAGGGGGGCACGATATTCTCTGAATATTTGGAGATAAGCAAATTTCAGTCCAAGTCTTCACCTTGACACGAATAATGTCCAGCACATGAGACACAAAGCTCTTGGCGCCCGAGTAACGCGTTTACTTTTCGAGCGAACAAGTTTGGTGTTTAAATACTGTGATTGATGCTCCTTTTCACTTAGGGATTTGCTCGAGATCGGTCTTGGTGCCACCAACATCCTTCCTTCCTTCTTTCAGAGTCGGACGAGTGAAATCGAGAGATCGAAAGATTCCATCAAGGACAACCAGTGACTCTAAGGCGAAAATGTATGTACGATACAGACGTGCGGGATGCTGAAACGCTGCGTGTAGTTATCTACGAGCGTTTCCTGTACCATTATGGATGATTCTCTATCTCGGATGTGTAGGAAACAACTTCCACGTGCAGAAAACTACTTGTATGATATGAAACGACTTTTAAGTATGAGAAAGAATTTGAATGTAAATGACACAACTTTTATGTTTGGTCCAAATGACTTTTTTTCGATGCTGTTGAGGATTTTGCCCGCATATAAAACGTTTTCAACTTGTCTCAAATGTAGAAACAACACAGCGAAAATTTTGGAGGCAAGTGTAACGTTTAGATTTTAGAGACAGTTTATTTTCATCCTCATTATTTATAGAAAGAAATTGTGTAAAACGTTTGTAAGTAATATTATTCTATCTAGAATTGAATCTTTTGAGCTATCGATATTTCATGTAATTACTTATTTTTATTAACAAATTTCCAATAAATCTCTGAATTGATTTTCGACAAAAAGCTTTACATCAATTTACAAAATTGAAAGCATCACCCGTTAAAATTAGCTCTAATTTTTATATATATTTTACAACACAATTTTTCATATTTGTGACGAAGTAATATCTGCTTGGCGCATCAAAAATTAGTTATTTTTTATGATGCTCACCTAAAAAGTTGCACTCTACGCTAAAAATTTATTTATTCAAATGTTAAAGATATTATAGAAATGATAATAGTATGAGAACAAATTTAATGTTGCCATGGACATCCGCGATATGATCCGCGTACACGAAGGTTGAAGTTCAAGTGGCGGAAGTAAATAATTTGCAGAGATTTATAAGACAAGCTAGTGACAGCGTTGTGCATTGTATGCAAGGGGATACGGATACATTTCCTTATAAAATTCCTATGTGTTTATCAGACGAGAGTTTTTGTCTGGTACTGTCCGACACGACAATTTCTTCGATTAATATATGGTGGGTAAAGAGATCAAGGGAACTGAACTTAAAATTGATTGTAACACTTATAATCATTGTTCGCACCTCGAAAACTGTGTAAAATTTAGTTTTAATTATGGTTTTGTTTCTGCAACCAAAAGGAACATTTTTTTCTCTATATTATACGTTGAAACGAGAACTTGAACTCCTTGAATTTTGAATGGTAAGGGTTTACTGCTCATGCAGTCTTTCCATCCAATCTACCAGTGTTTATTCGATGAAACAATAGGTGCATAATCACATATCCTAACCAAACAATTTGCGGGTCTTTTTAAGCAGACAGTTAAATGCATTCTTTGAAAGTGAACACCTTGAAATGAATGGCAAACCTTGGGCTGAGCCAGAGACGAGGTCTCACTTTCAACGAACGTATGCCTTGAAAGAACCCTATGTAACATTACCTATCGAAGCAAAACAAAGCATGGCTTGCCTACAAGAACCATATTAGTCGAGACGGATCAAACTCACGTATTTTTAATACTAACAAGAATAAGATGACGGTTCATAACTGCGATGAATAGAGCGCGTCGCGTTTCCGAGCTTTCCTCGTTTATTTATCCAGATTCACGGTGAAAAAAAAGACTTAGTGAGCGCGGTAAATTTTTTAAGCCTCAGTGCCAGTGTAAATGATTATTAGCATGGTCGTTTGTTTGTGCTTGCGTAGGAAAATGATTGCGTAAGAAAAGGAATAGGTTTTGTTCAGGTGGTGTATTTGTTCATAACATTAAATTTGTTTTTACGCTTGAAAACAAATGCAATTTACGTGTGAATCTGAAAATCAAAATTAAATTGTATCAACAGGCAAATCTATGCAAAATAAAACTAGTAAATCATTATAGAAAAATATTTAATTGATTATTTACTATAATTTATACAGGTAGGTAGCTTAGCAAGAGAACTGCTGTTGAGTTAGTTCACATTTAGAATTTCACTTTTACGTAAGATACATTTTTCGAATTTTCACTCATTAGCAAGAAAACAAAGTCCAATGTCGTTTTTACTGAAAATTTAAACCTAAGCATATTTTATTCAGGGTGCTAAGAATGTAGTTGAAAGCAAAGCTTGAAACACAATAAAATACTTTTTGCTGGATAATATGTATAAACTCACGGCAAGCCATAATGACTTGAGACACAGTAAAACAATAGAAACAAATTTAATAGGAAGTAACACGAGGGGTTCTTTCGCAGCTTCCACGCCATTATACACCACATGTCAATGGTGCAATACAGCGCCCGTTTTTCACATCATGGTAAATTATCAGCAGCCACCCTATGGCCGCTTTAGATCCATACACTATTTTTAGTGATGGGAAAACTTCTTATGAATCTGCATTATAGTTTTTATTACATTCTTTCGCTCAGTGTCGTGAAAGCCGGCCTTGAAACAGCGACTGCGACCCGATCGAACGATTAGACTTTGCGAGAATTGATTGCTTAGTGTCTCCCATGTAGGAAGTAATCAACCTGCAGGAATCTATTTGAATAAGTGGATAGAAAACTTAATTTAGCTTCTGAAGAAAGACTGAAGATATGAAGGTTGTTGATTGATCCAATGATAGAAGAGATTGAATTAAAACAAAGTATCTGTTGAAATGAACGCAACATGAATGATTTGTTTTTCATTTAAAGATTCCAAGTATATACTCTGCAACTCTCTTCTAAAATATCAAGCTTCCAATGGTTGGACAGATTTATGTCAACTAAATGCAATTTAAACAGGGGGCATAGAGGTATAAATTTCAACGCAAATGTAGAGTAAAAAGATCTATTTTAGTTTAGGTAGTCATTTTACTCATTAGATTAATATATTAATTAAAAATATATTAGCAAAATTATATTGAAAATAAAGTCTATGGAAATGTAGAAATTTTGAAAGACTGAAAAATAATTTAAAACTCATTTATGTTTTATTTTCACCTCACATCAAACCATTCTGTTGAATATCTGAATTTTTATATTGCCAAAATTGAATATCATGAAACATTATATAGCCAAAATTTAATAACGTGAATTTTTATACAACAAAAATTGAATATTGTGAACTTTTATATTGCCAAACTTGAATATCGGGAATTTTTATATTGCCAAAAAATACATCTGAAATTGAATGCAAAATTACAATATAAAGATTCAAATTGATAAATCCTTCACAAAAGTTGAGATCCAACGAAGAAACTAGTGTGTACGTGTGTTCTGTGGATGCACTTTGCACGTGATGCCTTGCAGTCGCTTCAGTCAAGTGCAAAAAGTGGGTGAAGTCAAGTAGTCTCGCTGAGAAGTGGGTGAACTGCTTCCTGCAATCGGAAGTTGTCCTCTGTTTGATAAACTCTTTTATAAAGAAGTCATACAGCTTCCTGATCAGAAGTCCCTTGAATATTTTTTTTCATAATATTCTGCTGGCCTAAACTGGAAGTCGATTGGCACCACATGCGTGATGGACGCTTAATGAAGCATATGAGTCTAATTAATTTTGCACAGATTATTTTTTTTGCAGATAATAATTACCATCCTGGTAGTCTATTGAATTAAAATGAATGCTAAGATTTTAAGACATTACTGATTTATAAGTGTAGCGATTAAGCGCGAATCTTGCTGACATTGATAGCCAATATAATATCTTTGATGGGGTACAAGCAGAGCTTCAATAATGCCGAAAATGGACAAATTGGTGGGATTGATTTCTGAGTATGAAGTGGAAAAAGCACAATAAAAACTTAGCTTTAAAAACATTGCTTAAATCGAGTACAAAGTTTACTTGAAGTACGAGTTTCACTAAAATAGGTCGCGCTATTTTTTGAAGTATGGGAAATTGAATTCATGTGAATCGAAGCTAATTGCATTTTTAGAATAATTAATATGACAAATAGTACACAAAAACAATCAAACACTACGTAATTTGTTTGACATGTGGGCGGCCGGGGATAAGGGTTAATCAAGACATGAACAGAAATCATTACAATCAACATAGATAATTGATAAAATTTAATAACACTTTTCGTCGAATTTTATTAAAAAATTTAATAAAAATTTCGAAATTTTTCATATCATATTATTGCGAGCAGGATTCAAGGACTGCATTACAAGAAGACCAAGAAGGTGACCTGATGTCGTCATGAAAGATCGACATCGACTGACCTTTTCTCCGATCAAATGTTCATCTTAATTCCTGAAAAACTTTCAGAGCCTTTGTCAAGATTCTAATACTCTACTTTCATTACTGAACGTCAAAAGTGGCGATGAATCAAGCATTGCAAAATATAGCTATTGTCATTCTAGACTAAAAATTTTAATTTTACCATTATTGTTCGTAATAATTGTGTACGTTAGTTGTGTTCTTTTTTCAATGTGATCAAGATGAGCATTTGGAGTGAGAAGCTTTATTCGCATATAGATAAAAAAACAGTAAGTGCATTGATAAAAAAAATAATGCTTTTATTGATTGCAATCCTAGTAGTCGATAAAATGCTTTGAGATATTTGGTACCATTAGTTTTTACCCTGGAACAACGATTTTTTACACAAATTCAAATCAAAATCTAGTGGCTAAAGAATATTGTTGGCAAAAAAGAATTGTTGGGCGAAAAAGCGAAAATTGCTATCAAAAAAATACGAGATCATACGACATAGGTGCTAAGATCACTGGATTGCTTAAATCGCAAGTTTAGCAAGAATTTGAAAGCAAAAAAAAAAAAAAACTGTGAGAGTGAATTTTAATTCGCTGTGAGAGTGAATTTTAAAAATTTTAAAAATGTGAGAGTGAATTTTAATTCGCTAATTGTTTGTATTTGTGTTCTAGATTTTTGAACTGACGATGGAGCAGCTGGACCCCGAAACGTTTTTTCGCATAAGAAATGGTGATTTTTTTGGCTGTTTTCTTTGCTTTTAAATTTTTTATCATATGTCATAAACAAGATTCTAGACTATCGTTTGGTACGTCAAAAAGTATGATTGCGCGCAAAATAGCGAGATAAAGAAGGTTTTAAAAATATATCAACCCACCACAAACTTTGATTTCAATATAAACAAAACAATTTAATTTTAATAATTTCAATTTGTAGAATCTTCTTTGTGTGGCCCGCTCCGAATGTTTAAGCAAATGTTTGACTAAATCCTCCAGTAAAAATAATCCAATACGATAAAGTTTCCGCTTTAATTTTAAGTTGTAATTATCAAGGAATGATAACAGAAAAATTGTCAAGGAATATTAAGTGTCGCAAACAACTTTCATTAGCTTGATCATTATAAAGAAATTTCCCTTTCATTTTATGGGTCTCGTCGTAAACTGAGATAATTCATCACTAACAAGTTCTATTTCCTGAGACGAAATCACAACAAAATGTCACTTGAAATTTAATTTCTTGGGAACGACACGAGTTATTCAGGCACGATCCTGGCTTCTTGCAGCGCTAGGTCAAACCTTGATCCCGCTTTAACCTTGCGGCGGTTATCGTGCATGACGTTCGCTCACCTTCCCTCGCTCGTTTTTCTCTCTCGATGTTCGCTCTCTCTCTCTTTCTTTCTCTCACATCTGTTTATCCAACACCGTGTCTGTCTCGCTCTCTCTATCTTCCAATTACCATTCAAATTTCAATCATCGGAAATTCAGAAGAAGCCCATTTATATTTTCAGGAGTAGGATATTAATATCGGCAGTAAATAATTTACAGAATTGGAAATTAACCACCATTAAATGAAGGCCATTCTGCAGAATACAGTCCCCTGATCATAAGAAGTGACCTGAAGATATCCGGTCACCACGATAAATCCAATGTCCACTCCCATCACTTAACTATGGCTTCTGTTGATTAACGATATCGATGGAATTGAAATTTCTATTACATTCTAACGTGTAAATCGAAAACTTCGAATAATTTTGAAATACTTGTCACGAGGACAAAAATAAAATTAATTATTGGTATACAACCATTGTAAGATATACAATCACTTCCATTGGAAGAAAAAACATTACCAACGAAGAATCGTGAAAATTTCGTTCGCTAATCAAACTCAGATAAATGGATTTATAGAGACAGGAGTTTCTTCGATTCATTAGTTGCAAATTCTTAAATTAAATTTATTTGAGAATGAATTTTCAACAAGACCGTGAATGATTCTAAGCAGGAAAAAATTGTAAGGTGCAATTTGTAATTGATAAACAGTGTGAAGAACGTTGAGAAATGCAATGCGCTCCAACAATTTTAGAAGCAGTTTCAACAAACCAGGGGCCATACTTTCAAAGCTCTCTAAGTGAACGTAAATTTAAAAGTGAACACTCTATTTTCTTGTCTATGATTGGTGGATTTTGCTTGAAACGCCATCAATGATTGGGGGATGAACTTACGATCTCTTGACATTTTTTGAAAAGAAAAGCCCCGAAGGGCAAGCAACCCCAAGCCTTAACCCCCAAGTTAACAAAATTTTTTTACGAAAAAACTGTGATCGTGAGTCGTCGACATTTCGTAGAGTGCGCCATGACATTCCTTGCAGGTGTTCAGTCGCCTCGAGCAAGCGCTGACGACACGCAAGTGACCTAACTAATTTGCACGTATGCCTTTGCGGCTTAACGCTTTTCTTTGTAGACCTAATATGTATACATTTTCAGTCTGTGTGTTCCATCCAGGTGTGTTACATTTATTATTTTCAGTACCTTACTAAAATTTTGCCGTCATTTATATAATTTAGTGGCGAATTTTCTGATTTTTTAATTATTTGATGAAACTTATCCTGCTGTCTCGCTACTAACAATAGCAATTAGAGTTCTGTGTGGACACCATGGCGATTACAATTCATGAATATTTGTAAAAGTTATAAATTTCTCTCTATAAAGCTATAATTTTCTATCCCGTCATTTTACAAAATTTTTGTTTCCTCTCAATGATTCATGAACGAACACTATTTTTTGTCAAATAATCGTTAATGAAACGATTTTACAATTCAGTTATCAAGCATAATGTCACAAAAATTGAACTCGACTTTTCGATTATACGAATGAGGTTTGCAAGCTGTACTGTTTGAAATTGCCTTATTCAATTTTGCAATCTAATAATTTTTTCTCATTGAATTACATGACATTGATTTGATCGCATTTCCGTACGACTCAAAATTTATTGATTTTCTATAAAATTTCTTTAGTAAGATGGTATGAGGTAATGAAATTCATTGATTACATACTCAGCCAAATAATATGGCCTAAAAAAGTTTAGGTGATGGTTATTGTTTATAACATATGAATCCTAACCATAGATAGTTAATGCTGCCTTCATTCGAATTGTTTACCCAAAGAACAGTGGAATTTTGTAATAAAAAAGTTGAATTTGTAGGAATACAAGTGTGGCTTGTCCATCCATTTTTATGATGCTAAATACTCAAAAAATTTTTAAATATTTCGACAAGAAATTTCTTAATCTCTAACTACTTTCAAAATCCATTTTCGAAAAAGAAATCTTCAATTTATTTATTTCTGAGACGAGCTAGTGCGAGCGTTTTCATCACTATGCAATTAATGGAATATTTTATAACAAGACGATTTCAGAATATCGAACGACAGCATAATATTTTAGTCAAAAACAAATCATTTCTTTCGCTTGTTGCACAGCATAGACTGCAACCAAGTAATTCATCTCGAATGAAGTGTCAAAAATATTTCATGTCAAGACTGTACAGCAATTTGGAAGAACACAATTGATTTCACGTCACGAACAAGATATGAAAAAACCTTAGCGAATGCCACGTATGCCTGAGGCATGGGAGTTCTAGTCGACCTTGCTCTCGAAACATCAAGTCTTTCGAGTATATAAAGCGCGACTCGAACCTCAGAGTCACATCACACCTTCCAGTGACGAATTCAACAACAACCCTCATCATGATCAAAGCTGTGAGTCTTGAATTTTCTTCAATTTCAGATCCATGTATAAGCTTGGAAAATTCTTAACCGTTTAAGTGATTGAAACATTTGAGTGAGAGAACGGGTGATAAGAGTTAAAGTTAAAGAGACGAGCGACAGTTAATGGCTTACGAAGAGAGGCGTTTTTCTAGACTAAACTGTTACCAAAAATTATAACAGTATATTTGAGGATAAGTATACGCATATGAAAAGATACGTGATATTTTGATATTTCCTGCATTAGAACGTTTCGGAGACCAGCTCCATCATCAGTTCAAATCCTAAAACACTGATGGAGCTGGTCTCCGAAACGTTTTCCTTTTTAAGAAAGGGTCAATTTTCCGGCTATTTTCTTTGCTTTTAAATTTTTTATAAACTTGCGATTTAAGCAGTCAAGTGATATTAATTCCTGCAGGAGTGAACTATCGGAAAATAGATTATTTCAATCTCATGTGTTACTCAATTCTTGTTTTTTTTGCGGACGCGTATAACGTAAAACCGAGTGATTAAATAATTAAATTTTCATAATTTTGTACTCAAATACGAATATCTCAAGTGCGGCTCAAGTGGAATGAAGCTTCGGCTGAAAATGTGTGAATAAATTTCTACATTATGAGTATGTCCATGTAAAACTTCCGGTGTAAATCAATGTGTATCACTAGTTAATTCTTAAATATTAAATCGGTTCAAACCCGAAATAAAGTTAAAATCCTGATTTTCAGAAAAAGATTGAAAACTTAAGTTTCAATCGTTCATGCCGACGAAGCAAAATCATTCGTTAAAGTTGCATAATTATAATAAAATTTGTGTATTCCTTTGTTTTCTTAAATGTGACCGTTAAAAGTTTGAAGAAGTACATTTGTTTCTCTAGGTCGCATTTGCCGCCCTCGTGGCCGTGGCCGCTGCCAGGCCAGATGCCCCCCGCCGAACATACGCTGCACCTCCCACCAACACCTACTCTGCCCCCCGCCATGCCGACAGCCGCGAACATGTGCCCATCCTCCGTGACGACCGCGTGTACCCCAGCGCCGCCGGACAATACAGCCTCGACTTCGAAACCGGAGATGGCACCAAGATCTCCGAGTCCGGCTACGGCTCAGGCCCCGATGGCGCCGTCGAGACCCAAGGATCCGTCCGCTTCGTCCACCCCGACGGTGAGAGCTTCGAGCTCACCTACGTCGCCAACGCCGAGGGCGGATACCAGCCCGAGTCTTCAGCCCTGCCCGTGGCCCCTGCCTTCCCCCACGAGATCCCCCAGTTCGTCCTGGACCAAATCGCCAAGGCTGCCCGTGAAGATGAGGAAGCTGCACGATCTGGGTCAAGTGGCAGATACGCTGCCCCTGAGCCGACCAACACCTACAGAGCTCCTCGTTTCTAAAAATACCTATGATGTTTCCGATAACTTATGATAATTTATTCCTGACACTGTAATAAATAAACTCTTCAAGCTTCGCTCCAGTTTATTTCGCTACACCTACACCTACACGTCCATCGAAAGCTTTCAGTTAATTTGCTATTCATTCAACAACTCAATAGCATACCAAGCACCAAAATCTGTCCTTCTTAATACTATAAGAGTGAAGAATGACAGTGCTTATTATAGGGCCCCACCGGATCTCATTGCATTATACCTAACCCGAAAAATGTCAAAAAAATGGACACGTCTATGTCCAAAACGGCACAGTATTTTTACTTACTGTCCAGTGGTTCTGGTAGGAGGCTCCTCTACCCTGTACATTACCGAGTCAAGTCTCATCTTTAAATAGTTCATCGTTAATATCTCGGCAATCTCTTCTGGCCGGCCGTTACACCAATCGGTCACGCGATGCGAGAAGTGCTGCCGCTGAGTAGTACGACTGTACGAGTATTACTCCTTGGTTTCCTTATCATAAACCGTTATCCCCTAGTGATCCCCTCAGTGTCCAGGGTATACAAAATTTCGTTCCGGTAATACCCTTGGGTGTATTTGCAAGTCTTTATGTGGTCGCCACGAACCATCCTGTCATACTAGGAACCTTTACCCCCTCCAGACGCTGCTCATAAGCCTCATCCTGAAATCTAGGGATGACTCGATTCATCCCTTTAGACTCCTTTAAATAAGTTTCTACTCTGGGCGACTAATTAATCGTTACTGAAAATTAGGGATTCAATCATTTGCCAGTACATTTCTTTAAAGAATAAGAAAATTATATTTAAACTTGGAAAATATATGATGTTTACGATGAGAACAGGAACAAGAATGTGATGTATCTGCATGTTATGATTGCTAGGGAATAGTTGTAAATGAATAAATTGCGACCGCAACTCCAATCAGATGATTAGGTAACACTGTTCAAAATGTACAGAATAATCACGATTCATAGACAGCGCTTGGAGATCGTCCGTCTCGACTGTGTCGCATTCAGATTTGCCTGCCAGGAAGTCTCTTTATTTCGGGTTGCGAAATAAAGTATGACGAAGGTTAAATGTGACTGAGTCGTCGGCGGGCGTGGTTAACTTACATTGCTACAAGCCGACGCAGCTGTGAACTTGTACGCAGCTGTGTCGCCAAACGCAGCTGTGACATCAAATTCACTCACATCACGTATAAGAAATCAATATATAGAACGGACAATTATGAGCAAGCCTCTATAACATTCAATATGACAATGAACAATCTTTGTATTTTGACTGCCTTTGACAGTCGAAAAAGTGAGTGTGGATTTAAATTTGAAACTATGAATATCGATGAACCCAGAAGAAAGCTTAGGATCAAATAAAATTCCAGTTTTTCGATAGCCAACAATTGAAAGGTGTCGTTGAAAATTTCTGACGTCTACAAACGAGGCATTGAGTCGCTATTTTTCTTTGAAATCAAGAATTGGTCAAGTGAAACTTATCAGTTCGTGAGTGAAAGAAGCTTCTGAGGCTCGCTAAAAGTGAGAAATTGTTGTAGAAACCGAATTTCGCTCCAAAAAATCGGTAATTTTGCTCAAATCAACTAATTTTCTCAACACATTACCAGCATACCTAATGCCATGTAATGGTCAACCGGTCACCTTGGAGACAGCCGGTTGACCATTACACCTTGGAGACAGCCGGTTGACCCGTCCTTTATTTTTTATTTTATTTATCTCCCTTCCTTTATTTTAACAGATGCAGCAACAGATTCAGCTCATATTACAATATTCTCAACTTTTGAAATTATATAGAAATACATAGAACAATTATACATTTAATATTTCTATTATATTGCTCCCTTATGGTCAAGAAGTTCCGTACATCTGAATTGAATTCAAATCCGAAATCAGATGAGCTAAAAACTAAAGTAAACTACTTTAAAATCAATCAATTGCAAAAATCATGCTATTGAAACGACGTCGGTTGCCAATATTCATTCACCAGACGAATTTATTTTTATGAAAACTTACCAAACGAACATTTTATTCCTGCAAAATCTGACGTTTCTGATGAAAACATTGGACGGCTTTTGAAATAATTATCTACACAAGATTTACAGACAAATAATTTGATATCAGAAGAATCCAAAGGAAACAAATTCTATAATGTTCAAATTTTATTGGCGTATCAAATATTCTGGCGCAATTTTAAATATTTTCATGAACGATTTTGAGTGATAGCAATTGATTTTTTGTTTGAGATGTGTGCGCTAAATAAGTTTCAAATATTTTTAATCTTTTATGTATAGTAAGCTTGATTTCCAAATGTTCGTGACTGTCTTTCAAGCATCAATTGATTATAAAAGTCTGTTGATTAGTTAAATCTTGCCTATTCAAAAAAAATGAGGTAGTAATTTTCAAAGCCAATCCCTCATTCAATTACAACTACCTAGTTTTTCAAACTTTTTTTCGTATAATTTGTAGTTACCCAGAAAATTAGCCTTTAACGAAATGCATTCCATCGTGAAACAAGATTGTGTTGCTAATTTAGTAATTTTTTGTGCAGATTTGTTCAGTATTCTGCCAATTGTTTAGACGACTGAATTATTTTGTGGTTTATCCGTTAGAACTACAACTTTTTAACAATTCTATTCAATTGAAAATCTGCAGCTTTTGTGATCATTCGAAGCGTCGTTTTTCGAGCTATATTGCGTTTGTTAGATAGAACTTTCATCTAATTCCTTGTGAAAATTCTGTGATATAAATAAAATTGTTTTTAATTATTAATTTCAATTATTTAATCGAGAAAATTGGTAGATGCAATAATATCAATGAATAATAATTTCTTTACCATGAGTAACTTTGAGTAGTTTGCTTAAATGCTTTGGTTTTGTAATTGATTTCTAAATTCATGTGTTTCAAATATTTTTTATTCCTAATTATGTCACACAATTGTATCGTATTCATTCATTTATAGGATAAATGGAAAATCTCTACTTTGGTGAAAGGAGGCGAAAAAGGGAGCTGAAAGTTCTAGACATTATTATATGATTTTATCATAATGAAAAAAGACCTAAATGTTACCTATAAATTATTAATTTCTGTCCTGTTTAGAGTTCACAACACATTGCAGTGCATTGCAAAAGAAAGTAATTTTTTTAATCGTACCAAAAGTCAAAAAAGGTTTAGTAAATTGATGATGAAAGATTTTCATACATGTGAGTTCACATAACAACATGTGAATGCTTAGTGTATTTATCCCCCAAATGCAATTCAGATTATTTACAAATGAAGCCAATTTATTGATAATCAGATTGCAATAATTCATTTTTAAATCTACGCTTTAGCTCTACGATATTCAAAATAGCTAGAGAGTATTACTGTTAACAATTGTAATATTATCATACAAATCGATTACCACCTAAACAAAATCAAAATTTTCATTTATGCAACGAAATTTATTTAATAAGTGTTTATTTTTACGCTAATGTGTGAATTTTTGAAGCAGCATAGTCACGAAAGAGAAAATAATATTTTCAAAAATAATATTTCAAATCACATATTTGTCACAAAAAAACTGCAACAAAATTATTCACTCATCCCACAACATAAGCGTCTACAAATTTCAGTTTCGTGACAGACTCTGCAGTAGTTCAATGAAATTTGTGTTAATCAAATCAGAAGGACATATACCTAAGTAGACGCAACGATAGAGGCATGACAAAAACTCGAATTTGCGACTCGTCTTCCTGAGGCATGGGAGGGGGTTTGAGTCGACCTTGCTCTCAAAAATCCGAGTCTCTGGACTATATAAAAGCGACTACATTCATGAATTGTTAGCAAAATCAATCGATCGAAGAATGTAATAAATAATAATAATAATATAATAATAACAATAAATAATAATAAAATAATAACGGCTCTAGGACCATATTTTGCTTCACCCTCACATGAAAGAAATTTGGCTTCTCTGGTTCGTTACTTATATTCACCAACTTTTTTCTGTCTAATGAACAAAACATCTTCTTGAGAGTTGAAAATTTTACATTCTTGGAGATTGATAAAACCGATAATTATTTCTTCGCAGAATTAGAATGTTAAAAAGTTTGTAATCATCTATATTCAAAATCGAAATGATAGTTTGAAGTTGCAACATGTGCTTACTTAAAGAAGTTGCGTTATAAGGATTTATTTTATGCGAGTTTCAGAATTTAACTATGTAAGGAGTTCAATTTATTTTAGGTTCAAAAACACATTCTAGTAGCAATGAAAAAAAGACTTCATTTTCAGCTAGTAGCATTCATTGCTAGCTTCAGCTAGTAGCAATGAAAAGGATTTCATTTTTTAGTTTTACTGCTGCGGCGAGGGAAAACGGCGGAAATAAAGGACACTGAGAATATATCATAGTTTGAGGAAATCTACAGTGAAAGTTTGTTAATATCTTGCATTTATTAAATCTTGCATTTATTCAGACCTTCTTCGCCGCCCTCGTGGCCGTGGCCGCTGCCAGGCCAGACGCCCCCCGCCGGACATACGCCGCTCCCCCCACCAACACCTACTCCGCCCACCGCTCCGACGACAGCAACGAAGAGGTCGCCATCCTCCGTGACGACCGCGTGTACCCCAGCGCCGCTGGACAGTACAGCCTCGACTTCGAAACCGCTGATGGCACCAAGATCTCCGAGTCCGGCTACGGCTCAGGCCCCGATGGCGCCGTTGAGTCCCAGGGAACCGTCCGCTTCGTCCACCCCGACGGTGAGAGCTTCGTTCTGAAATACATCGCCAACGCCGAGGGAGGATACCAACCCGAGTCCGATGCCCTGCCCGTGGCCCCTGCCTTCCCCCACGAGATCCCCCAGTTCGTCCTCGACCAGATCGCCAAGGCTGCCCGTGAAGATGAGGAAGCCGCACGATCTGCACCAAGTGGCAGATATGCCGCCCCAGAGCCGACCAACACCTACAGGGCTCCCCGATTCTAAGTATCGAATGGAATTGTCCCGTAATTTATGATAATTTATTCATGAAATCCCAATAAACTTTACAAGCATTCGTGTAATCTCATTCTCCGAATCTATAAGTTTATTAAATCACACAACAGAATGTTATAAAAGGTAATTGGTATTTTCCAGCATCCACTGTGACAAAATCGGTTTCTTAAACTACCAAATAAATTCGATTATAGTGGTGATCATGAAAAAATGGATTCGGGCTCATTAAAGGTCTTTTCGAGTGATATAAAATTAAATTGCGGAAGATATCATTGTGAAATCAACTAATAATTTTTGTAAAATCTTAAAATGAAATTTCTCAACCAACGGAACATGCCTAATTAAACTGGTAGAGTAAAGTCTGACGGCTTGCTATCGAGTGGTTAAATTAGATGCTCGTGGGCAAATTAGATGAACGTAATGGTTTCTGTACAGTATTCAATTGGAGATCAATTTTTTGAAGACAAAACCATCGCTTCGAAAATGACAGCGATATCTTTACCAAGAATTTTAGTTTCAGATGGATATGATTTTTCAGTCCAACGATTATAGAATAAATTTATAATGGAGTTACCGAGCAGTGCCCCTTACGAATTTAACTCAATTTTTCAATCATTTAAAAGATTTTCGTGATAATACGTATAATATTCATTCCTTCTGGAATGCCCTCCCGTACCAATCAATATTGATGGGCGCACCACAGATGGGAACCATTTTTTCAAGGAAACGTTTCTAATGTCAAAGAAACAACGCGATTATCCACAATTTTCCCTAATAATGGAAATAAAAGAAGGTTTTTTCCGTGCTTCATAAAACCAATTTTTATGCATTGCATGATTCTCTAGTGTCTAGTCTATGCTCATAATTATTTATTAAGAGAGATTTAGCAAATATAAAAGGCAGAAAAATATTCTCTACATTGTCAATAGAAGTCAGTTTTATTTCTTTTCTATTGTTGTACATGTTGACTTTGAACGGTGACAT
This sequence comes from Hyalella azteca, assembly GCF_000764305.2. NCBI lineage: Eukaryota > Metazoa > Arthropoda > Malacostraca > Amphipoda > Hyalellidae > Hyalella > Hyalella azteca. Next base: position 265,470 of record NW_025939917.1, read on the forward strand.
GGCTCTGACTTCGAAATTTCTGGATCCTGGCGCGAACCCTGATTGGCGCGTCGTTCTCTCATTGAATTACGCATGATGTATAATATCACGTATAATGTAGTGTCTGAACAAATTTCTAGTGTATAATGGATTCCGCTTGCCATGCTATACTGGATATCAAAGCAATTGTTTGACAGTAAATATGTTATTTTTGGTTGTAAGTACGCTTGTCTTACCATAGTGAACGTTGCATGGAGTGGGAGAACGCTGCCAATTCATGCCAAAAACAAATTGGTAGCACCTTAACTAGAGTAGCGATTCCGTAACAATGTTATTATCCAGTTTATTATTATTTGATTATAGATCACTTCTTACACTATTTCTTTAGTAAATGTGAAAAAGTTTTCCGCGCGCAATGTTACCCAGTAATCGGAGTTTTATTGTATTTAACAAGTTATTTCAACAAGCACATGAAGCAAATAACGTACGCCCTTAATTAACCCTCAATAACATTCACTGCTTTAGAGAGGTGAGTTTTTTATCAATCACAATCGGCAATAGACGTCTAAGAAACTGAAACGAACGCAATACGTACCGCCCAAGGCTCGCCAGAGTAGCGACTGAGGCTACCGGAGCTGTATGGGGAAGTAACCTGAAGCGGACATAGAGCGGCTGACTTGAGTGCTCCCCGAATCCTATGTGGTACCATTTGCAGCGTCAGAATAGCACCTGAATTCTGGTTAGGTAGTTATTGCTGCTCGTATTCAAATGATTCCCGCATAACACAACTGCTATTGTACCAATAAAACTCTATTCGTAGGAATGTTTACCAAAATTCGAGGAACATAATTAATTTCATGTCACGAAAAACGTATGAAAAACAAACATTGCTGGTGCCACGTCTATCTGGGGCATGAAATTCAATTCGATCTTGCTATCAGAAGACTAAGTTTTTCGAGTATATAAAGAAGCGGCTCGAAGCTAAGAGTCACCTCACACCTTCAACTGACGTAGTCAACAACAACCCTCATCACGATCAAAGCTGTGAGTCTTGAATTTCACTTTACGAAAAACAATTATTGCATGAGTTGAGAAAATTCTTTGATTTTTCCGGTGTTTAAACATTCTATTGGAGAGCAGGGATTAAATTAATCTTTAAATTATCATTGTCATAAATGGTCATAAATTTAAAGTCATTGTCAAGAAACAAATGTGGTTTATCTTCACGGTATGAATCTGGACAGTGTGAGTGGAAATAAAATTCCATTGCTATGTACTCCTAATTGTTCAAAAGAAACATTTGAATTCCCATCGTTTCTACAGTTCATACTTGTCATTTCAGACGGAATTTAATGCAAAGTTGATTTATTATTGAATACATGTTTGAGAATGTTCTTCCCAAATATATTAAACTGAAGTTTAAGAGAGATCGCACAAGAGAATTTGAAACAAAAACCAACACCAGAGGCCACGGCTATAAACTAAAAAAACAGCGTTGAAACACATCCATGCGACAACATTTCTTCTCGCTTCGAGTCACCGACATGTGGAACAGCCTCCCTGATAGCATCGTTGAAGCTCCGAGTATGAACCTCTTCAAAAACAGACTAGACGAAGCTATGCAGGAGCATATGTTCAGTCTTAAAATGCCTAGCAAATTACGGACCAGGCAATAAGTCCAGCAGCTATCTCAATCAATCGTCAGTTATGGAACTGTCTCTTATACACATCTAGATGTGTATAAGAGACAGTCCCTACAGGGCTCTACTATTCAAACTATCGAATTGAATTTCCGACTAATTGATGATAATTTATTGATGACATCCAACAAAACTAGCCAAACATACGTGTAATTTCAACCTATGGATCGTTAACTTCGTCAAAATTCTGCTCTAAATTACTTCAACACTGAAACGGTCGTTCGCTGACATTTTATGTACCAAGATCATTTACTTCAGCTATCAAAATGACACGAATGCAGGTCAGAGCATAATAAATTCAGTTATTAAAAATTCGTGTTTATTAAAGGACTTTTAGCTAAAATACTGAACAAATTAGTTTGTCTGAAAATTCGAAGTGAAGTCTACAATTATATTTTAAAGGGCGCTAAAATGAATTTATTTGCTAATAAAATGTGCTTTTGCTAGAAGTTCAGAATTTTAGCATTTGCTACAAATTTAGAAAATATGATGCTTCCCATGAATGAAGAAAGCAACAAAATAATCGAATGTGCATCAATCGTGAAGAAATATGTGAAATCGAATGGAAGAATGATGCTGGCTTACATAAGAATATATAATTACGATCTATAGGTATCGTTCGAGGATTCACAAAGTTGGAACGTTCATCGGAGCGATTCGTGAGCAAATGTGTTGAATTATTTCGCGTTGGGGGTCAGGTAGGACTGGGCAGGCTTGCCGGGTTGCCTCAGGCTACCGCCTGCTGAAGCTCCAAACCCGGAGCCAAATGATGCTCCAGGGGAACCTCCAACGTTGCTCGCTGCTGCACCTCCAACGCTGAGTCCTCCAGCAGCACTAGAAGTTCCTTGTGAGAAACTAGCTCCAAATCTCGGTGCGCCAACTAGACTGCTTCCTGCTGATGCTCCACCAGTCCCTTGCGACGCTCCGGCGCCAAACGAAATACCGCCGAAAGTACTTTGGCTCGAGCCTGCGGATGCACCTCCCGCAGCCACTGCAGATCCAGCTCCAGCACCAGCAGCATGGGTAGCAGCAGCCCCTTGGCTTGCTGAAGCTCCGAATTGACTTGCGGCTCCTTGGCTAGCAGCAGCCCCTTGGCTTGCTGAAGCTCCGAATTGGCTTGCGGCTCCTTGGCTAGCAGCAGCCCCTTGGCTTGCTGAAGCTCCGACTTGGCTTGCGGCTTCCTCAGGCTCTGGATTTCTGGCAGCAAACTCTATTTGCTCCAACACGAAGGCTGGAAGTGGAGGAAGGGCGTTCGAGGTTGGCTTGAAGCCTTGTTCGTCAGCAACGTAGCTCAGTTCAAAAAGTTGGCCGTCGGGCAAAAGATACCTGTGTAAACATTGGCTTCATTTAATTTAGGATGTAATCTTAGGTGGTTAGGATCAACAAAGAAAAAAATTTCGACGTAAACACTTATTGAAACTTGAAAAAATAATTTTATCAAAAAATTTTGAATTATCATAATCGCTGTAAAAGCTTTTGACCATTCACAACGTAATTGAAAATCCAGAAAGACATCAATATTCCACGTACTATAAACGCAAAGTTCAGTGCAGAGAATTCTTTTTACGTAATTGAAGGTTTTAATCAGAGTAATATGTTTTTTCTACCGTGATTATGCTCATTTAATTATTGCTTATTGATGAAAATTCTTAAAGATTTTACACTTTATATATATTGATCATTGAAACGTAGTGTACGAGTATACTACTGACTTGTATGATCCAGTTTGCACGATGCCTCCATTGGCCCCTGGCTCGCCCTTCTCCTGAAAGACAGTTCCATCGGCGCCCTCGACGTTGAAGCTGTAAGCTCCAGTCTCATCAGGCCCCGCCCGCACGTCGCTGACGATTGCAACTGATTCTGCTGCTGAAGAAGCGCTGGAGCTGCTGCTGCTGCTGCTAAATGCACTTCCAGAAACTCCGGTTGCTTCGCCTTTTGTGCTGCTAGTTTTGAAACCACTATTAAGGCCAGAAATTCCTGTAGCCACCGCAGATCCAGCTCCAGCACCAGCAGCGTGGGTAGCAGCAGCTCCTTGGCTTGCTGAAGCTCCGAATTGGCTTGCGGCTCCTTGGCTAGCAGCAGCTCCTTGGCTTGCTGAAGCTCCGAATTGGCTTGCGGCTCCTTGGCGAACAGCGGTTCCTTGGCTTGCAGAAACACCGAAGTGGCTTGAGGCTCCTTGGCTAGCAGCAGCTCCTTGGCTTGATGAAACACCAAATTGGCTGGCGGCTCCTTGGCTAGCAGCAGCCCCTTGGCTTGCTGAAGCTCCGAAGTGGCTTGAGGCTCCTTGGCTAGCAGCAGCTCCTTGCTTTGCTGAAACACCGAAGTGACTGGCGGCTCCTTGGCTTGCAGAAACACCGAATTGGCTGCCGGCTCCTTGGCTAGCAGCGGCTCCTAGACTTGAACTTGCTCCGAAGGCGGTGCCACCTACCTGGGCTCCAGGCCCTCCTGAACTGGCTGCAGTTTCTTGTGAAATAGTTTCTGAGAAAGCTACTCCTCCTGGGATGGAATAGGTGTAACGTTCTTCCGTAGTCTTCAGTTGACTTGGCGCCGCAGTGACAATGGCAAAAGCCACAGACACGATCAGTATTTGCTGAAAAGTCAGAGATAAAAGAGATAATCTTTTTAGACTAAATTGTGACGATATTGACGATATTAACAATAAATTAAGTCAATTGAAAGTACAGGGAACAGTAACTTTACAGACGTTAAAGGATTTTAGTCATGGATACACAGAATTGCTTCATCCAATTGTTTTGCTCATTTACTGCATCTTATAAAATAGAAAAAATATTACTCAGTTCCCACTGCAGTGAGTGACAGAGAGCGCATTTTTCCGTCGACGAAAACATGAAGTCACGGACAGACAGACAGACAGACGGACATGGCGAGCACAACATTGCATTTTTTCATAACTGAGAAAATGCGCTAAAAATTACACACTTTAGTTTTGTACTCACAGATTGCATCGTGGTTCGTGTCCTGTGGTCCTACTAACTGCGAGGCTGTCCTCGTTTATGATGGTCTTCAATCATGACTGTTGGTTTTATACCCGAGAAGTGAAGTAAACTTAATTGTGCAGCATTACTAATGCACCAAAGACTGTTGATACTTAGTATGAGGAGAGCACCACTTCTTTCGAGGGTCATCTGAAGCAAAAGTGAGCGGAATAACAATTTTTACAGACGGATTATAGCGTGAAACCTTCACTATGTGAGATTTTGATTACTAAAATTTAGTGAGCGCTGAATTTCAACGCCCAAAAAAAACGATAAAATTAAGTTAGTGTTGTGCTCAAATGAGGCTGTAAAAACATGATTCCAATTTTCCTTTAAGAAAAGTTTGTTGCCGCTACTACTGAGAAGCTCCATTTTTCTGTAACTTAATTTTAATGAACAATAATAATATGTAATGCAGAGGCATTTTTCATATCGTGTATAGTTTATATATAAACGTGTTACCTCATGGATATTATTGTAGGTCAGCATTAGAGAAAAATTAATTTGGTCAATGCAGGAATATTTACAACATTTTCAGCGAAATTAAAAATCATGTTGCATGATATTCATCGGGTTGAACATCCAGTTCACAGTAGAATTTGATTTTTTTATTGCGCAGAAACAAATACAATAAATGACTTAATATCATTAGTCGTGACTATCTGCAATACAATCTAGTATATGTACTCCGTAATGATTCACAGCATGCATGCAAATAACCCTAGGTAGTGTTGAATCACTTCTGTAACTTACAAATAAACAGCTTATGTCATAAAAGTTTACGACTAAAAAATATTAGGCCAAAAGATTTTATCTTTCTATTAGGCACGTTAAATCATCGAAGGATTCTCTTAGTTAATACAAAGTTTAGCTGCCTTGTTATGGAAATCAATTTATGATGTTTCGAACATACTTTCATAAATAATTGACGCTATTCATTCCAATGACAACTAGGAAAACATCAAATTCCATTTATTTTGTATAGCTTTTCTCTAATTTGTTTCTGACTATTTCTGTGAACATAAAAAATAGTGAGCCAGAATTAAAAATTTTTCGAATATTTTTAGCAAATATATTTCCGTATTCCATGTGCTCTTATAATACTCTTATGTAGTAATTAAATGGATACACATGCACGATAGATGAAAAATAATAATTTAAAGCATTCGGAGCGGCAGGAGTGACTGAATAATGCAGACTGAATACTAAGTTGTTGTCGGCCATGAGAAGAGCAATGACGTCATGAATTAATTTGTTAAAGCAAACTCACGAGAATTTAGTGGCCTGGTAAACAACCAGGCTCGTTATTTTTGTCCCAGTTTATTGCTGAGGTCACTTCTGTAAATATCGCTGATACCTTGCATGAAATTTTAATCACGCTAGTCTGGGGAAACCTTAATTACTTATAGACAAACAATATAGAAATTGCTATAATACATACTGTTGTTTGCGCATTTTCTCATTTATGGAAAAATGCACTATTGTGCTCGCCATGTCCGTCTGTCTGTCTGTCCGTCTGTCTGTCTGCCCGTCCGTGACCTCAAGTTTTCGTTGACGAGAAAATGCGTTCTCTGTCACTCACTGCAGTGAGTACTGAGTTATATTCAAATCACTTCCCAAATGACGGGGATCATTTGAATGGAATCGGATGACCGCATATTTCGTTAGATTTCAATCGTTTAGAAAAATTTCATACACATGTCTCACTCTGAGTCCCGAAGATACGAATTCAAGTCGACGAGGAAAAATAATAACTTCATAAGCGTGGATAAATTTTTGCTTGTATTATGCTAACAGGTTAGTCTAACATTTCAGGGATAGACTAGCCTGTAATTTACGAGAAACTTCAATCCTAAATCCAAACGTTCTTATTGTGATAAAATTCTAATTACTGTATATTGAAAAAGTCCACAATTTATTTGTCGCACTCGTAGATATTTTTTAGCAGGAAAAAATTGGTTGATAAAATAGTTTTTCTCTTTTTTACGCATTTTCTCATTTAAGGAAAAGTGCACTATTGTGCTCGCCATGTCCGTCAGTCCGTCCGTCTGTCTGTCCGTCGGTGACTTCACGTTTTCATCGACGAGAAAAAGCGCTCTCTGTCACTCACTGCAGTGAGTACTGAGTTATATTTTTTCTTTTACTGATTTATGATTATTTACGTTTTACGATAATTCTTTATATTTTTCGTAAACATTGCTCAACTTCTTATATGCGTTGTTTAGGTTTCCAGTATGCATGTGAAATGAAATCTTCGAAACTCCTTATTTAATAAATACACAAGCTCATTTCTTTTTAGCTTATCAACTTTTGGTTAGGCATTAGCTACAGTTTCAGTGGCTCAAATTGCCACCATCTTGGATCCAATTTAAATATTATACTAGCATTCATCCCTATTGAAATTTTCTTTTATGTTAGTCACCCTCCAAAATTTCGTCGTCGTCGCAGGTGAGCTCTGACGACGAACATGTCGCAACATCGCTCAGCCCCGTTGACCTTATCGGATCACCAGAAAATTATTGGGTATCGATGCTGGGAGAACAGATCGTCTATAATAATATCATATTAACGCGGCTCAATTTGTTCCCCTTATGGTCAATCATGTGAGACTTTTTATTTGCATTCAATCGAAGCCATTTTATTTAATTGCTGTGTAATCAAAAGTGCGTTGTACAGGTTTAGTAGGGCTCACATTGTCTTGACCCAGTATTGATATTTTTATTTAATATGAAAACTGGTTTAACAATTGGTAGAAACCACTATACATATATACATGTAAAACTTGAATGCAAACAAATCGATCCATAAAAATCTCACTGATGCTAAACCTAAAATCTATGTAATGCGTTTACCATTAAACATCTAATTGTTATACTCAATAAAACTTAGTAAGAAGCATTTAACATTTTTCAAAATCAATATACCATTCAGGAGACAAATGTAACTTCCTAAGAAATTTATTTTAAGAACTGCAGCGTTATTATAAAATAAAGTTCAAGGTATAAAGTCAGTCCAAAGATTAGATTGAGCTTGAATGAATTGACCGAACTCCATTCACCGTAAAATTTCATAGTTAAATAGCGAGTTAGAATTTATACTTTCACTATCTTCATTCATGGGTAAATTATTCAAAATCGAAAATGAGTTTTCGGGAGTCCTTACTACAAAATAGTAAAATTATGTTCATGAAGCTTGCTGAAATTGAACTTATGCGCGGATCAATTACTTGAGTAAGCAAGATGAAAATTAGAGCTACCCCAATTTATAATTGAGTTCAGCTATGGAGGCGAAGAGACAGCACAAGCGGTCGACCTCGAATTTCAGCGAGGTCTGGTCAGCCGCTGCCTGCAAGCGATATCTTAACTGGGTAACTGGGACCCTTGTTAATGGAAGGCCAGTTTCGTAAAAGACTGAAGAAAATGTAACATGCACACATGGAACAAGTAATTTAAAAACTAGAACCCTGAAATGAGTTTCGTAGATATGAGATAATTTTTTCAACTGAAGTTGATTAAAGAAAATGTAACATGTACATATGGAACAAGTAATTTAAAAACTAGAACTCTGAAATGAGTTTCGTAGGTATGAGATATTTTTTTCAACTGAAGTTGATTAAAGAAAATGTAACATGTACATATGGAACGAGTAATTTAAAAACTTGAACCCTGAAATGAGTTACGTAGGAATGAGTAAATTTTTCAACTGAAGTTGATACATACATTGTTAAGTCTAACCATAAGTTGAAAATTTAAACTGATATATAAAATAAATTTATTCAAAGCAAGACGGGACTTTGTTCAGGCATTCTTCAAATTTAAAACATACTTTAATTTGTTTAAAAATTTGTTTATCCTAATCCTGATAAAAAAAGTTACTTCGACGATACAATGGATGCTACAGTATTTTTAAGGGAAAAGATTTATCTAACGACATTACCTCTGAACTTTTATTCAAGTATCTAAGGAAGCTTAAATCATCTTGCTCATGTTCCATGATTTAGTTCATCATTCAGAAAAAAATGATTTTCAGGAATATAATTTTTTTGACGAATTTATTTTAGGTCGTTTATATACACATGTTTTACATCGTATACATGCGATTTTGTGACAATGAATAACGAATCTCCAAATAATTAATAATTATTAATGTTAAATAATAATAATGAACAAGTAATATTATTGGCTAGGTTTATTATAAAGAGTTAAATCCTGTTATAACTCAGTCTTCGACTGGAAAGCACAGTAGCATGACTTATCTATTGCTGGCACGCAGAAAGTTTAAATTTTAAAAGTTCCATAGATTATAATACTCATTAAACATTACACGCATGATTGCTTTTTAAGTTCATCATAAAAGTTATCCCCTGGTATAATTCAGCAGTATAAAGCTACATGATATCCGCAACACACTATGACTTATCAATTGCTGGCACGCAGAAAGTTTAAAAGTTTCATAGATTATTAAACGCATTAAACATAACACGCTTGATTATTTTCAAAGTTCATCATAAAAGTTATCCCCTGGTATAATGCAACAGTATAAAGCTACATGATGAATGCAGCACAGTAGCATGACTTATCAATTGCTGGCACGCAGAAAGTTTAGAAGTTCCATAGATAATAAAACTCATTAAACATTACACGCATGATTAATCTTAAAGTTCATAATAAAAGTTATCCCCTGGTATAATGCAGCAGTATAAAGCTACATGATGTACGCAGCACAGTAGCATGACTTATCAATAGCAGGTACGCAGGAGAGTTCATGGATAACCATGCTTCAGTATGGGCTCCGTCCACCACTTTCTCTGGCTGACCCCGAAGTTCAAAGCCCGCCTCGAATACAAAGGGAATGATGGGAAGGACAAACAAGTCTTCCAATAACCATTATTATCATTTATTAGACAGGCCGCGAAGGATGCTTCGACATTTGTCAATCATATTCGACAGTTCACTTGACGATGGGTCAAACGAAAAAGGTTCTAGACGTTCTCAATTGTGTTAAGATTTATACACCAGGCTGACCAAGATGTTTCGAGCGTCCATCCTAATTTTGAATTTATGATGGCTTCACTGAGCAGATAATTTGTCGATTATATTTTATACAATGTTAGCCGGTAGGTCGGACGAGAAAGGTTATATGCATTGAGTGGGCAGCTGTTGAAAGACGCAGCTGCAAGCTGCGAAGCTCAGTTCGAACTGAAAAATTACCGTTTACAAATTTTTTGAACATGACAATTTTTTACTTATACTTTTTTCGGGGGGTGAGGGGCGAGTGTAAGGAAATGACCATCAATTACAGACCTTAACTCATGCTGCATAACAGACCTAAGAAGTTTCTTAAAATAGACTTCGAAGAGATATTTCAAAAAATGCTCTGTCTAATTACTTCAAATTATTGCAAGCTTCCAAAACATGAAACGTTGAAACTTCGTGGGTGACAAGATACACTGTACTACCTCAGTTACCTTAATTATCGGATACTATAAGTGATAAATTATGCGAAGTAGTGAAAATCTTTCATTTCTCACATATCATTTATGTTAGACACTGGTAAGGCACTCGATATTTCTGCCATTCACATTCCAAAGAAGCCAAAACTCATTTAATTGTGATGAAAACACAGCCATGACAGTTCACTTGATATTAATTTCATTTTTCTTTGCAGAGAAACCTTGTAGTAAAAATCCCTTCGCAAAACGAGTTTATTTTCCTGTTCAATGTCATTTTTTTCTAAACTAAACAGCCAATAGAAAGGTTTGTTTTGAGTTTTGTGGGCAAGCTCTACCTTCTGATTTCGCATTGGTCATTTCGTCTCAAATTGCGCGCTGTTGCAATATTTTTCTATATGGACTTGGCATATATGTTCCATGTTTGCATTGTTCACTGATATGAAAATAAATGCTAATGGGTTCATGAAGCGTGGATTAATCATGGATATTGACTATGTAAATGTCTTGTTATATATAAAAAATCTTGTAAAAAGTCTTGTTATATTGCCTATGTAAAAGTCTTGACTATGTAAAAGTCTCTTGATAAACTGAGAAACGCTCCCGACTATTTGATATTTTTTACAATAGCAGTAAAAGCCTGGCAGAAAATTAAGAATACCACGCAAACTAGCGTCGAAGTGGAAATAACTTGTCAAATATTTCAATTATTTTTAATATAAATATTATGAAATATTATAAAAAACAACATTTCAATGACTTACTTTGTGCCAATTAAAAAAAGGTTTTGTGGAATTATACAAACGGCCAATGAGTCTTACGGTGAATGGCGCTGAAAGACCAAATTTAGCAAAAAAATATATTTATTTAACGATTAAAATTTTTTTTCAAAACTGGACTGATAAGCCTGCATTTAGGATGATCAGCTGACGGAAGTTACATCGGAAGTTATTTTGTGGAAAGGAGCTCGTTTTTCGCAAGGACATAATCGAATCTGCTAAATGATTGCATGCATTCAACTCTCAACCGCAACCGTGAAGAACAAGGACAATTGCGACGGTATAAAACATGTCCTTGTTGGATCTCGATTCAGTTATCATCGAACGAGACAGAGGTACCTCAACTAAATCCGACATGCTGATAGTGAGTCATATAGTGATGATGTATATGCGTAATTTATATGTCTGTGAAAATTAATAATGTAGGACAACCGACATCGGTTACAATCCAGAATAGGCATAACTTTCAATTTCGGCACGCTAGTATCGCGTATATATTCGCTTATACTCGTATAGTTAAAGTTAAACGTTTAACTCGTAAATTTATACTCGTAAAGTTAAAGTTAAAGAAATGATTATAAATTTTGTCAAATAATAATAAAGTTAATGAAATAAAGAATGGATGCTGCTTGGTGAATGAGGCATGGAACCAGGCATCAAATAAAGTTCTTTTGGCTATAAAGCGAGTTTTTGAAACTTGGTAAGTGCCGTTGCTTTGAAAACTTTTGACGATTTTGGATTGAATTTCCAGCTCCATTCTTCCTAAAAATTCAATTCCTGCTAGCCTTCCCTAGCCAGGAAATAGAGCAATAAAAAAGTAAATACCGGACATGGGTAAGAAATCCTGACAAAACCGCGTCCGCTTATATACTCTGCAACTAGTTTGTACTGAAAAACCGGACGCATAAATAAATGAACTACATTACCGGGCATAAAAAAAAGCCAACTTAGGGTTAGAGTTAGGGTTAGGTGTGTACAAAACCCTTCTTTACGTTGCTAGGGACCTTTCTACTGGGGTCAGGTACATGCAGACTACACAAAAACTAGAATTCTTTGTATTCATTGCTCTGGGTTCCTGAATAAAGAAGAAATTATGTATCCTTAAAATATTCATACTGAATTTATTACATCTCATTTTACCTTTGTGCCATGATATTTTAAGAAATATTCTTTGTATTTTCAATCTGTCCAATCTAATTTTATTTTAATAAATTTATTGCCGACTTTCTGAAAGCAGCTTGAAAAAAGATATAAAACTTTAATCCAATTTGAACCTTATTTCATGTTTTTTTCAGGTCATATGCATGGCGCTTGCCTTAAGCTTAACCGAGGCAGCACCGCAAGGCTATTATTCTCCCTCTTCGCCTCCTGCATCAACTTTTCCAGCCAGCGATGGAAGCAGTTGGTGGAGCAATGCTGGAGGTAATGCTGCTGTCGGAGGAGCAGGAGGTGGAAGTGCAGGAAGTTCGTGGGCAGTTGGAGGAGCAGGAACTGGAGCAGGAGGTGGAGCAGGAGGTGGAAGTGCAGGAAATGCGTGGTCAGCTGGAGCAGCAGGAACTGGAGCAGGAGGTGGAGCAGGAAGTGGGAGTGCAGGAGGCGCGTGGTCAGCTGGAGGAGTAGGAGATGGAGCTCAAGCAGGATGGGGAGTAGCTGGAGGAATTGCTGGAGGAGGTGGAACATTTGGTGCAAGAGGGGGAGCTGCAAGTGCACAAGCAGGTGGAATCGGTGGTGCGAGCTATGGTGCCGCTGGATCTTCAGTGAGTGGTGGAACTGGAGTCCAGAGAGGAAGTTCAGCAGGAGGTGGAACCGTTGGGGGTGGAGCACGTGGCTTACTGACGCCACCAGGTGGAGGAGGAACTGCTGCAGCTGGAGGCTTTGCCGCAACTGGTGGAGGCACTGCTGGAGCTGGTAGAGGTGCAGGTGGAGGCGTTTCCGCAGCAGGTGGAGGTGCAGCAGCTGCATGGGGAGGTGCAGCTGCCGCAGGTGGAGGTGCAGCTGCTGCAGGTGGAGGTGCAGCTGCTGCAGGTGGAGGTGCAGCTGCCGCTGGTGGAGGTGCAGCTGCCGCTGGTGGAGGTGCGGTGCAGCTGCCGCTGGTGGAGGTGCAGCTGCCGCTGGTGGAGGTGCAGCTGCAGCTGGTGGAGGTGCAGCTGCTGCAGGTGGAGGTGCAGCTGCAGCAGGTGGAGGTGCATCCAAAACTCCAGTAGCAATCATCAAAGACGAGAGAAAAGCTCCCGATGCAGCAGGTTCCTACAGCTTCTCCTTTGAAGCGGAAAACGGAATTGCGCGGTCGGAGTCCGGATCTTTGAACGCCCAAGGAATGATTGTGCAAACTGGAGAATATTCGTAAGTACGAATATTTAATTATTTTTTTATTGTTTGAATGAAATGCTGAGTGTAAAACATAACTCTGTTTTTTTTTTGAAATTTTTAAGAGTAAGTTGTAAACCGCTGTAGCGTTGGTGCAACACCTGTTCCATGAAAAGGAAAATGATTGTCAAGCAGAAGAAATTTCTTTTTTGCGTTATTATCACAATTTCAACCTTTTTTTGTTATAAATAAGATCAAATAATATCTCTGAACCTTTTATAGTGCCATGAATTTTATACTGCCAATTTATAGAAGCTTTGACGATTTGACTATTTGTATATTGTGTAGTAACTCTCGTTACAAGTTTCTTTGATACGAATACCATTGGCGGCGGTTAATACGTACGAATACCATAAAAGAAGGTATGAGTGACTTGATTGGCCTTGGCCTAACAAGCAAGACATAGTTAATCAGCTCACAGAATTTAAGTGCCATTCTCTTCTTCTAATTAGGATACTTTATTAAGCAGTTCGTTCATTGTGCATCGATCGATTTTATGTTCAATTTAACCTGCAGAACCTTTTTTACTGCCGTCGATAGTGCTATTCCTACCAAGTTGACCATCGAGCAGCATACGAGTGATGAAACCTTGTCTAATTATGACTGCACTGTTTTCAATTCGATGATTTACCTAAAAAGAAAACTTGTCCAGGCATTCATATAGAGCAAGTTTTTTTATTTAACTTTCGTTTTTTCGGAGACTGCTTTTTCCAATGAGAGTTTTTTAAACTCAATTGTCTCTAAGTTGCTTTTGAGGTCACACAATCAGTGTGTGACAATATAAATAAATTAAAAGTTATTGCATAGTTTCGATTGAATGACGAACTATTCTGTCGTCAATTCAGCCGAGAAAAATGTACTTAAAAGTTTCATGTACAGCTAATTAAATTTTAAGTTATTAACTCAGAGAACTTAATAATATTTTTTGAGACGAATCCATGGGAAGTTCGTATCAACTTGAATGACTTTAGAGCTACGTTTCCAAGCCATGCACTTACACTTTATTTCAGTTGACAATTTTTTGAAACGCTTACCCCCTGTTTAGTGGCTCTAAAGTTTAGTTTGCGACGAATCGTACTAGGTCAGTATTACTACGACGCCTTTCTATTGGACAAGAATGGCTTGCGAAGATGTTCATTTCGTCAATATGACGAAATTCTGATAATTCATTTATTTTAATAAAACTAATTGTTTTCAAACTTTGTCGTGCGTTCGCGCAGCCTGTGGGAAAGTCTGATATATGAGCCACATCACCCGGCCCCTTCCAAAAGAAGCCCTTCATAAAGGCTCCTTTATCAGAGGCTCATTTATCAAGGGCTCATTTATCAAGGGCTTCTTTACCAAGGGCTCATTTATCAAGGGCTCATTTATCAAAAGCTCCTTTACCAAGGGCTCATTTATCAAGGGCTCATAATGACTACCTTATATAGTGTTCATTATAAAAAATAAGCTTTTGAAATCAGGAACTAATTAATTTTAATTCAAATTTTAGTTGTTAATTCAGCTAATTCAAGTGGTTTCACATGAATTCAAGTGAACTGTACATAGAAAAAAATATCGACTACTTTAAGTAGTACACATTATTACACATATCAGTGGTAGTTTCTAAGTTAAATAAAACCGGCCGCTAATGAAAACTTGTAGCCATCTTCATTAAAGAGCAGGTGTTCTCTTCCTAATTAAAAAAAATCAAATTGTAATCCTTAACTTGAATCAAGGCGAAAAAGAAGAGAATTTCCGCTGAAATCGGGCACTTTCAACACCACTAATCGCGAATAATTTATTTTCAGATACACGATGCCTGACTAATTGGGTATTTTCAATACCACTAACCCTGAATAAATTATTTGCAGATACACGATGCCTGACGGGCAGAAGTTCAAACTGACTTACATCGCGGATGGTAATGGATTCCAGCCGCAGTCTTCCTTCCTGCCACCCGTCCCTGACTTCGTGAAGGAGCAGATAGAGAGGGCCAAGAAAGAGGATGCTGAAGCAGCTGCTAAAGGTGGAAGTGCAGGAGGTGGAAGTGCAGGAGCAGGAGGTGGAAGTGGAGGAGCAGGAGGTGGAGGAGGAAGTAGTAGCTACTGGAGGAGGAGGAGCTGGAGTAGGTGGAGCAGCTCCAGGCGGAGGTGGATACGGTGGTGGGGTAGTAGCTACTGGTGGAGGAACTGGAGTAGGTGGTGGATGGATAGCTACTGGCGGCGGAAGTGGAGTGGGTGGGCCAGGTTCAACTTGGGGTGCATATTGGGGCAGAGGAAGAGCTGGTGGATCATCTTCAAGTGGAGTAGGATATGGTCGTTGATGGTTTCGGGTGGTAGAAGGGCTGGATTAAACTTAACAGTTTCAGGTAGAAGTAGATAGTACGGTGGAACAATGGCTCCTGGGAATGGAACAGCTGGATTAGTTGGATTTGTGCCAGTGTAGCAACGATACCATCAGGGCACCGCGGGATAGGGGATGTTTGTCGCGTGTGAAAGAATTTAACGCGGATAAACCAGAAAATATTGTTGTAAATATGGCGCTCGACTATGGTGAATGGAAAACAATAACTCGATAATAATCGTTTTGTTATTGTGTGTCTGAGTGTTAACACTCGAATTATTTATTTGATGCGACCATCGTGTTAAAAATAAGATAACTTGTTAGCAAAGAAGTCGCTCTCTAATTTATTGAGTGAAGATAAACTGATAAATATTTTTTATAACGGCATGTAAAGTGTACAAAGACAATTTTCATGATAAACCTTTTAGGATACTAGAATGTACTCAGCAAGAACAATATTTAAATAGAGATAATTTTAGGTACATGTATTTATATTCTTTTTGCTCATATTATTAATTTATAACAAGAATTTCTCCCAGATATGTCCTGGGTAATAAATAAACAATACAAGATAGCTTATTGTTATTGGTTTCATTTCACGGACTGAATGTGAAGACGGCAATAAGAAGAACATTTTTATCATTTAAAAAATTGACTCGAGATTTGAACAAATACGTAAGTGACAGAATTTAGTGTTCAAACCATTTTTCAGCACAAATTTCTTTCTCCAGCGGAAAAACGCATTCAAATTTTTAATTAAATCTGTTTGTTGTTCATAAGTCAAACATTAATTCGAAGACTTATAATTTCACCGCTTCATGATTCACAAAATGTTTTCCCTTCAATTTTCTTGAATCATCCTTCCGTAGAAAACATTTGAAGCCTGAGATAATAGGAAAAAAAGTTAAGCAAATCCATGGCAGCATTGCACGCTGAACAGAAAATAAAATATAATCTTAAAGATATAGCAAAAAAATAAGAATTTTTAGCGATGCACAAGTCAAATTCACTTGATGCGTCCGATGCCGAATACTATTTAGGAGCCGCAATGCATCTCAAATGTAATGTAAAAGTAAACTAATATAGAAGTAATGTAATGTAAAAGTAAGTAATCATGTGCGGAAAAATATTAAAGGCTTCTTGCTGGTATAATGTTATAAACTGTGTATGCAGATTCTGTACTTAATTAATACAGTTAATTTATTTATTTAAAATGAAAACTTGAAAGGTGGGAATAAAGTCTTAAATTCTATATCTTACAATAATATGATCAAAGTTAAGTGAGATCTCGGTAATTCCAAACGAGAGAGGTGACTTCAAACTTGATAATAGATATCAAACGATGCAATAATTGTGTTTGTAAACTTAAAAAGAATTTCATTTTGAAACCACTATCACAATTCAATAAATTAATGACGCGCTCTTCGAACTTAAAATCACATTAATTTCTCGTTTCTTGTGAAATGTTCTTCAAGATACGAAGATATCTTTTACCTGCCCTTTAGCATCAGGCATTTCGTTTGGGAAATTTATTTTTCGATAATTTCCCGGAAAAAGATTTGGTACGTAAATCTGGAGATCGAGTAAAAATTTTAAAGAAGACATTTAAAATTTGAATTTTTTTTTGCATTTGCTATGTATGCTATATTTAAACACGGGTGGTTTATAGCAAGAGCATTCAATGATTTTCTAAGTTTTGAGATTGTTTCGGAATTATTTTCAAGGTTAAAAATTTTCCTGTTGTATTAGATTGTTGATTTATGTACTTATTCGCACCAAAATTTCTATATTCAATGTTTCATATAACCTGAAAATGAAAGTTGTTACATTCAAAACGTCGTTAATAAATTAAAGTTACTTCCTTAAACCTGCATTTGATTAACTAACGTCGTCTAAAGAATATTCTTCGACACTAAAAATTTAAATTTATCAATTCTATTCTTCAAGATACGAAGATATCTTTTACCTGCCCTTTTGCATCAGGCATTTCGTTTGGGAAATTTATTTTTCGATAATTTCCAGGAAAAAGATTTGGTACGTAAATCTGGAGATCGAGTAAAAATGTTAAAGAAGACATGTAAAATTTGAATTTTAATTTTTTGCATTTGCTGTATATGCTATATTTAAACACGGGTGGTTAATAGCCAGAGCATTCAATGATTTTCTAAGTTTTGAGATTGTTTCGCAATTATTTTCAAGGTTAAAAATTTTCCTGTTGTATTAGATTGTTGTTTTATGTACTTATTTGCACCAAAATTTCTATATTCAATGTTTCCTATAACTTGAAAATGAAAGTTGTTACATTCAAACGTCGTTAATAAATTAAAGTTACTTCCTTACACCTGCATTTGATTAACCAACGTTATGTAAAGAATATTCTTCGACACTAAAAATTAAAATTTATCAATTCTCTGACCAATAACCAACCGTGCTTAGATAAGCTTAATCTGTCATTTAATATTAACATACGCTATGTCTAAACAATTGCTATATTGCTCAATTGTTTATTATACATAAATATTCTAATATTATACTTCTAATATTCCTGAAGTATCTGTCCATACCATATTTTGTCAACATATTTCTCATCGCCATGAACTTGATGAATAAAATGTGGATCTAATATTACATAGTAGATATGCAACACCACATCACTATTTCAGATGCACAAAGTTATGTTACAGAATTTATTTCAACTCTCACTAATCCAAAATCTGAGACTAAAATTTTAAGAGGGTTAAAATGAGGTGAAAATTCTATCTACTGAAATTGAATATTAATTGAATATTATTCATCTATTATGCTTGAGTGGATGACTCGTAAAGTGTTAATTTCCCGATAGATGTAGCAAATCCATTCTGTATATTTATAACTTCTTATGATAGTACGTGCGAGAAAATGGAACTACTTTTAGCAGTCTGTGCAATGAAATATGTAGGTGGAGCTGAGCTGTACTCATGGTAGACTGCGAGATTAAAACGTAGAATTTTACGCTGTTGCCCTGCGGTATTGCAGCTTTGCAATTAATTAATTTATTTATCCATTGTATAATTTTTCTGTTTTTAACTTCTCATATTACTTTAATCTAATCTAATGAATTTTGAGCTGCATCATAATTATTAATTAAAATTGCGATTAGTCAACATTGTTTTTTTCCTATAAACATAAACATCTTGTGCACATTCACAAGAAATTACAAACTTCTGGATAACTGAAGTGTTAATAAAGTTCGGCATTCGTTGTAAAGGTGTAGGGGGTTGATGTGCATTAAGTGAGATTATCGACGAACGACAGTTGTTTTTAAACTGCATATTAAATCTAAGATGAATTACTGTAAGATATAATTGGAATATATCCTTTTTCGTCGGCTGTGTAGACCACTCTTGTCTCGTAGCCATTGCCGTTCCTAAACCTGCAAAAATTCTAGCGTTACATCCCAGAATTTCCGACACCCAAATTACTATGTGTTTCAATAAACAGTTGAGACTTCTCACTACGAAATAGAATCAATTGATCAATACAGTAAATTAATCATTTTTTATTCTGACTCTTCATTCATCCATGACTAATGAAGCTATCTAAAACCATTTACTTTGGCCATAATTTTGTGGATATCACTTATAACTATGAATAAGGTAATATGATATACTGTAACTCACGCGAAACGTCCATGCTGCCGGATTCCACCCTCTCCAAGAACGGTTCCGACTTCCTGACGCGATGTTCCATCAGCTGAACGATATTCGAAGTTGTACGACCCATCAAGATATTTATCCTCAGCCAAGAATAAGATTGGAGTTTTTATCTTATTTTCATAGTTGACATACTTGGTAACTCCGGTATCAGGTGAATTATTTGTTGGATCGTCTGTTATCGACGAGTCCCGGTTTTCATTGCCTTCATCCAAATGGTCGTGAGAAAAAATTCCGTCCGAGCTATAGCGATTTTCGTCCGAAATTTCGGAAGCAGCCCTTTGGAAAACACTTTTCAATGTGCCGTGAATATTCTCTATGTCGTTCCTCACTATGTGATCTTGTTCTGAATGACTTTCATTTGAAGTCTGATTCTCTGGTTCAGCAGTATTCAGACTCTCTGATTTATAATCCATGCTCTTGAAGGAAGAACTTGGAGTAGCATAAAAAGAAAATTTTTCTTCCTCCTCTGATGTGTTTTCTTCTTTTTCGTCAGGAAAAATTGTGTTCGATACATTGTTAAAGATATTTTCAAAAAATAGTTCTCCAATTGAATGATGTGAATGATTGAGATCATTAAAAGAGGGCGAATATCTGTAATCGTTGTTAAAGGTCACATGCGGGATATTTTGGCTAGCATCTGTCGCATAATCTCGTCCTAAGTAGACAATATACTTTTCATTCGTTGCAGGATAGTTTTCAGTGGTTTCAGAATTGAATAATTTACTAATATCAGGGACAAAATTCTGAGCGTTTACGGCTATGTCTTGATTAGATTTAAAATTTGGGATTGGAAAATTGTTAAATTTACTCGAAAATCTTTCATGTATGTTCTTCTCATCCGCTTTTTCAACATCTGTTCGAGCAGTATCGTTTATTTTCGAATTGGCACCTAATAGAATACTGTTAGTCAAGAACGACTGCTTCGTATTATGTCTGTCGATTTCTTGAAAGTTTGCTTCAACTGCCAGAGGCAATAGTTTTCTTGCCATCGGTTCTCGATGAGACTTAAAAGTATGTGCATAATCGTTTTGCTCAATGATCAACGAATCTACTAATGTATCCGATTTTGTGATAGGAACTCTTAGCCCATTCATGCTGATTTCAGTTGGTTCGCTTTTATGGAATTTTGAATTATTTGTTTCTAAGTGATCCGACTTGTCGGATGGATTAATTTGATCAGTCATTGTAACAGATTCTAAATTTTGCCAGGGTTTTCCAGGCAGAGAGTCATAATATAATGAGAGGAATGGAATAAAATCGTCTGAATAATAATCGTAGGTCTTTGAATCATTGTAAATTAAATATCGACTTGGTACGTTAGGAACGGGATTTCCTCTAGGTACGGTTGGAGAATTAACCGGGTGAATTGAGGGCTCTTGCACATGGATGTCCGGCAAATTGCGAATTTGAGGTTCTCTTGCGTGTATGGCTGGTAAATTAGAAACACGAATTGGAGATCCTTCCACATGTATAGTCGGCAAATCAGCATCAGGAAATATAGTTTTTACCATGTATGTGTCAGGTGAATGGGAAGGTTCATTTCGGGCCTCCTCCAGATGTGCGGCTGGTAAGTTATCTGCTCGATCTTGAGGTTTTTCTAAATGCATTCCTTGTAAATTAGGCGGCGTAGGTGCCACTTCTTCACCACGGATAAGAATTGAATCAGTTCGCTCATCAAAGCAAGCACCCACAAGTGATTCACAACGAAGACTCGGGAATATTTTATTGTAGTTACCTGATGATGATGATGTCGCATTTCTGTTGGAACTGTTAACAAAATCTGGAGATTCGGAAGTATATAATTCGTCGTTTATTTGAGTAGTGGATTCCTCGGATTCCGTACTACCATCGGTAAAATTCGTTCTCCGTGTTGAATTTAAAAGTTCTATATATTTTTCCCAAAGCTTTGTGAGAAGAGTTGGATACTGAGATTCTGTGTCACTCTGGTTAGTGCTTGACAAACTTGAAAAGATTTTATTTAGTTGATAGGCATCGGTGGGAACTTCCAATCCGGATACGTCGGTAGGGGATCCAACTACCGTGTCGAATTTATCTTCAGTTTCATTCTCTTTCCTAACGATTGGTTTAGGCTGGAAGAGCAAATTATCAGGACTTACTGATTTAGGCTTTGGTTTTTGCTCAAGTTGAAGTCGATAACTTGATACTGGCTTATACCTGGGACTTTTCAAGTTACTTACGCCCTCATCTTCAACGACCTCCTGGGGATGAAATCGCATAACCGGATGCGAAGTCGAAAAGTCCAGTTGCAAATGAATGATCACTGCCCACAACGCGACCTGAAAAATTGAATTCAATAGATCCAGATGGATTTACAACTAAAGTTGTAAATAACATTTTATAGAAAACTAGGTCAACCCAGTGTTACCCGGGATAGATAGTGCATTGAATATGAGAATCCAGCAGAGGTGGGCAGTAGCGCGCAACATGTAGCGGTAGCGGCGCTACATTTAAGGCAATGTAGCGGTAGCGGTAGCGCCCGCTACATATTTAAGCGATACGAGGTTTTGCCGCTACAGCACTACCGCTAAATTTATAGATAAAGCCTTTAGATTTTACTTAATAGTATTAAATATTATTTAAAAACCAGCATGATACCTACATAATATAAATTACAGAATAAAACTGTACAAAAGATTTCGGTGTAATGTTGTCAACCTCAGCCTGTAGTGTCAACATGTTAATTGTTACTTGTTAAGTTGTTACCAGTTACCACTTGTTCTTGTTCCGTGCCAGCTGCCACCACATATACAATCTAGTGGGTGTAGCGGTAGCGGTAGCGCCCGCTACATTTAGAGCATGTAGCGGTAGCGCCGCTAGATTTCAAAGTAGCGCTGCCCAGCTGGAATCCAGTTGTCACGAATCTCGTCATTGCGAATCTCATCATCCATGACGAGGAGAACATAATGATGTTCTGCATCATGTTCATCGATGGTACGCATGACTCCAAGTCAAGTTTCAAATAAACACAAAAGCTTGCTCAACAATATGTTAGATCAGCCATGCAAGATGGATTAATTAGCCCGCTGAAATTTTGTTAGTTTCGATGGAATCGAAGTAAAACGCATGGAAGTCTTAGATGACAATTGCACTGCCGGCTTCAACTTGGCATACATTTATTGAAATTATTGTTGCAAATACTTCACAGTAACAACTTCATTACGACAAAGATCAGGCATAGAATTATGATGTCAGATCTTAATGTTAATCTGCGTCCACATAATCTTATTTTAATTAATTAGTACATACATTTCATTAGCGAAATACACTTCACTTGTAATGTATTTCCATTTGCACTACTCACGTTTAAGAAGCACTTCAAAGGTCTTTCCATTCTTGAACATTGAATCAAACCTGAACTTGACTGGTTTTTCTGAGAGAGTGACGAGTAATGAAGACGTATAGCGGTATCTTCTTGAGGCGCCGAACTAGAGTTGCCAGGCAGTGTTTTTTTTTTTCACTTCGAACTGAAGTTGCCAGGCAGTGTTTTTTTTTTCTACACAAACGATTGTGTTTGCTGCTCCTAATTATGGCCTTGGCGTCAGGCGCGACGCCTACAGAATAAGAAATTACGACACGACTCTAATTTGTTAGATTTAAGTACATTTATTACATTTTGAGTACGTTCTATGTTCACGAAAAACTGAAAAGTATTGTATTTTGCAACTATGTTATCATTGTTACGGTTCACGAATGAAACTTAGTAGACACAATCCGCACGTGGGAAAAATTCAAGCCATTTGTTCCTATGCTGGAGCTGAACGTCTCGGACAGTTTTACGGCCGGACTCGCCGGACTCGCGGCCGGTCTGCATAATCAATAATCAAGGAAGATCTCCAAAACTAATGCTCCGGCCGTAAAATTGTCCGATGCGTCTATGCTGGCATCATTGACGCCTCGAGTAAGAAAGCGTTGAAGAAGAATTTGAAAGTATATATAAAAAATAAAAATAAAAGCAAAGTATATATTTCGACTAGAAGTGCCTCCCACCTCACAAATTAATAGATGTTCAGCAGGTACAGTGCTTCAACATCGGTTTTTAATAGATCTGGTCAAAAGGCTTGTTACGATCTTAGATCTCCAAGAGACAATAGTGTCGGCTGTCGGGAAGGTAACATAGTCCCGACGTTGACATACGGGTTCGTACCGTAATCAGTTAATATCTGTAAATATCTGTTAACAAGTTTTCAGAGGCTCTTTGAGTTCTTTGACGAAAAAATAATCGGTTCATCTTACCTGTCTCTGTCACTCATTCACAAGAAGGCGCCAGCACCACAATTACCTTTATGCAAGTCGCTTCTCCAAATTGTTCAATTTGTACCTGCCCTTAATACAATGTTGAAGATCTCTGAATAAACTATTCATAACTGTACCGACTAATAGAAACATGTTAAAGAATACATAATTCATTACATTCTCAACCGCCACAACAAGTCAAGGGCATTATAAGAATAAGCGACCGTCTAACTATTCAATATGTTAAAATTAGTATAAATTAATTTAATTGATATTATATTATCATAATTTTTCCGAAGTTGGCTCGATTAAATCGGACAAAATTTCCGATAATACTCAAGTTGAACTCAACTAAGCATTATCGTTGATTGCATGAACATTTTTTACGAAAATTATTTCGAGGACCAATGTTCTTCGTTCAGATCATGGTATAAATTAAGTTAACTTCTGTTTTAACTTTAGAACAACTGATAGTAATACAATGTCCATAAGTAGTTAGTTCTTCGTACTTTGAGTAGTTCCTCCTGTGCGAGATATTTTCACATTTTCTTTCTTTGGCAGTTACGACTTACGTGCTCCCTGGAATACCGATGTCATATCGATGCCAGAAGTTTTGTTACTGTCACAAAAAGAGGATTTTTGGCGAAAAAACTGGCAGAGAAGTTAAAACGGTTTCTCATATTAGGCTGACCACAACAGATTTTTCCTTGTAAGTTTTAACGAATGAGAAAGTCATTGAAAAATAATTAACATGTATTGATGTGAGCTGGGACTGTTTAGAAGCTGTGAATGATAATATTATCATCAACATGGGTACGTAACATAGGTTCTGGAACCTTCACTATTTTAACCCTCTACCGCCTGAATACCCTCCGCAGCGTACTGATATTATCTACTTATATTTCAAATTTGAATAAAATCCGTTCATAATTGAAGGAGTTATGCGTGCCAGAGTTGAAAATTAAGTTAGGTTTTCCGTATTAAAAAAAAATTATCGATGAAAAAATTTGAAAAAAATACTCTCCGCAGCGTACTGATATTATCTACTTATATTTCAAATTTGAATAAAATCCGTTCATAATTGAAGGAGTTATGAGTGCCAGAGTTGAAAATGAAGTTCGAGCTCGCAGGCGAGTTCGCACGCGAGTTCGCACGCGAGTTCGCACGCGAGTTCGCTGAAGTGTCGAATCGGTACCGCCTGACACGAGTAACTGGAGCAATATTGTCACGCGCATACTTCCCAAAAAGGATACGTTCTAGTGAGCGCAAAATGACTTGCACTGATGGTTGCCGCCACGTACGATAACTTTAAAATGTTCTCTGTTGCGTAGAAACGTCCTCAGGTTGCTACACTAAATAGTTTAAGTATAATTTAAGTTGAATGTTATGTTCCCGGAAAGAGACATACTGCTGTAGAGGGTTAAATCGAAGTCTCCTCTCTAATGGGCCGATCCTTCTTGCTAATCAGATCAGAAAACTGTAATTTTTCGATAGATTTAAATTTCGTTTCGATCATCCAAAAAGGGAAAGGTCTATTATCATTTTCGATCATATTTATGCAAAAATTTACTGCCTATTTTAGGTGTCTCGAGCAATAGCAAGGTGTCGGTTAACGTTCAGAGTACCAAGATTGGCGCAGAGAGGCGCGGGTTCGATCCCAGCTCTGTGCGCCAGTTTCTGGTCAGAATCGGCAAGGAGGCCGGGCGGTTAAGTATAGGTTAAATGAGCATTTAGAGTTACTATTCTCTGAATATGTACTATAATTCTGGATATGTACATTTACTGGCATAGATAGGCAGAACTTGTTCCTTTTAGGCAACTTTTATTGTAGAGTGTAGAATATTGTTTAACTGGTACTAACATTTGTCGATTGTTTTCTAAATTTTACAAATGACGGATTAATTTGAATTTAAAATTTCGAGGATCGGGTTTCTAATAAACTTTTTTTCTGTTAATATGGTGTTTCGAACATGCATTGATTCACACAAAAAAATGGGTTTGCAACGCATAAATTTATATTTTGACAAGACATTGAAAGCAATTTAATAATTATGGATATTGATTAACAACTCACACCGAAAAAATTTAAACCCTATCAAGTCAAGTTTGATTACTGAATTGATAGAATGGAATAGAATAGAAGTGTCGGCACTGAAGAAATAGGCCCATGGCCTGTTGCCGATTCTTTTACTTTTCGTGACTTGATTCCACAAGGGGTCCGGGCTTAGCAACCCGATCTTTCCATAACTGACGAATTGATATAGATAACTGCTGGAGTTATTGCAAGGCCAGCTTATAAAAGCTGATGACGACTTCTTTTCAGATATCACCAGTCGTGAAATTTTTGGGCATCGCTTGACGATGCTGGAGCAAGCTTGGGGCATCACATGATGATGCTGGTGCAATCTTGGGGCATCACATGATGATGCTGGGACAAGCTTGGGGCATCCCATGACGATGCTGGTGCAAGCTTGGGGCATCACATGACGATGCTGGAACAAGCTTGGGGCATCGCATGACGATGCTGGTGCAAGCTTGGGGCATCACATGATGATGCTGGTGCAAGCTTGGGGCATCTCATGACGATGCTGGTGCAAGCTTGGGGCATCGCATGACGATGCTGGTGCAAGCTTGGGGCATCACATGACGATGCTGTGCAATCTTCGCCCTGCAAAACTTTCTTCTTCACCAATCTTCTATTAGTGATGATCTCATAATGAGTCTCTCTCCATTAACGACTTTGCTCGCCTGTCAGAAGTTTTTTGATAACTGTACCATTGTTTGTTCATCAATCATCAGTTATGGAAAGACCGGGTTCCAAAGGCCGGATCCCTTGTGAATCAAGTCACGAAAAGTACATGAATCGGCTACTGGCATAGCCGATTCTTCAGTGCCGACACTTCTATTCTATTCTATTGAGTTTCCAGCTGTGTTTTTTTCTCGAGATGAACACGAATTTTTATAGAAAGACGTATTTTTACAGAATACATAGGCACTTGGACCTGGATAGTTCCATTGTTTGTAGTCCATCTCGATATGTACAAAGATATTTTTTCTCAAGTGCGAAATCCCAAAGAAATGGATTCTTGCGAAGAACTCTAACGTGTATCAAATCATCAAGTTATCCCATTAATTCAAAATCAACAAAAATTAACATCGAAACATTTCACTTAAGGTTCATGTCAACAACGGTATAAACTAAATATACGTACAAATATATACAATTAAGCATATGAAATGAGTCACTTGGTCATAACAGGCATAGAGGAAGTTTTCATAATTTGAATTTTATTCTAATAAGTTTTAAATCTCTTTGCTGTTCCCAAACAATAAAATTAAACTTTTAAAATTAAGACACTCGCATTAATATTATCTTATTTCGTAATTATTATATTGGCTAGATCTCACTTCACCCTCCCTCATCACTACGTCAAAAATTATAGTAAGAAATTCCTTGCGAAAAATTTTCAGACAACGCTGTTTTTAATGTGAATAATTGATGTGAATAATCAGATCTGGTCGTCCCTATAGTAGTTTATATCGGTATATAAGGTCATTATGTTGTAAGCTTGAATATAGCAATCACCCAACATTACTCTCCTTCTTGAAGATAGTGAATGGGATGATATCCTCGACGTAATATCGCGACTGAAAAGATTCGTAAGGCTTGGTTTGACCGCTAAGCCGTTTTTCTTCGAACGGTGATATTTTAATAGAGCTTGGTCTGTCTCGTCGATAAGGGTTCTTTGATACTGAATGGTGATAGTCGTTCAAGTCATTTGCCAAGCGCTGCTTCAATAGGAATTGCACTTTTTTTGTGGAGTTGGTTTTCTTTTCGTGCTCTAAAAAGAGAAAGGAACCAAGATCCTCCTCAGTCGGAGCCTTCTGAGCTTCGAGACCAAAATTAGAGTTCATATACAATAGATCTTTGGAAAAGTTTGTAGAAGAACCTGAATATTGTGTTAAATTATTCGGACTCGAATAACTTTGGCCGTAATTCTGACTCGTGAAATTGGGTGCCGATGATGCGATACCAGAATTCTGTGTGAATTGAGGATTCGGAAATTTCCATTCGTACTCAAACTTTTTCGTTGCATCGGAATACGTAGTGAAATTATTCCCGATACTTGTAGAAAATGATGCACTATCCGATTGCACTATTCCTGGCGTATTGTAATTCCCAGCCGATCCAGATGGATATATGTTTGGAGTTCCCCTGTCTGATACTGATTGATAATTTTGAACTGAGTTTGAATGATTGTTTTGAGTTGTTCTCCAATCTGATCCCGATGCATAATTTTGATCCGATTGTGACGGAAAATAGTTAGCTGATCCTCTGTAAGATTTTGATGGATAATTTTGAGACGCTCCTCTGTCTGATTGTGACGGAAAATTGTTAGCTGATCCTCTGTCTGATATTGATGGATAATTTTGAGACGAACCTCTGTCTGATTCAAATGAAGAATTTGGAGAAGCCGATTCAGATGAATATTTCCAGGGAGAATCGCTGAATAGCCCAGCAGGATAACTTTGAGATGATCCACTTACTGATCCAGATGAATAATTCGAGTAGGACCCGCTGAATGAACCAGCGGGATAACGTTGAGATATTTCTCTTTGTGGTTCAGATGAATAATTCAAGGAAGACGTGCTGAATGACCCAGATGGATAACTTTGAGTTGACCTTGTAGTCGATCCAGATGGATAATTCTGGGAAGACCAGCTGAGTAACCCAGATGGATAACTTTGAGTTAACCCTGTAGTCGATCCAGATGAATAATCCTGCGACGACCAGCTGAATAACCCAGATGGATAACTTTGAGTTGACCCTGTAGTCGATCCAGATGGATAATTCTGGGAAGACCAGCTAGCCGATCCAGATGGATAATTCTGGGAAGACCAGCTGAATAACCCAGATGGATAACTTTGAGTTGACCCTGTAGTCGATCCAGATGAATAATTCTGGGACGACCAGCTGAATGACCCAGCAGGATAACTTGAAGTTGATCCACGAGATTGATAATATTCTGGCCATCCACTAGCCAATCTTGTCGGATCACTTGTAAATGATCCTCTTCGTGACCCATACTCGATATTTGGATCTGATGGATCAGTTCCACGAGTAGCATTTATGGTGTGACCATCCCACGCATTATTTGAATAATAATTGCTGTTATTTGGGTGCGCTTGGAACCGGACATCGGCGTTTGTTCCGTATTCTGCTCCGGAAAATTTTTTCTGCCTAGTGTCGTAGGCTGATGATTCCACATTCTCACCGACGACGATGACTGGCCACGCAAGAGCCAGTACAAAAGCCGAGAAGGTAAAGCTAACCTGAAAACGTGAAAAATGTGAGAAAATTTTTCATGAGCATTTGTTCTATGAGCAATAATTATGTATTATTATGATTAAATATTGATTGTATACGGAAGTTAATGAGCAGCAGTACCCTAACGTTATCAATTTTTTTTCGAATAATTTTTAAATAGTTCAGACAATTAATATTTTTCAAATCCGAATTTCGATCAACATACCAGCAAATATTTTCGTAACATATGTCATGTATATTTTGCTAGAATTGTATAACCGTGATCTTTTCGATCATAACCGTAAAATACACATTCATAGTTTTCAGGAAACTTTTAAAGAAAATTTTGTCTCTAGCTATAATATAGTGTTACCATTTATTTATCCGATGCGCTCTGCGTAAGGATTTTTCTATTCTTCAAGAAAATTCGAACTTGGAACAATTTTTGCCTTTAGTCAAGAGAAGAGGAACTTGGACTTTGGAAGAACATCTGGAATGAGTTTAAATTATTTTGAATGGTGATTTCATGCTGTATAACCAATTGGGATTAAGATGAAAGGTAAACAATAATAGAAGAAGTTAACTTTTTTACGCTGACTGTGTAATTGAGATTTTTAATCTTAATTCGAAATTGTCAATTTTAATTTATAGCTAAGCCTCATTCAGTAGGTGACTTTTTCTGTAATTAGTAATTTAGGTGACTTTTCTGTAATTAGTAAATCGAATAATTTAGTCAAATTTATGCAGATTTCCATGTAAACGTGACGCTTTCCTAATCCTAATTAATTACTGACACTTTTTCGCAGGTTCACAGCAAGACGGATAACCCTAGGTACACACATTTTCACTTATTCATAAAAATAAAATTCAAATAAACAAATCGACAAAAATGTATACTTTTTTAATGATATTTAAGACACATTTTCAATGGAACAGTTACAACTGCTTCAATGCAAGGAAAAAAATTTCAATATGACGAATCTGTTAAGCCTTGGTTCTGGTTTGATCTTGTGCTAGAAGCTCCTATGGTCAAAACTTTCACAATGCTTCAGTAACAAAGAGAATTAATTGTCTTCTTGCTAATGACTAATGAGTCACATCACACAAGCAATATCACAACAATAAAATGTATTATAACGTCAATATTTAGTCATCTACAATAGCCTTAATAAATCGTAATAATTAATGAATTTGCATTCAAATCTTTTATTGCGGCGTAGGAATGTAAACTATTCAAGGCTCTTGCGCTCAAGGCAATGTGAAAGAATCACTGCTGAACTCAAGTTTATACCTCAGGATCGCTGCTGTTGGGCAACATCATCCGTCTTCGAATTATAAAACATAACGCGCAACCTGAAGCTTTTGCCTTGCGTGATACGAATTTATATTAATTGTAAATTTGGATTGTCCTTCTGCGAGCTTACGCCCGAACTGCCAAGGAATAACCGAGCTTGACATGTGAGGAGTGAGCGTCTAAACTGCCAAGAAATAACCGAGCTTGACATGTGAGGAGTGAGCGTCTAAACTGCCAAGAAATAACCGAGCTTGACATGTGAAGAGTGAGCGTCTAAACTGCCAAGGAATAACCGAGCTTGACATGGGAAGAGTGAGCGTCTAACTGTCAAGGAATAACGGAGCTTGACATGTGAAGAGTGAGCGTCTAAACTGCCAAGGAATAACAATAACGGACCTTGACGTTTGAAGGACATCTTTCTCAATGACTGTGTGGCCTATTTCACAGCCTTCATAGCTTTTAGGGAAAAATTTTTGGCTTCAATTTAAGAAGGAAAAGCAAGAAAATGCCAGCAATTCCTTGTTTACAAATTACCATTGAACCGTATCTTAGGAAAGGTTACAGACCGATTCATAAGTTTTTTAAGCAACATTTCTTGTACTTTACAGTATATGTGACTTTTCTCGATC
Organism: Hyalella azteca; assembly: GCF_000764305.2. Classification (NCBI taxonomy): domain Eukaryota; kingdom Metazoa; phylum Arthropoda; class Malacostraca; order Amphipoda; family Hyalellidae; genus Hyalella; species Hyalella azteca. Next base: position 296,245 of record NW_025939917.1, read on the forward strand.
AGCCTCCTTGTTGTAGATAATAGGAACCAATATTTATTCAGACGAGAATGTTCACATGTGGAGCTAAAGTCTCGAATACTAAAAGGACCCATAACGGCGAAGGAACAACAACAAATAAGAAAACAACAAGCTTTCTGTACGTCGTAAATTACTCGGCTGTCAACGCAAGAAGGTTCTAGCGGTCAAACGGTACTGAACGAAAAGTGACTGAAAATAGATGACCAGCGATCAGCCTGAGCCTATTAACTATAGCCATGACACGAGCTTTTTGCTACCAATGACGAATCCAGTCCGAGTGAATAACGCACAAGACTAGTTAGTTAGTTAGTTTAGTGGCCAAATGTTTACTAGCGCTTCAGCTATTTAGCTATCTCGCACCGAAAGTCAAAATGAACATCACCATAGAGGTGGAAGGTCTCAATTATTCATCACCCACAAGGGGCGGAAGGTCTCAATTGTCCAGCCCAGATAATTATTTATATATAAAATTAAAAAAGACAAGGACATCGAAACGAAGTCTTGAACATAGTACAGTAGTTATCTTATCAAATAATATAAGGAGCCCAACACTCCGCAATGAATTCTGGCGGTACACTCATCATGCACTTAATCCTACTTCACTCGCCTTTTTACGATTACAAACTAAGTTTACTTATAACTTACAGATACCTTGAGAACTAACGAGAATGCCGCGCTGGTATATGGTCTCAAATTGCTAGGGAAAAATGATGGACCAATGCCGAGGATGAACAGGAATCGAGACGCGGTGACACGCGGCAAGCGTCCGTGCATAAAAACGTAATCGTGAGTAATTTGACGCCAACAATAGGCTCAAAATAAATCAATACAATTATTTATTATTGCTTAGTTGACGAGATCACCGAGATTCAACATCACGTCTCTGCGTATCGCAAGACACATGAAATACGCATTCCAAACTCTACATTAAGCCACAATGTTCAAAATCTTTGCATTGAGAATACCTCAAATATTTAGTTCTGAAATTCAGTCATAGCAGCGAGAATAATGATGGTAAGAGACTATTTAAGCGAGGAGTAAAATACTGCTCACAGCGATGTCCTGCCAGTGGTTATATAAATGTACAGCAAGTTTTCAGTTTCTCGCACAGAAAATTCGTAATCCTGCAAATCTTAATTACGCAGTGATGATGTTACCGATGGTTACCGATACCGTTTATCATCGTATCATTAGTGAACGATTGAGTTTTTTTAAAGTTAAGTTTTCAGAAGAAAAGGTTATGATGGTGGACACCGTCAGAATTGGCGTATTTTCGATAATCAGTTACTAAAGTTCGGCACTGAGCCTTTACGGAATCATAAAACTAGAGTTTTTCACAGCCATAATGAAGGCGAATTTAGCTTAAAATTAATTTTTAATACCTGTAAACAACTTAGACTAACAGCATGCTGTTCAAACAAAGCTCATAAAAAATAAATACCTGAAGTCTCAATACATGGACTAAAATATTGGTAAAATAAATGCAAGATCTGTGAAATCTTTCCCAATTGCGCATATAAACCCTACTTACAGACTAGGCTACTGAACATAACCTCAATTCAATTGGTCATTGTAATCCACTTATGATAGTACATCATAGCCACAAAAACTCTTAACAATGCCAAAGACATCATATCCGTTAACAGGCACTGGATATCAATTGATCAATTATTACTTCGCAATGCTTACTTCCGCTAATAAAAATCTTGCATAGCTCACAAATTTAACCTTTCCTAATAGATAAAAATAAACATAAGTAGATAAAAGCAAAGAAAGATGAATGAGAAAGCATTGAGTTCTTCAATAATATAATAAGAGACCAAACAATGCATTTGATATTTCCAGATAATCATAGAGAGTAACAAATAAACTGAACTAGCAAATAATCTAACCAGCACGCAGTGCCGCCCCAATATTCAGAGAAAAACCTGAGACAAGTTCAGTGGGTCAACGCAGGGGAATCTATGATAATAAATCGCCTTGTGAACCAAAACACTGAAGAAAATAAGTAAATGTGCTGCTAAGTGATCTGTAGGCTGAGAACACTAGAAACATCATGGCGGCGTATACATGTTCCTCTGACGGCATCTTGAGGAAATAGCAATCAAAATGAAAAAAAAATATGAACCAGCTTATTTTCACTGGTATGCAGAGGTCACTCAGAGTGAAAATATTCAAAAAGAAATAAGTCGTGGCAAAATCAAACTTGCAAAGAACTAACATCTGTAATTTTTCAGTCGATGCAAAACCACTTATGGGGCGAAAGCTGTAAAAACAGCCGTATAACTTATTGCAAATCAAGAATGCCGAATAAAAGATCGTCTCATGAAAATCAATTGACACGATTTTTGCACCAAATTTATGCCCAAGTAGATCTATCACTCAAAAATTCCGGTTAACGAATCTGGGATCCCAAATCAAACAAAATCGTGTGCAGACTATAATACTAGTTTCCGCCACGTAAGTTTGAATGAAAATTAATTTGGAATTTATTTAAATTCATAAATTTTCAAAGAATCCCACAATAAGTTTTAGGAATAAGCGAGATTTTAGTTTCGTCATTATAATAAAATGTTCAACTCTCGAAACTTTCAAGCACAGCGCACAAGCAAGGCGATGTCAAACCCATACGTGACTTATTCAAGGTTCAAAAACGCAGGAGTTGAGTTATCGACCTCTTGTCGAAGGTTCAGAACCGTAAAATAATGTCATTTCACTGTAACACTACTTAGTAATATAGAAATCCGGTCATAGTAAAACTTCACTGGATTATCTATACCAAATTATCTGTCAACAAATTGTTTATTGCAAGTGAAATAGTCATCTCGGTAATTATATATACGCACATCATCGGAAACTGAGCAAGTGCTAAAGTTCTGATGGAATATTGAATGCGTTACCTCTTACAAACGAAATTTTGAACCTTCCATAATGGTTGAATGTAAATAAATACAAAAGAATATTAGAGATCACGTTTCCTCAAATCTTCATACATGGATGAATTGAGATCAATTAATATATAGATCACGTTCCTCAGTAAGTTCTGGTTCCAGAAAATTAGGATCCCGTGACAATTCCTAATGATCTTGAACGTCAAACGGCGACCGGCCTTTCCTGAGGACGTTCTCATGCACCCTGGCAGCCTCTGCGTCCGCCTTGTCCATCAGACCGCAGGCCGAGTTAACGAACTTGTTAGTCCGTCTGTAGGAGACGATGTCGGGACCGTAGTAAGCGGTGATCGAGTGAGCAACCGAGTTGATGTAGTTCACTTCAATGTCTACGCTGCCGAACTCCCCGGCCAGTGAAATTATCTGGAATACGTACAGAAGTGACTAACTACATGAAGTTCTTCTTGTGCAACTTCATGAACCTTTAGATATGATCAAAATGAACGAATTTGTTCCTGAAAAGTAAATTACCACTATTTACCAGTCAAATGGATCAAAGGAATTTGCATGCATTCGTATGAAATACTAGAAAGAACTGGAAAAACTATGTCAGACACAAAGAGATGTCTCTAGAAGACTAGATGAAAAAGGTTGCTCGCGAGATGAAAGATCATTAGTTACAGATTATTATCTATTAATCCAACTGCTGGTAAGGATTTAATTTCAGTTTCTGGTAAGAATTCTTTAAAAATAATCAAAATAATGGTGACATATGATACTCACAGCATCGACGCTGCTGGACTTGGGCAGGAATACGACAGCGTTGGGAGCAGCACGTCTGGCGGCATCCAGCATCTGCTGCACGCCGAGCTGCCAGACGTCGAACTCCTCCTCGCTGCTGTAGTCCAGACCGCCCCACGGGGGACTCAAGAACACCACGTCAGCCTGCCACGTTAAATTTACTTAGTCCCAAGACATGAATAATGAACAACACGACATATTCACTTAGTCCCACGACGTGACTAATGAAAAACATGTCAGCCTGACACGTTAAATTCATTTAGTCCCAAGACATGACTAATGAACAACATGTCAGCCTGGCACGTTAAATTCACTTAGTCTCAAGACGTGACTAATGAAAAACACGTCGAATTCAGTCAATTCACTTAGTCCCAAAACATTACTAATGAAAAACACGTCAGCCTAGCACGTTAAATTCACTTAGTCCCAAGACGCGACTAATGAACAACACGTTAGTATGGCACGTCAAATTCGACAAGACACGAGACAAATTTTGAGCCTGATGAAAATATCTAAATTTATCCGTCATTTGCAGTACCATTGAATACATATCAATGCAACATTTATTGCATATTCTGCAATATAACTCTTTATTCTAAGCTGATACGGCTAAATAAATGTTAAGTTAAGCCAATTGTACAAACGTTGCAAGGTACTCTCGTACAAATAAATCCCATACAATTCGCACGAATGTACAAGAAAGCCTCACCTCGCACTGCTCGATGGCCGAGTAGAAATCATCACGACGAAACTCAATCTTTGATTGAACGCCATAAACCTCGGCGTTGTGACGAGCCATGTCGATTTTATTTTCATCGATGTCAATGGCAATAACCTCGTCGAATATTTTGGCGAGCTGTATTGCGTTTCCTCCAGCACCGCAAAAACCGTCCACTACCCGAGTTGTTTTTCGCGTGGGCAGCGTTTTTGGCGATGTCAGCAAGGAATACGAACGGCTAGCCTCGCCGAGCGGAGAAGTAACTAAACTGTTCACGTCAGACGACGAGAAATCTTGGGTGTTAGGTGATGCAGGAGCTTCCTTCATGGATTCATCGAGGGTCTCAAAGCTGGCACAAGATTTTGGGACAGACCCAGCTTCACCACAAGTCTTTTTGGTCGCAGGCAATGCGTGACGCCGGTGACTCTGTACGGCAGCCCAGTGACAACGCTGAGCGTGGTGACGGGCGAGGTGTTCAACGGTGACGCTGTACCAGCTCTCTGTGGGGCACGGAAAGCGTTACGTGAGATGAAGTGCAGCAAGAAAACTTGTCATAATGCGCGTACAATATCAAAGAGGAGTTCTTTACGGTTGCACATAAACACGAGATGAGACTTGCTTATTAGCAGTTAAAAAGTTTGTGGCAATTCTAGAACGGATAAGGAAAGCCGTGTGTTAAAAGTTAAGTCTATAGGAACTCACGTCTGCAAGGCAGGACCTTTTCAAAGTGACAACTTTCTAATTAAATGTTCATACTCCAAACAATTGTTTAATTTTTTGTCCTTTACCAGCTCGCGCACACGCGCATGTTTGCCAACTAAACGAATACAACACGATTGACGTTTATATGAATGAATTATATTCAACTTTAGAGCTATTTTCAATACCTACTAGTTGAATGGTATGGTCTAATTTAGTGAGTAATAATATTGATTCTTTTGAAGGCAAAAACTTCACCAAACTCTTTCTCATCTTCTACCGGCTTGGCGAATCTCTAGCACAGGCTGCACCTTTCAAATTATACATTTGTCAAAAAAAAAGAAGATTCATTACCAACCAATATCACAGAGCTTCATCAGAACCAAATTCAGAAAAATAAACGCAAGCACACAATTATAAGATCGCTGATTATGATTATGCTGCTGAGATGAATGTAAATAAATGTGCACATCATTATCGACAGGCAGCATTATCAACAAACAAGCATATGACAAGCATATGACGAGCATATGTAGACTAACTAATCTCAACATCTATCACAAAAAAAAAAAAACTAATTAATACAACGAGTTCAACATTCCTACTTGAACTTTTCGTGACTTGATTCACAAGGGATCCGGCCTTTGGAACCCGATCTTTCCATAACTGACGATTGATTGAGATAGCTGCTGGACTTATTGCCTGGTCCGTAATTAAGACCCATGCCTCACCGGTATCAAGTCGCACGCCTCTGTCGTAGAGGCCGAAGAGCCTGTACCTCTTGGAGTAGAAGCGGGCAACTTCAGGAGGTATGTGGGCCGGAATGTTACTCGATGCACTCCGTCTCTGCTTGCGGCGGGAAAACCTATCGACCTGCGAACACAAATAGCATTGGTGACCATACATAATGTTAATCTTACCAGCCTACAATAAAATGAATTATCAATCATTCATGAAAGTGATATTGGCAAGGTTATTTGCAACACATGAAAATATTTCCGTGAATATAGTCAATATTCAAGTCACTGGAATAATAATAATAGTACGCTAAAATGAAACAACACAACCTAATTACCGTCAAAATGGAAGCCTATATGCTTTGGGTTAGTCGTATAGATGTTCGCTAAAGAGCATGATAAAGTAAACTATTTAAACTCAAACTTACCGTATCAATACAATTTTTTTCATCTGCAGCTTGAGGATCTTGGTGAAGAGTTTCTAAATCTTGGTGAGAAGTTTCTGAATCTTGATGGGAAGTTTCAGAATCTTGATGAGAAGTTTCTGAATCTTGAGAAGTTTCTGAATCTTGAGAAGTTTCTAAATCTTGGTGAAAGGTTTCTGAATCTTGAGAAGTTTCTGAATCTCGAGAAGTTTCTGAATCTTGGTGAGAAGTTTCTGAATATTGATGAGAAGTTACTAAATCTTGATGAGAAGTTTCTGAATCTTGATGAGAAGTTTCTGAATCTTGAAAAGTTTCTGAATCTTGATGGGAAGTTTCTGAATCTTGATGAGAAGTTTCTGAATCTCGGTGGGAAGTATCTGAATCTAGATGAGAAGTTTCTGAATCTTGATGAGAAGTTTCTAAAGCTTGAGAAATTTCTGAATCTTGATGAGANGGGAAGTTTCTGAATCTTGATGAGAAGTTTCTGAATCTCGGTGGGAAGTATCTGAATCTAGATGAGAAGTTTCTGAATCTTGATGAGAAGTTTCTAAAGCTTGAGAAATTTCTGAATCTTGATGAGAAGTTCCCGATGATTTGTGAAAAATTTCCGATCCTTGGTAAGGAGCTTCCGTGTCTTTGATAGAAAAATTGAAGTCTCGCACACTTTCCTTTGAAAGTTCTTGTGCTGCATCCACAGAATGAACTAGACGATCATTTTTGGCTTTCGGCGCCGTATCCCTTTCATTTTGGCAAAATCCTTTTTCTCCATGGAAAAATTCTCCGGCTTCTTCGACAGGCTTCATACCTTCAAGGGAAAATTCACCAGCTTTTTCGAAAGATTTTTGAAATTGCTTGAAAGATTCGGTAGCCCGCTTCAATGCTTCAGCGGCCTGCTTGAAAGATTTTCCAGCATGATTGAAAGATTCCCCAGCTCTTTTCAACGATTCTCCAGCTTGTTCAACAACTTTTCTGGCCTCTTGGACACGGTTCTCATGTCTTTGGAGATGTTCTTTATCTTCTTGGGCAGATTCCTCATTTTCTTGAATAGATTCTACGGCTTCATCAAAATATTCTTCAGAATCTTCCACAGATTCACCATCTTCCACAGAAGGTATATTCTGGGATGACATTTTTTCTTCTGAAACCGTCTCGAAAACATTGCTATCATAACTAAATTCTTTCGCTTCCTTCAAAACTTCAGTCGAAGATGTCATTTCGGCAGAATCAATGTTGTGGCGATTTCCATCTACAACATGCTTTTCATCGCAGGTATTATGTGAATATATACAATAATCTCCTTCAATACTACATTTAAAGCAGTTACTATGGGCACTACTATTGTCAGAAGAGATGCCCTGTTGTGATGTCTTGCAGTGAACGTGAGACGGCAAACCATGTACAGTGACGCTCTCACAGCTACTGGTGCTAGAGAAAAGCTTTCTGGTCACATCACGAGGGAGGAGTGTCGAAGCTGAAATTTCCACAGCATCTGAGTACTCCTCAAACGATTCATGCGAAGATTCCGTTTTTTCTTCGGATTGTTCACAAGAAGTATCAACATCCTGACCATGTTTTGCACCTAACTCACTTTCACTTCTCACGTCTTTCACAACAGAGACATCAGTAGAAGATGATTGGAAGTGATGAGAAGATGAAGAACTGTACTCAGTGGCTGATGGCGTGTGATCACCATACTGTGATGGGGCGTGTTCTTCATTTATATCCTGAGATGAGTTACACTCCTTGCTTTCATCATCACGAGGAGAGTTGCTCTCTCCGTATTCATCGTTTCGAGTGGAATCTTTAACGCTACTTTCATCGTTCAGAATCCCATTGCTCTGGCTTGAGTCACGTTTCAGACACGACTGCTCATCGATATTGGTTTCTCCAAAATGGTACATAAATGCAACCTTGCCAACAGGAAGATGCAATCGTCGAAGAATTGCCAATTCGGTGGCAATTTCTTTCTCCTGATCAAACTCGTCGCACGCCTCGAAGTTTGCGTGGATGCTAGCCATGTAATCTTGGGGCAATTTTCCGGGCTGAAAAAGAGAGTATTATAGAGTATGAGAGAAAAAGAGTAAGATAGTATTAATACATAATTAGATTAATTAGGAGACGCATGGAAACATCACTGAGAATTACTCTACAACGGCCAGAACCTGTCATGGAAGGCAACAGCATAATTGTAATGAAGTATTACTGTAATATTGGCAATGAGGATATTTTGCGGTAGTTTTTGTTTCTCGATGTTGCGTTCTTGTCGGTAGAAGCGAGCGCCGAGTGTACATGAATTTCAGTTAGAACGATCACAAATTAGCACAGCAACAGACCCACACCACCGCAACAGACCCACACCACAGCAACAGACCAGCACCACAGCAACAGACCNATAGGGATGTAGTTCAACCAGCGGCGACCGGTAGCTCAGCACGAGACGACGCGCCTGGGTCAGAATTTATGTGTTAATTGCATGGAGTTGCAGGCTTAATTGTTTGCCGGCAAATACATTAATGAAGTCAATGCTATACGTGTACAAAGGCTTGGGACAGAAAGTGCCGTCAGTACATGAAGGGTTATAGGGATGTAAGCTTCAGGATAAAAAAGTAGCCTAAAACTATTCCAACTTTAGGCTTATCACAATAAAATGTAATTTAACAACGCACACGCGTGGAATAAATGTGATCCTCAAATGTTTCATAAATGACAAATGATACACACTTGATTTGGGCAGAAAGAAAAATATAACTCAGTACTCACTGCAGTGAGTGACAGAGACCGCATTTTCTCGTCGACGAAAAGGTGAAGTCACGGACGCACGGACGGACAGACGGACATGACGAGCACAATAAGGCATTTTTTCATAAATAAGAAAATGCGCTAAAAAGAGGTTTTAATGACCATAATTGATAGGTACCAATATATATATATCAATGAGTGAGGTTTGTTCAAAATCCATCTTTTAAATGCACTGGTTCCGAAAGTGGGCTAAATTGAACTAGAAACTGCCAAATCAACGAAAAATTAAACATCTAAAGTGTTGTAAAATGCCTAGACAATTCAATGCTAGAATACATATTCAAGGCATGTTAATTATATATTATTGATATTCTTGCTAGTCATTATAGGGCAGGTAGATGTTGAATTTCAGGAACCACTTCTTTGATATTGCTTATCTTGTTTTCACAAACATGAATCAACTTTCTTAGCGCAAAGAAATCTTTTCAACAGAGAAAGTTGACCGATTAAATGTCAGGTTTTATTGGCAAGAGAGAGAAATACTGCATTTGGCACACTTATGCAACAATAAGTGTTGAAGTTATTTGTAGTTCACATATTTGGAGAATGCAAAATATGTAATTACGAATAGGTATGCGAGTAAAAACTTTATCAAAAATTAGAAGATTATCAAAGTAAACCCTCAATATCCTCGGAATTATCAGAATTACACCCAACAGTAAACCTGATTAAAATATACCTTCCAATTTGAAGACCGCGATTGATAGTAACCTGCCAACTAGTTAAAATGGATAGGTATAAATTAGCTACCATGCAAAGATCAATAGAAACTTACATTCACTCTGACCATAAAGCACTATATAAACTAATGAATATCACCAGTGAGATTAATGAAAGCATATAATTGATTGACTTCATCATTTTAATTCCTTCATAAGACATTCCAGAGAAAGCCCAGAAAATTAAAATACAATATTAATTCGTATTTAGATATTGATCCATGTGCATGCGACCTTAAAAGTATACAGATGCTTCCATTATACAATGCAGGTATAATGGTCCTTACATTACATAAAATTGCAGTTTTAAATACGCATATCAAATAACAATTAAGAGCATAATTAAGAGAATTACACTAGGCAAAATTTTGGTACCTGAGCAATGGCATGGTTATCACCCAAGTACAGGTCCTCAGCATATCCTTCATAACCAAGACGCTTATGCAGAATTTCTGTTATGTCCACGCTGCTCTTAGCCAGCCTGTGAAGGAGAAACATAAGTCAAAACAAGCCTTGAATGATCACTCTTTTAAACCATTTGTGAGGCAGAAAACGCGATTGTTAACCTTTATTCATAAACTTTGTGCTTTTTTGCAACACATAAAAATATATTTAGGCTAAAATTATTATAGATCTTTGCTAATCACAATGAAATACGGTACCTATATTCCATGAACGGATGAATACATACAAAGTACATACAAAGTATATAATCTTTATCTGAAAAGCTCCCAGCTTTATTTAATAATCAAAAAGGTATATTCAATAATCATAAAGGTATATTCAATAATCATAAAGGTATATTCAATAACAAAGAATATTACAAATAAAATATTCACGTATCAAGCCGCTTACCTGTAATACAGCAGCTCATCAAGCGCCTTTGTTGCTGAATCTACACGTGTCCAGACACCGTTGACAAAGTCCTTAGCACGTGCTGTTCAATTAACAACAATCAGTTAATGATTTTCAACCTAATATTCACTTTAATTAATTAAAAGATAACGAGTGGTTAAAAACTGTTAGGTAAATCTTGTTCTGGACAAGCTCTTGCCCACGTCTGAGTATGCATAACTGCATCATGTAAATTGAAAGGCACAGAACGGGTGATTTTATGATTCACTGAAATAAACCCTAAATGTGGTGTTATTTTTGCTACCTACATTACAAAACTTAAGGTACGTTAGGTTGATGTACTCAAGTGGGTTTTTTATGGAGCCATCACTGGTAGGAGAGTACAGATAAACATACTACCACAAGTGATGCATTTGGTGGTTTGAAAGATCAATGAGAATGTAATAATGAGCTTTTCAATCCAATGGCTAAGTGAACAAACTTAAACATTGAAACTAGGTACCTACTCATTTTCTACTACGAGTACCTATAGTACTACATTTCTTCAAATGTATACAAAATCAACATGAACTAAAAAAAATATAACTCAGTACTCACTGCAGTGAGTGACAGAGAGCGCATTTTCTCGTCGACGAAAACTTGAGGTCACGGACGGACGGACAGGCAGACAGACGGACATGGCGAGCACAATAGTGCATTTTTTCCATAAATGAGAAAATGCGCTAAAAAGAGAAAAACAACAAAAGAAAAATCAAACTTTTGAAAGAAAACTATAGAGGATACTTACCGTCCTGCAATGCTGCAACAAAGTCAAAGTCCATACAACGAAGAGTGTAAAATGCCTCCTGAAGCTTGAGGAAGAAATGCATCATTTTGGGATGAAGAAACTGATGCGGAAAGCTCTTATCATCCAGCGCAATCTTGTGATATCCTAACCTAATGCCAAGCTGCGATATAAGTGGAATTACCGACAGATCTCCATCCAAAAAAGGCTGATTCATGTATGTGATTTTGTCGAGTTCTTCCTGCTGTAGCCATGTTACATTGCGGCAGTTTTCAAAGTCAGAATATGGCATAATCAGGGCCTTGTTTCTTTCATGAGATACAGTTTGTGCTGTCTCGCTGCTCTCGGTTTCATAATGTTCAGTTTCACTGGACATCAATATTTCATTCCTGAAATTTTCACCAAGACCCACGAAACGTCTAAAGATTCTATCGTACTCTTGCAATAAGCAGTCATCTTCACGAGACAGACAACATGTGTACTTTGGCTTCAGATCCTCAACCAGACTTCGAGGCAGAGGTTCCATGCAACCGACATCATCACAAGTTAGGTTGTTGCTTGATGTGAAGAAAGATTTTGCACAGTCAAATCCTGCACGGCGAACGCTCTCTGTGATACGGTAAGCCTTACTGGAAAATTTGGCTGAGTCATATCGCACAACCTTGTTTGTGTCACAACGCACAACTAAATCATTCAGTGAATATTGTTGCAGGTTTAAAGGGATGTAGTCTTCTGCATCATGAATAGGCTTTGAGGCTTCACCTTGGTCACGAAGGCGGCTCAAGATGGATCCCATTGAATTGGCAACTCTGCACAAAAGTTGAATGAAGTAAAAAAACGAATTCAAGTCCAAATCAAACGTATCGAAATATCACAAATTTTTGATAAGCACTTCTAAGCAGCTGGCTTCGATCATCAACTTTGATCAATTCAACACCACATTCACTGTAAACTTCTCTTCCACAGGCCCCCTCGTCAACAAGGTTCAAGGATGCAGTTGAAGCATCAACATCGTGATAGCATGACAGCCATTGCAGACACGGCATAAGTTCATATGTTTCTCTCAATGCTTTGGCACTCCAGTCGACAACAGAGCGCTGACACAAGAAGGGGTAGAGCGTTACCCAGGACGTGCAGCATAAGACGGCGCCGTTTGTAGCCCAATAGGAACTGAAGCTTTGGAACGTATCCAAAGGCATGCCAGGGAGATGGTAATCCTTCTGAAATTAGTTTAACATGAGACAGGAATATTTCCACATCACAACAATAAACTACCTACCAATATACAAAAAATAATACTAACAATAATCATAACACATTATAATTAAGTTGACGGTAGATGTAATATTTAATTTTAATATTAATGTTAGTCAATTAAATTTAAACTTTATTCCTTTTAAAATGACTTGCATTAAATAAAGTACCATACTTGACTTGGAAATTATTATAAACCTACTTGGTATGTATAAAAAATTGTTCCAGGAATAATCTAGATGCATTACCACCTTTACTCTCAATTCATCAAGTTTCCAAAACATCTAACTTTTATGATTAAAAATGCACAGTAAACCATTTTCTGGCTTATGGCAGGATTACTATCCTCATATATATACAAATCATTTTAGCCAAAAGATAATCATTACCTAGTCTAACTAAGAAATACCTACCTACCAGCCTATCTCTCCACAGGTTTAACTAAGCAATACCTGCCAATTTCTCCACAGGTCTAAGCAATACCTGCCTATCTCTTGACAGGTTTAACTAAGCAATACCTGCCTATTTCTCCACCGGTCTGAGCAATACCTGCCTATCTCTCCGCAGGTCTAAGCAATACCTGCCTATCTCTCCACAGGTCTAAGCAATACCTGCCTATCTCTCCATAGGTCTAAGCAATACCTGCCTATCTCTCCATAGGTCTAAGCAATACCTGCCTATCTCTCCACAGGTCTAAGCAATACCTGCCTATCTCTCCACAGGTCTGAGCAATACCTGCCTATCTCACCATGGGTAGGTGCTATGCAAAACTTGCATAGCACCTACCCATGACCCATTTCACCATGACCCATTTCATTATGACCCATAGCACCTACCCATTTTCTTAAAAAAAATTCTAAGCAAAGCCAAAATATCTTAAGCTTATTTCTCAGTTCCCAAGCAATTGTTGCTCATCATTACCCAGTATTAAGAAAACACTGCCTTTCACCACACAGATCTCAAAAAAAGTATGTCAATCACCACACAGGTTTTAAACTATAGGTATCAATCATTCATTAAAGAACTCTGAAAATAAGCTTGACAATCACAGTCTCACACAGCAGCAAGCTTTCTTGAACTAGCCAATCAGGGACCATGAACTGATAATTCAATAATAAATAACTTAGTATGATAGAACAAATTAGTTCATAAGAACAACTTTGACTCACAATTATTTCAAGACTGAAGCTCCTGATGGTGTAGTCTTGAGGAAGAGATTCGCAATATGGGCCAGGCAGTAAACATTCATCATGTACCTTCTTCTCTTCAACAATTGCATGGTCATTGTATTCACTGAAAAACACATATAGAAGTAATTATCAAACCAAAAACATTTCAAACAGCTTGGTAGAAAATATACATATAAACTTTATACTAGTGATTGCATCAACAAATCAAATGATCACATCAACAAAGAACTAGTTATATACCAACAGGAAAGATAATTCCTCCACATTAAAAAACACATGTTTTTATCAAGAGTTTTTCATTGTTCATTCATATCATGAATGGAACAATGAATCTCAAAAATCACAAACTTGATTCACTCTTATAATGAAGATTAAAATTTTCTAACCATTAAAATTTTGGAATCTGCAATTTCTTTGCGCAAATGCAAGTCAAGTGTACTGGATGTTGCTACTTTCATGATTATATACTATATGGAAGAAAAGAAATAGAATCTTGCAGTGGCACAACATGTAGGAAAAACAAACTACAAAATATATCTCTAAATTATATGGATGAATTGCATCAAACATGATGACCCTAATTTTGTGTTACTAATAATATGGTAGGTATTTTTGATGTACCACCAAGTAAATTTTTTTAATCAGCTGCACACAAAACTTCATTACCTGACCATCGCAAACAAAAGTAGCACAGCAAATACCAATTATTAAAATGGGAAATTGTTCAGCAAAACATTGAATGGCACTGATTAGAATTCAAATCCACTGTTTGAGGCAACATTTTCACATCAAAAATGCTATGTTAAGATTACTGGCTGTCAATGAAAATTACTCTCATCTTTTATGGAAATATCCGCTGGGTGGAACAAGCATATTTTGGAATGAGGATCTATCAATGGTTTTAATGAGAAACATATTATACCTACACAACAAGTGCTGGCTACTGTAAATTTTTAACAGTCTATTGTCTACTGGGGAATGAACCAGCATACAGAAAGCATGACTAAATACATAGGATGTTTCATTGATACATTTAGTGCAAAACAATGTTTTTGAAAACATCAGTTTCTGTATGGAAAAAAAAAAGAGTAAGCTAGCCATTTCTTGCCTTAATGGGGTAAACACAATTTTACTTTAATGTTTTTGAAGAATATGTGAAATAAAAACTAAGTAATAAGGCTAATTCATGGTTCAAAGTCATAAAAGCCAGAGTAAGATAATCAAGGATCATATATACTCACTTGCAGCTAGACTCTGATATGTAGAGTTCAACTTCTCTGGTTGATGGTTCAACATCTTCATGCACTGAAGCAAATAGTATGCAGTGAGCCTGATGGCTCTTCCAAGAGGTGATAACTACAGGAGCAGCCATTTCTAATATTGAATCATTAATATTATAATGTAATTCAACCTACATAAATTACAAGAAAGAAATAAATTAATGACAGGTACGTAGCAGGTAATTTTCCACAGGTTGGTTTCAAGTTAAAATATCTGCAAGAAAAAAGCAAATAGATGAGATGTTGAATGGAAATTATTTAGCACAAAGAAATTTACTTCAATGTGAAGATAATACAAACCCATCTCAGAATTGTGAACATAAAATAATATTGTATTTAAAGAAATAACATGCAAAATACATCTAATCCTGCCTCAAACCAATTTTTTCCTTATCAAAATTCATTTCAGTGATCCCTTTATTTCCAATTGGTCCTCCAAATTTTTATCCTTGTAAAAATCTTTCCATGAGCACCTCAACCCATAAATACAGAATAACTTTGACCCAGAATTGGGGCTTTGACTGGACTAAAACTTCATTAGAAAAGTAAATTCATGCATTCATGTCTTGTCATATTTAATTAATAGAGTAAAAAGCTAAAGGAATGAAAATAATGCTATTTTTTTCAATGGTTCATTGCTTAATAGACGTTACAGTAACTCAATCTTTGAAAATGGAGAAGATAAATGTATTCATTTGCATAAGTGGCAGGGCAGTGTAGATCACAATTTCTTACCTACATTTTTCAAGGTATTGAACTGTGAGTGTGTTGAATTTTTTTTACTTCAAAAAGACCATAATTTTCTGTGCTAGCTCTGTAAATTTCAAGCGTCTCTGTTGGGTGCATCACTCAAGAGATAATTTTTTTTACTGGCTATTTTTGGAAAGTTCTACCTGATATCCTAGATTGGCCACTATGCCTAATTAATTAGCCATAGGCATAGCCACTTAGAGGCTAATAGTGAAGCAATGACCACCACAGGGAGGCTCATAAGAAGACCTTTATCTACCCAGCCCTGAATGCAAGCACCTGCAGCATCCAACCTAGAATTTAACAAAATTATTTAAAAAATAGCAAGTAAAACTCATCATTTTCTATGGGAATTTCAAAAATAGCATGAAAAACAGTTCTATTTTTCTCATTTTTAATGAAATCAATTAGGCAAGACTCGCAGAAAATAGTGAAATTTGACTGCAAGCACAGGCGTTTTCATCTCTGTCATTGTTAGATTTGGCCAAATTTTCCAGAATTTATTGGAATCGTTCATTTAGTCTTTGCGGCTGCAAGATTCCAAAAAATCAGAATATTCCAATCTCATCTGAAGCTCAACTTATACCTAATCAAAAATGAATCTCTAGCTAATATTAACTCGACCCTAGCCTCTTAACCTGGTCTTTTGCCTCTTAACCTGGACTTTGGTCTCTCAGCCTCCACCCAAGCCTCTCAAAATGGACCCCAACTGGTCAGTCTGGACCCTAGCCTCTCAACTTAGACCCTGGCCTCTCAATCTCGACCCTGGCCTCTCAACCTGGACCCTTGCTTCTTTGCATCTCAATCTGGACTTTGGTCTCTCGGCCTCCACCCTAGCCTCTCAAAATGGACCCTGGCCTGTCATCCTGGACCATGGCCTCTCAACGTGGACCCTGGCTTATCAACCTGGACCCTGGCTTATCAATCTGGACTTTGGTCTCTCAGCCTCCATCCTAGTACCGTAAAATGGGGTAACTTAGACCACTTTTTTTATAAATGATGCCATTTTTTTACTAGCTAAATTAAACTTGAATTGAAACATGCAAAATACAGGTCTATACTCTAGCTTCACTCACCATAAATTGCTGGCTCCTGCCTCTCATAGTCTTTATGTAATTTCAAAAAAAGTGATGGTCTTTGTTACCCCATGGGGGTTTTTGTTAAAAAAAACGAAAAGTGGTCAAAGTTACCCCGCCGGTCAAAGTAACCCCATTTTACGGTAGTCTCTCAAAATGGACCACGGCCTGTCAGCCTGGACCATGGCCTCTCAACCTGGACTTGGGCCTGTCAGCATGGACCATGGCCTCTCAAGTCTCAACCTGGACTTGGGCCCCCCACCCCTCAACCTGGACCCTGGTCTCTCTGCCTGGACATTGGCCTCACAACCGTGGCCTTGGCATGGAGCTATCAATTTGGTAACTACAAACTTCTGGAGTTGTCTGGATAATAATTAGTCAGTCAGATTAACATCAGGCTATTTAGGCTAACATTTAATTGGATGTTGACATGTATAACCAAATGTTTTAGTCCATTAGATTTGTAATGAACACTTATTAATTAAACATTTTTAGCTGCCAAGTGTACAGTAAAAATTTTTTCATGCTAGTAAAAGATTTTTATGCAGCATAAATAGTAAAATCCATAAATGATCAATCTAATGGTCTTGACTGTAGCTGATGATGGTAGCCTTAGCCCGTAGGTCAGCACGTACCCAATTCCAAACATTTTTCAACTTGAAAGTTTTATCCATAATATCAAATTTTACCAAATAAGTCATTTCAAGATCTCAGAATTTCTGCATAGAAAACTTTCAGGCTCTATTATTAAGTTCAGCAAGTAACTTATTAAATAATGAATAATATTATAATAATATTTATTAAGTTCAGCAAGTAACTTATTAAATAATGAATAATATTATAATATTTATTCAGCTCAAAATGTTGTCAATATGACAATATTATATACTAAAAGAGCTTTGGGAAACCTGCTTTGTGATATGCCCAGTGCCCAGTGGCCAGTCCTGACTCCATAGTGACAACTGACAACTGACAAACCACGGATTTTTTAGAATCAGTTCATTTTTAATTTCCTCATTTACGCATGATTTAAACCAATTTCTTATGTATGATAATGCAGGTACCTATCCAGGTCCCAGGATATACTTTACTCTTTACTGGTCTCCATAGCATATATGATATAGGACTCAAAAATGAACTTGAGAGCATGGTGGCAATCCATAGGTTATTCAAAAGAACCTGTTCTTATGTCATTTTGAACCGATCAACGCTTCTTTACGGACCGATCGTAAAACACCTTCACCGGCAAAAGCNCTTCCTGATGATATTTCCAAGTGTACTCAATGATAGATCAGGCTTCTTGGATATTATTCGATACCCCTTCTGTTTCTTTTTACAATCTATGATCTTTTGACACAAATCTGCCGCCAACTCTCGAGTTTTAGCCATTTAAAATTAGATTTTAAAGATAAAGCTGCATAATATCTTCACCGGAACACAAAATCAGAAATTTGGGTTGTAGCAAAGACTTATCGCCTTGGGATTTTGACTTTGTTACAAAATTTAAACGATAAGCAGCTGTCTCTTATACACATCTAGATGTGTATAAGAGACAGGAGCCGGACCGGTCGATGCTCTTGCAAACGCATAAGTACTCACAATAATTCCCTGCCACCATGCTTGAGAGATGAGGGAGAGTCTAAAAACTCTGCTTTGCCACTACGGTGCCCACACAGCAAAAAATATTCTTTGAACAATTGAATGAACAAACAAGAAAATTATTTATACATAAATTACTTTTTCCAGGACCATGTTTCAACTTTCAATTAGAGTTTATTGCAGTTTTATCAAAAAAACTGTAAAGGAAGATCTAGTTTCAACACTTTCACGTTTCCTGATACTATGTGATAGTATCTGATTGACTGATTCAAAATAAGATGGAGCTCAGTCTGATACAGTGAGAGGTTTTGTGTAGGTACCTAACCTACCTAGGTATTCATAATATCACCCTTCAACAATTCTTAAAAATTCAAATGACTTCAATGTCCCTATCAAAGTCCAAATATCTCACAAATTTGCTGGCTTGGATACTGGCCACTGGGCACTGGCCAGAACAATTAAATTATATGAATATATGAAACAAAATTAATAAGCACCCATTTGATTTAAAAAAGGACGGAGTTGCCGATGGTCTAAAAAACTAAATGTGCCATTGCAGCGCAGCCGCTCTATGAGCTCGTCTGTTTACACTCAGCACCAGCCGCCACCATAGTGGCAAAGCAGAGTTTTTTTTAGACTCTCCCTCAAGTTCATTTCTTGAGTCCTATTAGTAGACCAGAAAAGTATCATGGATACCAGCATTATCATATATAATAAATTGATTGAAATCTTGAGTGAATTAGGAAATTTAAAATAAACTGATTCTATAAATCTCTGGTTTGTCACTATGGCCGCCACTCATCACATCAAGAAATCTTACCAAACTAGCAACCAATGTGTCCCGATGAGGCCAACCCTAACACATGACCATCGGCTGTGAGAAGCTGAACCTGAATGGGCAGAGCTCACTCAGCTCACACTGTGCTGTAAATATTCTGCGATGTAAGAATCGACGACAGGCCCAGCGTTGCCAAATGGTATATTTCTATACCAAAATTCACAAATCTGGTATTTTCAGGTGTCTGGTATGAATATTTTAGATCTGGTATATTGGTATATTTGCCTAAATCTGGTATTTTTCTGGCTTATTGCAAATTTACTGCATTAAGTTCCACCAGGAAGTTAGAAGTTTATCCAGCGTAGGCGTGGATTATATGATTACCTTCAAAGCGGCGCGACTAGAGGTTTCCCGCAATTTTTGGACCCGCAAGTTTACCGCATGTTGAAATAACCCTAATCTAATTGTTAACATTTAACAAAAGTGCTTAGTACAATATATGTAAGCACGAGGGTGATGATCCTTGATTGATCACTGATCAGTGATAAAATGGCCTAGGACGACTGTGGTTGTCGAACTGATCTCTGCGACGCAAGCTCCAACATTTTTGTTTGGTGGTTTTGAATTCTAGTGTGCCACTTATTGGAGTGCCACTTGAATTCTGGGGTGCCATTCAATATTTCACTGATCTTGAAAATCATCATCCATTCATAGAACTGGCTGCCTACTGCATCACTTGTCTACTTTGACCTGTCTCCAATACATAATTCTGGTATTTTGAGCTAGGCAATCTGGTATTCTCGCCGAGAAAAAACCTGGCAACACTGCATAGGACCAGTACGATGTAGAGCTCTGCTGATTGTCATTTTCTACATCAATCCAAGATTCTTCCCGGTCGTTATAATTTCACCACGAGCAACAAACGGGTTCTTCTGTACCTTTTTGTTAATTCACCTTGCATTGCCGTCCGTTAGTTTCCTTGGACAACCAGGTCTTGGAAGGTTAGCAACAGCATGCTCGGATGATATCATCTGGATGATTGCTTCCTGATGATATTTCCAAGTGTACAGTCAATGATAGATCAGGCTTCTTGGATATTATTCGATACCCCTTCTGTTTCTTTTTACAATCTATGATCTTTTGACACAAATCTGCCGCCAACTCTCGAGTTTTAGCCATTTAAAATTAGATTTTAAAGATAAAGCTGCATAATATCTTCACCGGAACACAAAATCAGAAATTTGGGTTGTAGCAAAGACTTATCGCCTTGGGATTTTGACTTTGTTAAAAAATTTAAACGATAAGCAGACGCTTATAAGCATATAGAAAATTAACCCTCACCAATTAATGTAACGCAAAATATAATAATTCCTTGTAATTCAATGCTCCACCATGATTATATGAGGACCTGATTGGGTGATTTGGGTCCCTAGTCACGCCTCCAAGAAATTCTTGGCACGAGACACTGCATGGCGGCGAACGATCGAGATGCACTTCGGAGAATAGTCCGTATAATATGTGGCGACTGGCGAGATGTTCATCGAATGATAGTTTTACAGCTTGTGGCGAGATAGTCTCCGAAGTTTAGTTTCATCACTTTAGCCGGACGGCCTGCTCATCAAAAGCTTAAAGCCTCTGAAGAATTTTTGTGCGATCGTTGGTGTAACATCGAAAAACGATGGTGAGCCAATGGTTGGACCCGCTCGGAAATTTTCAAGCCGTAGGCTTAGTCAGTCGTAGACTGGATGTTTTCTAATCCGTTTAGAATTTTCACCGAGCTTGATTTTCTCTGATAATTGGATAATTATTCTCACATTTTGAGATTTTTTGATGCCAAATGCGCGGAAATAGTTGTCTTTTATGGCGAATTCTCACATGTAATTTTTGAGCAGCAAATTTGCGAACAAGAACTTCTATTGCCAGTAAATACGTTTGCCCAGAGGAAAATTCGCCTCTGCAAGGAAGTGCATACGCCACGGAATGGAGAAATAGGAATTTAGATGTTCGAAATTAAATAACTCGAAATTAAAACTTATATGTTCGCAATGAAATATCTGTTATAATTAACTATTTAGGTATTAATTGAATGATGAAGGCAAAAACGTTTGCACCTTTCAAAAGATATATACTTATTTTTTATAACTATTAGGCTAAGGTTTCATTAGGCCATTATTTTTTATTACCTGGATATAACTTTTATTATACTATATTATGCTGCGGCAATGATGTGGAGCAACGACTGGTTTGCGGTGCGGCAGATGCTCTCACCGCGGGAACGCAGCCGTGCACCACCAAATTTGTGCACCAATCAGCCCTGAAAGGGACGGCCAGCATATTTCCGGATGACCACTAATCAGCCGCGTATTAACCTGCCGTCAGTAACCAGCCAATGACTTCATCTTGCTTTAAATATTAGGAGCTTTACGCCACCATATTCTGAAGCGAATAGCCCATAGAATAATGGTTGTCCACCACTGAACGTTGCACCGAACCATCACTTCATATCCTGACTTTAGCTCGAACTGTAACTAGCGGACAACGGACTGCGACCAACCATGCAGCCCAGCCCGCCAGTGGAACTGCATGCATCCGCCGTGCAGCGTGCACCACCAGACGGTCACTTTTAGCTCACAACATCCGGGGTTAGGTTTCAGAAAGCATAGTTCTGTTCCAAAATCTATCGTCCTTCGACGAGTGACTTTCGAAGCTTTGCTAAATTACGTAACTTTTAGCTCACAGCATCTGGAGTTAGGTTCATAGTTCTGTTCCAAAATTTATCGTCGTACGACGCGTGGCCGTTCAACCGTTAGGCTGATTTGACACACGGGACAGCTCCGCCGCGCTCCGTCCGAGTGGTGTAAAATTTTTTTTGCGTATTGGCAGACGATGATGGGCCATTCTACGTCAGGCTTCTTTCCTTTTGGGCTGATTGATCTATTTCAGTGGTTCCCAAAGTGGGCGATATCGCCCCCCTGTGGGCGATGGAAAGATCTGGGGGGGGGCCGGTGAGGAAGAAAGGGGCAGTAGGGGGGCGGCAGTTCGCGAAGTCGAAGTCAGAAGTTCGTACGTTTGTTTGACGATTTGTACACAACACGTGCAGAACATGACTCCGAATCTGGTAAATTTTCACGAGCTAAAAATCACCGTTTGATAGTTAGGAATTTTGATTCAAAATTTCGTTCTAATCTGTTCAGTAGTTTGGGAGAAATTCTTTGCTCACTGCGAATTTCGGCCCAGACCGCCATATAACTCCCGAATGAAGGTGAAATTTAAAATTTTCAGGAGCTACATCACCGTTATTTCCTAATTTATACGTGTTCCAAGTTTTATCGTGCTGCGTTCATTAGTTTGAGAGATATTCCTTGGTCACTGAATTTGGAGATTGGCCGTGATCGAGACCGGCCGTAAATTTGTCCGAGCCGTCTTGAATTTCTAGTGCTGAAACAGTTGAAACTAAAAAAATATTTTGGTTTACTAAATGGGGTTCTATTTGCGAAATACACATTCGTGTTTAACCTTTCTCTTTTAAAATTGCAGCATACTAAATATCAAGAAAGAGGCGTTTGTTTTTATGTGTGTCTGTTAGGGGGGGATTTCTTTCTTCTAAGTCAGTTAGTCTAAGTTAGTTTTTCTTAAAAAAAAAAGTCCTTTTGAAGGCCGGTTACAGAAGTGTTAGTGGCATTAACGGGAATTAATGGTAGTCGATACAAGGATATGTAATTATTAAGAATTTTAGCTATCCCAGTCCATTACCTTGACGCGACTACTCTCCATAATTTTGTACTGAAATATCACTTTTTGCGAGTACTCCCTAAAATTTTGCAGTGAATATCACATTTGTCGCGACAACACATAAAAATTTTGTAGCGGACATCACTTAAGTTGACGCTGCTCTTGTGGAGAACATAATGTTTACTGTTAAGATTGTACAGCTCAACTAATCAGTGAAAATGATTCACTGCACTTTCATCATAATCTTTATTTAATAAAAATTTACTAAAATCTGCTCAGAGATTAGGACTATGGCATGACATTATCAGTAATTAATGAGAGGAAATGATATTAAAGAATATGAAAATAAACCCCCAAATATTAGATCGTGTTCTAATGAACAAACTAATGAATAACAATCGCAAGTTTGAATTTTCATGATATTTTGGTTTTGCATATTTGCCATCTTTTAAATACCATTCTGCATACGGGGAGGTTAATTTTGCAACAAATTCATCGATCGCTTTTTAGTCACAATGTTGCGGGGCATCTTGAGCTGCTCTCGAGTTAATTTGATATGCAGTAGTTTGAACGTTGCACAATTCTACATTAAACTTTTCACCGGCCCCGTTGAGTCGCTGAGTAACCACAGGGCCCCAAACAACATTATTGTGATGCCAGTTGTTCGTCAACGGTCAATCTTATTAGGTTGCTTCAGGCGGACATGATCATGCTGGTCGAATTTTAAACTGTCCAGGAAATGACTGTTAATCAGTTTGTAGATAATAGACTGGTTGATGTAGTTCTCGACGTGTTTTTCCAATTCTGGATCATTCTCTTAGGCTGCTAACAGAGCTTTCCACGTTTCTCCCCAAGAGTTGACGTGATGGGATTTCTCCGTTCCGGGATCAATGTCAATGCTTTTTTCTGCAATGCAAGGAAAAGATTAAAAATATATATGCATTCCAAACCAATATAACAATAAGCAAAAACCTGCTAAACTGTTTATACGATGGCGGTAATTGGTACCAGTCTCACAGATACGCATAACATTAAAACTATAAACGTATCAAAAGACGAGATTCTGGAGCTGCGATTTTAATACATTTTCAAGTTAGTGCCCTATTTACTCTGCCTTAGTAAGCGGGTAACATTTTTTACAATATCACCGTCGATTGAAGTGGCAAAATTAGAAGTATGCTTTTTAATTGTCCTTAAATGAATTAATAATCCCCACAGTAGATTTGAATTGAAGACCAGACCAATATAACTCAGTACTCACTGCAGTGAGTGACAGAGCGCATTTTCTCGTCAACGAAAACGTGAAGTCACGGACGGACAGACAGACAGACGGACATGACGAGCACAATATGGCATTTTTTACATAAATGAGAAAATGGGCTAAAAATCGCAGGAACCCCTATTAAGTATCTCAGACACTTTCTTCCTCCTACCCCTCTTCATCAGATGGCGAGCCATGATCGCCATATTAGCTCCGCTACTCTTACAGCACAAATAATTTTTCAAATCTACCTTGAATATTATCAAATCACCCTTTCAAGACTTACCATCACAGTATGAAATATTCAAATACAGGACAAAGCTATAACGCAAACGATTGATCAAGGCTACAACTTTTACTTCTATGGTGCCAGTCGGGCAAGTCCCGACGTTCGACGGCGCAAGTGAACTAAAGTTAATAATGTTTTGAGATGGTTTCCTGTAAATTCCACCCACTTCGGCACAAAACGCATCAAACTATCATTCATTGCGAATTTGAGTTGCCTGGCCTGTTCCCTTTGTCTAGTAATTAATTTTAGAGAGTTTGCCCTAGAGTTTCCAAACTATCTCTCTCTTTCCCCTTTGCCCTAGAGTTTCCAAAACAAATAATATACCACAGCTTCCAGAACTGCAAAAAATAATTAAAAAGGCCAACCCATGTCTACTGAAGGTGACTCGTTACCGAGGTCGAGTTATCAAAAAACACTCGAGTACACTGGAATTAACTTCTAAAAGTCCACAGAGCGGCTGATTTTTCGTCTGTGATTGGTAGGTTTTGCTTTAAAAGATGTTAGTGATTGGCTGACGGTTTTGTGAACTCGTAACTAAACGCTGTTTGCGGTCTATAGCTTTAATTTGTTTGCTGCATGGATAGTTTAGTTTGTGAATAGCGCAGAATCCTTAATTATGGACGAATGGTGACGATAATATTGATGATCGAGCAGCTAGCAAGTTCATCCAGTTAAGAGCGTTTTTATTTGCCGAAAGATTAATTGAAGATTCAAGCGTATAGAATCTTTCCATTTCTGCTGGGACCTGGGTAACTTAGCTTGCATGCAACTTTTTCCTAACCAAGCATGCCATCCGTTATTACTTATATTTCTCTTTAGCAGATAATTTAACTTGTCTATCTGGGAAATAACTTGTCTGAATCTGAAGATCAACTCCGATGCGCGTGTTTGGTCTCTAGCTGAAACGTAGGCTCCAGCTTGCGACTTGGGTACAGTCGAAGGAAATATCTGTGAGAACGTATTAAATTTCAGTTATTTCAGAACATCAAAATCTACGCCATAGCACCATTGACTATACAAAATCAGCCGTTCTTGAACTGCTAGGCAACTGGATCCCAACGCACTGCTATAACTTGGTAATTTGGAGATAAACTTTTGCCCACGACTGCACACGTGCTTAACCACTACCAGAACGACCGCTAGTCGGCGGCTCGGCGCTAGGGTATTGTAATAGAAGATTCAAATCCTTGAAGCTGGAACAGTTGCTTTCCAGCCGTCTTAGCGGAACGAGCTCGTCGCCTCGGCCGCAGCTCAGCGATCACATTGTCAGCAAATGCTCAGCGTTGAGCGAAACTACTCGCTTAGTTTATTACTTAGCACATTACTTCATAACTTAGCTTCAAATTTGTAATATATCAACTCCCTCGGGATTTGATGGGTATCGTGTTCCAAGAAGTCGGAAGCCGACGTCTTGGCGGCTGATCTGGTTTCAACTAGACACTTCGCGCTGGTTCCTTCGTTGTGGCGTCTACAAGTGACGTTCGTCCGGTCAGGGCTCCACACACTAATTCAAAGCTGACACTGACTCCTTTGAATCGATTACTTGTTCTAATAGAAAGTTTCGGTCTGAACGAATCGACATGATACAAGTATCCTTTAGTAAATAACTTGGTGAAGGCTGCTGGAATTTGGTTATAAATCTGTNCGAAAAAACATCGGGAGGGTTAATTTTGCGGTCGAAATTGCGAAGATCGGTTGTAGACGAATTTCGAAAATACTTTTTGATCACCTAATGCAAGTTGAATATTTTCCTTATCAAGAAAGAAATACAAGAACTAGGATAGGACGAAATAGGCTACCAGTCAATTCTTTATCTTAGTTATTCAGAACCCTTCAATTTAAAGTTTGAACAATCGTTTTCCTGCTTAGCTCTCCTGAAGACAACAGAACTTATTTATCGAATATTCAAAGAACATATGAAATATAGCCTGTCTTTTTTCTTTCAGGAAAAATAACGGCATCATATTAGTAGCATAGACGTACTTTAAGGGTATCTTTGTGAATGAAGTACCTTGCCAGACTCGCTAGTGAACTGCATGTACTTGTTCTCAAAGTAGCCGTGCATTGATAAGTTGTTGCCACCCCCAAAAGCTTTCTGCAGGAGGTGCTGAACGCGACTTGGGCATGCTTGTATAATACTGGGCCATATGATGTTGATATTACAGCCTAGTAGGGAGCTGTGAATGTGTTTAATTAAGATCTTCCAACGCAGGCATCATGATTGTAGCATTAGCTACAAATTTTTCCGCGTACTTGCAAATCAATCGAGCACGATTTTGGTGCTTCAATAGAAGATGTCTTTATTTCAAATGTGGTTTGATTGTCAATATTTAGTTCGAATTCATAGTAAATTTTCTTGAAATGATTTTGAATTTCATTATGAATTCGGATGGTGGTGCAAGCGAAGAAGATAAAATCAGATCCAAGCAGCAACTCGTCTTCGGCAATGTGGCCATATCCAATATGAGTCGAAAACACGAAATTAATGTTGTCCACAGTCGCTGCAACGAGGTGGCACGTTTCAGAATGTTCCTTCTTCCATCACTGGAGCTAGTATGTCGCCTTTTCCTTTGTAAAAGGGCAGATATCCCGACCCTTTTCATGGTCTTTTCAGCCATGACGGTTTCATCACAGCCAGTGTCTATTGTAGCCGTCACATACATGTCGTTAATTTTGAAGTTTGAAAGCACGAATGGTTTTTTAATCTCTTAGGGGCCTGTAAGGCGCTCCCTTGTTTGCTTAATGTCATTTTCGAAGCCATTTTAGTTTATGACACTGTGAAGAAACTCTGGTCCTGCTTACACAGCTGACCTTCCAGGATCGTGTTCGGTCGAAGGCTCTGCAGAATCCAAGCTGACCGAATCCGAGTGTTTCGCCATCATGCCGCCACTGGAAATTTACGTGCTTAATAATCGTTCAACATTAGTAAATAGGAACTACATACACTCAATGTTCTATCGAGAGTATGTCTCAAGCTGTTATTGAACAGCTTGAAAAGCGTAATCCATAACTTTATGAGCTTCTTATGTGTACTGTTCAAAAATCTATGTAGGGCTTTGATGTGCCCTGTAGAACCTGTTTCGTAATTGATTCAGTATGGCTTGTGCCTTGTGGTGCTTCTAGTTCGAGATGTCTTTTACGTGTGAATTACTCAGAAGTAATTAACTCTGCTCTTGTTCGCCATGTCTTGACCTAAATGCCATTCAGCTGAAACGACTGCACCTGCTTTTTCGGTGAAATCGCTGAAAGCCTCGCTGCGTGATGCCGTTTTCTCAAAAGCCACTTCTTGCCTAGTCATCGTTTTGTGCGTTACCAGTGTAAATAAATTTACTTTTAGTTATTTTGGTAAGAAGTTGCGCCGACCGTCTCTGCTGGGAGGCTGCGATGCGTGAACGGCGCCGAGATATCGTGCTACTTCCGGCCGGCTCTTCCGCTTTTATTCTTTCGACGCATTTACGTTCAGAGATATTTTTGTACCTATGAAGTGTCTAGGTGCGTCCTATATATGACCATTGATTCAAGTTGGTAGATTAGTTGATCATTTAATTGTCAGTTAATGTAACGTTAGACATGTTATAATATTCAGGGCCTCGAAATGCATTTAAATTCTTGTATATTATGTAAACGAAGAAAAAATGCAGTTGTTTTGTATTGTACCGCACTCCAGATCTCAACTGGAACGGCATTATTTATTGAAACTTCGTTGTTTCCGACATCATAATTCCTATGGCCCACGACGGAGTTGCGATGTCGGATGGAATGCATGCTATCGAATGCCTTTAAAAAATATGCCTTACTGAAGGAATGCTATTTCTTTGTTGTGATGCGTAGGCGCTAGCGTAGCTGACAGTATTCAATTGACTTCTGCATGCATAAGCATCCATATTACCGAAATAGTAGATTAGTTTTGGATCTATATTGTAACGAGACCTCCTTTCCTTCTTCGTCTGGATTAACTCCTGTGCCTATACTTTCAAAAAAAGTTGAGAGATCGTAAGTTCATCAGCCAATCATTGACGGCCTTTTGAGCCAAATCCACCAATCATAGACAAGAAAATAGAGCGTAATGCTTACGTTTACTTAGCGAGTTTTGAAACAATGGCCCCAGGTCCAGCGTAACGCCGGCATCAAGTTTAGTCTACACCAAATATCTTGCGGGAAGAGTATCACTGAATTAGTTGTGTCACCCGAGAGGCTTTCACCGACGTTCCGTGTGATTGCGGTCTTGAGATCGTCGTTGTATTCGGTGGTACGCACATGACCTGTACAAGGGACGTGAGAGCTCTAAAATTTGCTCTGTAGGCGCATTGTCTCTCCCTGTTCTGTGAAGTTGTAAAAAAACATCGTTCTTTCTGTTGCAGGCGTCAAACTTGCGAAAGCTTGAAGCTTGGGTGGGAACTTGAAAGTTATAACCTTTGTTCAAAAGTTTTATTTCCTCCAACCTGTTGCATTTTTATAATTATGTTGCAATTGTGATAGCTACTGTGGTCGAATTTTGAGCCTGTGATGTTCGCTGAGCGTTTCATTTGATGCTACGAAATTTAAATAAACAAATTTAAATGTTTTTTCTACAAAACATTGACATCCGCTGTTGTCTTGAAACTTAGGTGTCAATTACACCTCAAAATTTTCAACCATATAGAATTTCTTACTATATTAACGTCATAATGTATAATGTTTCTTGAATTGGTGTTATTTGGGGCTAACGAATTGTGGTGCAGGTTTCAGGAGAGAAGCAGTTCAAGATGAACCAAAACAGCCGGACTCGTGAGTGTGAATAAAGCCGAGGTGCGAGCCTTCTTGGTCGGTGCTCGTTGACGTGATGTTGCTTAGGCTTCATGTGATGATGCGTGGTCGAGTCCTTCGCCTCACATACTTTTATTAGGCACATTTTGGTACGTTCCTATTCGTACGTGTTATGGTAGTGTCAAATTTATAACCGTTTATTACATTGAATCAATGAAAAAATATTGTAAATTTGGATAAACTTTGAGCTTATTTCCATTAAATTTTTACCTCGTCACTTGCCGCTTATATTTTTATTTAGTGATAATCCGTTTCAAAAGTCTCATTTTATAAATATTGATTATCTGTTTGAGTATATGAAGAGAACTCTTATCAATATGAAATATTGAGATAAAATTTCCTTTCATCATATAGAATTATAACTCATTGGCACAGTTTAACATAGAAACGGGTTTTGGATGTCGCAGTCGACGACCGGCCTTAGCAATCTACCACTGATGCATACGACAGTCGGAATAATGGTGGATCTGTGTAACTAATGCATAAATAACTGAACTGATCAGTGCCGGGGTTACGTCCATAGTTGGTAACAATGTTAGGGCGTGACAATTGAAGGCCAAAAAGACTTTTGGCTTCAATTTTATTCTAGGTGGTTTTGCTTCAGCAATTTTTTCAAGGAATGTTAGTTTAAAAAATTCCGTTCAAATGCTTACGAGTTCCAACTTGTTTATTCACTACACATCATCTTCTGACCACTTCCCGGAATTTGTGGACACAAAATATCTTTTAACGTGCAATCTAGAGGACAAATACACCGTTATCTCTGCTTCTTTTTACTTTAGACTAATAGTCATGGCGTGACGTGAGGCCGACATCCGCCTAAAATAATTTTATAAAGCGTTCATGTTTGTACCTATAATAATAAAAATGTTCAAGTTTGTAACTATAATAATAATAAAAGTGTTCATGTTTGTACCTGTACGAGTCATACTTGTAACATTTAACAGATGTCGAGTGTATTCTGAAATTAGTTACCATCTCTTCGAGCTTCACGTCCACTTTCTCTTTCAAGAGATGCGCTAGAGCTCGCTGTGCGAGTCTGATGCTTGATGCGCAACCTGCAGCAGCAGCCCGCATTCCCGACAGTAACTTCTTATCTCTATACTGTTGTTCTCTGTCCATTTGATTGCATTCGTACTCGAATGCTGCTTTTCTAGTTGGCAGGAAGTAAAACTTGATGTGGGGACATTTATGAAAGAGTCGTAGGGACATCAGCAATAACATTCGACATAGACCTGTTTTTTAGACTTTTGCCCTCGGTTGCTGGTTTTCATCGGTTCATGATCAACAATTACCCATTGTAAAGTTTAGGCTTCAGAAAAAGCGTAAGATACATTAATTTGTGCGTTCCTTGCCTACTNGTTTCAAATATTAAACTTTAATTATTTTACTTCTATGGAGTGGAAATTGTTGCTTATTTCTCATTTAGTTATTCGAAAGCTGTTTCAAGACAACGATTATTGAACCTTCGTGCAGTGGAACCATGTACATGAATTTCTCTGTCAATAATTCGGGTTCGTAAACGCAATACTCTAAACACGTCGACTGACGTTGAAATTTGAATGCATGCACGGTAGTTTTTCTGCTTGCGATTTTCAACTCGTATCATCAGCAATGCATTATTTTCCGCCTTTCACCAAAGTTTCTGGATATATGAAATCAAGATCCAAAATTGAAGAAAAAGGTTAGTTAAAGATAAAAGATTCACATTGTTTTCAGTTTTATTCAAATGGAATGGCTTCGTAGGATATTCCTACTTTATTTAATTTTAAATCTATGTAACAGCTGTATGGTTCCATGAAATCCAAACCTAATACTAATTCGTCGTCATTCTCGTCATCCGATTCTACTACAATGCAGGGGATCACCAATGGCAGATTTTTAAAGTAAGCTGGTAAAAGCAAGCTGCCTAATATTTCCTTAAACTGACTAACTGTTTCACAATACTCTGCAAGTTTCTCTTCATGGTCCATTAAGCTGTAGAGGTCGAACTTTTGCACAATAGCACTTGAGATGGTTGAATTTGTACTGCCAGTATCGATGATAGACTTTAAAATTTTTCCCCGAACCTTTAATTCAATGGAGCACGAGTTTGTTACTTGCATAGCAGATGTTGTTATTTCACCGGTAGTTTTATTGTCGTTATCAAGTTCGCATTCGTAGTAAATTTTCTTGAAATGATTTTCAATTTCTACTTTTAGGTTCTAATGTTCTTCCATTTTCTTTTTTTAGAATTTTCTTCCTTTTTTCGAACGATATCCTCTTTTCTTCATTTATTGAAGATCTTTCTTGACATCCTCAGCTGCATCGCGTATTATATTTGATCGAAGTATCGTTTTGTCCAAGCATTTGTTTGCATTATGCATTCGGATGGTTTGACAGGCGAAGAAAATGAAGTCTAGGCCAAGCAGCAACTCGTCTTCGGCAACGTGGCCAACTCCAATATAGGTCCAAAAGACAAAACTAATGTCGTCCACAGTTGCTGGAACTAGGTGGCATTTTCCTAGAATTCTCCAACTTCGATCACTTGAGCTTGTACTTCGCCTTTTCATGTTTCCGTGACGCCTTGGTAAATAATGTGAGCAATTTTGCTTCTACGAAACCATCTATAGAACCAGTCATGCGACAGGAATGCAACTGACCGAAAATTCTTAGTTGTAATGTTTTTGTCTTCGACTGTACACCATCGCCTCGCCTCCCGTGAAACATCAGCACTGAGCCCTCAGCCACCCACCGTCTCGAACTCCGCATTTTAAAGTCGGCTTTTTCGATGCACCATCAAATTACACGGGTTATATTTTTTGAGTAAAATGAAAGGTTTATAGGCTTTAATCGTATTCTAGTAACGGATGAATGCTGAGCACAAGCTTACGGGTTCACAGTGAAACAATGTGAGCAACTTATATAAAATTCATTCTATTAAGCTATAGAGATGTTATAAATAAAAAAATTGAATGGCGGATCTGTCCGTAAAGTTGCACTGACGAATCCATTGCCATTCAGCAGTGGTTAACTGCTACCATTTGGCTCGAAGGTCTCATGGTGCATTAGCTTCCACTTGAACATTTTTTGCGCGGAATGTTGCTGAATTTTTATAATGGTCTCCTATGTAATTAGTACTGAAACCCCTCCTTTAGCTCAGTCCTGTTTTCCGCATTACTTCCACTCTAGATTAATTCCTTCAATGTTATTTTTATGTTGCAATAACTCAAAAAATATTTTATTTTGGTTGTCTACTGGGTTTAATTTTTTGGCGAAAGCATTCCATTTGGGTAAACGAGAGATCCTCGCACCAAATAGTTGTTTAACAAAATCCACCTAGCAGCTTGTAGTAGTTCCTATTAATCTGTGAAATAAATACTGTTTCTACGTTGTCGGAAACACGGAACAGAAAAGAATTGCTTTTACCTGAAAAATTTGCTTGCAAAGAACGGTGTTCGCCCAGACCAGCTTGTTCCATTTTGGTTTCAAATATTAAACTTTAATTATTTTACTTCTATGGAGTGGAAATTGTTGCTTATTTCTCATTTAGTTATTCGAAAGCTGTTTCAAGACAACGATTATTGAACCTTAGTGCAGTGGAACCATGTACATGAATTTCTCTTTCAATAATTCGGGTTCGTAAACGCAATACTCTAAACACGTCGACTGACGTTGAAATTTTAATGCATGCACGGTAGTTTTTCTGCTTGCGATTTTCAACTCTTATCATCAGCAATACATTATTTTCCGCCTTTCACCAAAGTTTCTGGATATTTGAAATCAAGATCCAAAATTGAAGAAAAAGGTCAGTTGAAGATATCACATTGTTTTCAGTTTTATTTAAATGGAATAGCCTCGTAGGATATTCCTACTTTATTTAATTTTAAATCTATATAACAGCATAGATTACATGAAATCTAGGCCTAGTACTCTTGCCCACAAGAGAATACAAGTTCAACTCATGATACTGCGGCCGCTGCGACACCTGCTTCATCCTAACGATCCCCACGGCGAGCGTCTTGAAGCCACGCATGGTACTGTCCTTATAGCGCTTCCGGCGTTGCAGCAAAATTAGAAGGCAGTCCCCATCTTGTTTTAAGAAGCGTGAGTACTGAAGCGAGTAGCAGAGATTTATGGTGGTATCGAGCGCACCAGTGGGTGAGAGCTGCATCTCATTGGAGCGCAGCGTGTCCATGCTGCTGTGCATCTTAACGGCGAGCAACACGGACGACAGGTCCGAGAAGAAAGTGGGGTTCAACAGCACCAGGTGTGTGATGCTTACGTTACATAACATCTTTACGCAGTTTGCTGGAGTCTGGATGTTCTGTTGCTCAGCCATGATGGAAGTGGAAGTGAATGTTCTTCAGAATGACAGAATCAGAAGATGCTGGACAAAAACTCAAAATTACCGTCACAATGAATATGACACTCATGCACTCACAGTAGAACGTGGTAAAGGGAAAGCGTAAATTCGGCGAAAGTTACGTACTGCCCATCGAAGGCCAGCCAACTCTGAAATCAAGATCCAAAATTGAAGAAAAAGGTCAGTTAAAGATTTCACATTGTTTTCAGTTTTATTTAAATGGAATAGCCTCGTAGGATATTCCTACTTTATTTAATTTTAAATCTATATAACAGCATAGATTAGTAAGATTACATGAAATCTAGGCCTAGTACTCTTGCCCACAAGAGAATACAAGTTCAACTCATGATACTGCGGCCGCTGCGACACCTGCTTCATCCTAACGATCCCCACGGCGAGCGTCTTGAAGCCACGCATGGTACTGTCCTTATAGCGCTTCCGGCGTAATATTAGTAGCATAGACGTACTTTAAGGGTATCTTTGTGAATGAAGTACCTTGCCAGACTCGCTAGTGAACTGCATGTACTTGTTCTCAAAGTAGCCGTGCATTGATAAGTTGTTGCCACCCCCAAAAGCTTTCTGCAGGAGGTGCTGAACGCGACTTGGGCATGCTTGTATAATACTGGGCCATATGATGTTGATATTACAGCCTAGTAGGGAGCTGTGAATGTGTTGAAGATCTTCCAACGCAGGCATCATGATTGTAGCATTAGCTACGCTGGGGAAGACGCTGATGGGAGAGTTCATTCGCGTTTCCTCCTCCTGGCTTTGAGAGCCTTAGTTACAGAAGAAGTAGCCATGTCTGTTGGAGATGTCGCAATTTCAATTCGCTCCTTCGCTTCGCAGTTTTCCTGCAAATGTATGAGCCGTTCGTAGATCTCTCTCGACTTCGGCTCCTGAAGAATAAACTGCACATCGTCTTGCTGTTGGATGTCGTCATCAAGGGAAGCGTTGAGGATTATTGTAGGAGCTTTTACCTAATCATGCATGCCGTCTATAATGAATTTTTGTGTAGTTCGAATCATTTCTAAGTGAGAGTGACTTGTGAGTGGCAGTGACAGAGATTTAGGTGACAGTCTAAATACTGAACCTAAGCAACGGCCGGTTTGAGAACGTAAAAGTGCCTATGTTTTATCCTGACAATTTTTGTAGTGATATAAAACTAAAGATGGTGGCCAATCTCCAGCTTAGGTGACAGCGCCCGTCCATACGTGGACGGGCGACGTCCACGTAGGTCCACGAAGTCACATGGCAACGCCTGCGACGATATCTTCACATCAACGACGGAGACTAATACCACGAGCTTCAATACCACGAGCTTCAATACAAGTCAATATGATCTGATCATGACCTATAGATCGGCAAGAACGAGCGACGCAGCACGTGATTTTTTTTTGTCAATTTTCTCCGCTAAATCCGGCAGAATTGATGCCGTTTGTAGTATAACAGCCATCCGAAAAGCTTCAATTAAAACTGCAAGAACCTTAGCTGGTTGAACTTGCTACAACGCGGAGCAGGAAACCAGACCTATCATTGAAAACCTCATAGAAGCCTTCTTCACAGCTATACTTAAAAAGCCATAGTTAAGAAGATGAATTTTGAGAAGAAATCTACAAGCAGCAGCGTCGGCGACAGCAGTTCGGCACCGCAACTAATACGGTCACAGCTCCAATGCATGGCCTGCAGCATCGACGTGGCAGGCCGCAGGTGCCCGCCTGAAGGTTAGCGGCATCCAGCGCACGCTTCACCTGGCCCACCTTTCTTTCCCAAGACCCACCAAAGTGGGACGCGTGAGCTGGATTAAATATCCATTCGAAGTCTTTCTCCTGATAACTCTTGGATATTCGATGTAGGTCCAAATTCTCGTTAGCATGTCCCACAAAATTTGTGCCTCTATCACTTCGCAGGATGCAGCAGCAGCAGCAGTCCCCGCGAATCGCAAGAAAGCGACGCAAAGCATTACTAAATGATGCGCTGTCAAGAGACTGTAAAGCCTCTACGTGTACGGCACGGGACGCCTGATACACAAAAATTACAGCCCACATTTTCTTCGTGCCACTCTATCGCCTATAGTCATTAGTCAGTCGTCCCATGCGCAGTCTTGCGGCAGGTGACACAGTCGAGGACCATATTTGGGATCGCAATTCCTTCTCGTTTAATTTTGTTGTGATCGCTCTGCTTCGTCAGCTCGTCTCGTCCCACAGTAGAATAATATTCTTGCCACTTCTAATTCCGCGTAAAGACGAGGATTAATCAGATCAAAATCTAGGCAAACTTGCAAATATTTTTTCGTTGTTGGCGAATATGAAAGTTATACATTTCCTGGTCTAGAGCTAATGTATTGATTTGCTTCACGCTCGGTTCAATGAACTCCCATTGCCTTTTATTCTTGTCCCCCTCTTCGCTGCATCACTCTTCAAGGCAAGCAATTCGAACTCTAACGTGCTCCGATATATAAATGATGAAAACTAATATATAGATAATCTATTAATGTTTTACAATTTTAAATTAATAAATTCATAGTTCATTACAACCCATTAAAATGATTGCTCTATATTGACATAAGCAATGAAAAAACTCACCCAGAACAAGTCGCCCCTCTTCAGATGGCAGAATGTGAGCAATGTCTTTATCAGAAAAATTAATGAAATCTTATGCAATTGAAGGGGAGAGGGAATGTAAATGTATCTAACTATATTGATGACTAGTTAAAAAAATAATAAGCCTATAGGTAAACAAAGTAGTAAACGCTTATAACCTAATAAGCTTTCTTCTCGTCACAATGTGATGACTAGATTGAAGATTTCTTAAGGAAATTAATGAGCATATCAAATGAAACAAAACTAGATTGTGACTATTTGAACAAAGCAGCAATCTTATAACCTAATGAGATTTCCATTCGTCACAATGTGAGGACTAGATTGAAGATTTCTTAAGGAAATTAATAAGCATATAAAATGAAACAAAACTTAAATCTATATAACAGCTATAAGATTACATGAAATCTAGGCCTAGTACTAAAAGGTCATCATCAGATTCTACAACAGTGCAAGAGATCACCAATGGCAGATTTTTATGGATCTTGACATCCTCAGCTGCATCGCGTATTATATTTGATCGCAGTACTGTTTTGTCCAAGCATTTGTTTGCATTATGCATTCGGATGGTTTGAAAAATATTGCGCTGTGAAATTTGTGGAGCGACTGTAGTCAAGATACCGAAGACACGACCGCCTATATCTGTCGTCTCCGCGAATTCACGTCTCATCAAATATAATACGCGATGCAGCTGAGGATCTTGACATCCTCAGCTGCATCGCGTATTATATTTGATCGCAGTACTGTTTTGTCCAAGCATTTGTTTGCATTATGCATTCGGATGGTTTGACAGGCGAAGAAAATGAAGTCCAGGCCAAGCAGCAGCTCGTCTTCAGCAACGTGGCCAACTCCAATATAGGTCCAAAAGACAAAACTGATGTCGTCCACAGTTGCGGGAACTAGGTGGCATTTTCCTAGAATTCTCCAACTTCGATCACTTGAGCTTGTACTTCGCCTTTTCATGTTTCCGTGATTCCTTTTCCTTTTTAAAAGGGCAGATATTCCGACCCTTTCCATGGTCTGTTTAGCCATGACCGTCTCTTCGCAGCCGGTATCAATGGTCGCATTCACAGATACGTTGTTGATTTTGAAGTTCTTTAACACGAATGGCTTTTTGATCTCGTTGGGGCCTGTAAGGCGCTCCCTTGTGTTTCTTATATCTTTTTAGAAGCCACTTTTGTTGCCACTTTGAATAACGATGTGCAGAAACTCCAGTCCTAATTACACTGCTGACCTTCCCGGATCTTGTTCGGTCGAAGGCTCTTCCAAATCGAAGCTGACCGAATCCGAGGATTTCGCCATCATGCCGCACTTGGATGTTTTGTTTCGCTCTTTCAAGACGTCAATAATCTTCGCCTTCTGAACTGCAGCTTGGACAAAATTTTCATCTTCGTGAATTCGCGGAGACGACAGATATAGGCGGTCGTGTCTTCGGTATCTTGACTACAGTCGCTCCACAAATTTCACAGCGCAATATTTTTCAAGATTTTGTTTTGATTTTTGATCATCTTAATATTTTAGTGACTAGGCATTATTTCTAACCAATTCTGTTTTTTGAGTAGTATCCTATTTACATGATTTTGTACTTATGTCGACCCAAATTTCGTCACTCAATGCGCCTTTTAACTTGATAATGAATGATTGAAACATTCGAAACGTCGTTAACGAAATAAAAATGTACATCGGTACGCTGATTTTCAATTTACCAGTGCAAACGAAAAAGGTTGTTCGATCAATTGAAAAAACTAATAAGAAAATTGTCAATAAAACGAATTCTCTGGTCTTCAATGAAATATTAAAATTTATATATTTAATTTTTAACGCAGGTTTCATTGAAGACCAGAGAGTATTTCTTATTGGCAATTTTCTTTTTGTTTTTCTCTATTTGCTGAATTAGGCTCTTGATAGGAAGTGAAAATCCAAATATTAGGTTTCCAAGTGACATTTTATTATAATTTTACGACGTTTCGAATGCAACTTCATTCATTATCAAGTAGAGGAAGAGTTTTGCAACAACTGAATTTGAAATTTTGAAATGACATTAGTACAAACATAGGTATTATGGATACAGATTGGAATCAAAGCTTAAATTACGAGAACAGTTTCAACGTACTGACAAATCCGGTAGTTTGCAAATTAATAGGTATATTATAATTAATATAATTAAATTAATATAATTATTAGCTATAATATAATTAATAACCGAACGGACAATGAACCGACATCAAACGAAAGTATTATAACAATTTATTACCAAAATCAGATGACTGAAGGCCACAAGACTGACGAAAGAGTCCTCAAATCAATTGTGCTGAATAACATCAGAAGCACAACCGCAGCCGACCGAATAAAACTCCTGATTTACTATAAAAATATGAAAATCAAGAATTTAATAATGAAGAATAACCCATGCAAAAAGTCGGGCCCATTACAAGAAACTAATGTTGTTTACAAATATTCCTGTCACAAAGAAGGTTGTAGACTTCTCCAGAACCTAAATTACATTGGTTTGACCAGCACGACTTTGAGCCGCCGCCTAACATGCCACCTCCATACCGGAGCAGGCCTCCCAGCGCTGGGTTTTTCCACCTAGATCTGGGTTTTTTGACCGTCACCTGGGTTCTGAGTTTTTTTCTAAATGGCAAAATCTGGGTTTTTTTCGTTATGTAAGTTAATTTTAGCTAATAAAGTGCTTGAAATATTCCCAATGCCTTCAATTTTACTATGAAGTCAATACAAAACAAATGTAGCGACGCACTAACCGTCAGACTGTATATTTTACCTAGCTGACAGACGGCAGTGGCATTAAACGCTTTCGTTAACCGTATTGAACGCGTTCGTTACCAGTCAAAGCAGAGGTTTCCAACTTCTCAGCGCACACTGTACAGTACTGTGCTCGTCAAGTGACAAGTTATAGTCGTGACATGCGTCATTAGGTTGCCTACTGTCGCTTTTGTACCTATCGGTGCTGTTAAATTGACATATAGTGAACAGTGAAAGCCCCGAAAATGGCGAGTCCTCAAGAAAAGTAGCTAAAAGTGGCACAAACAAAAGAAAAAGGTGTTTCCTATTGCGCATGATGTAAAACTCAACTCAGAAATGCTAATAGATCCATATTGATGGCACATCGTAAGACTGCGAAGCACCTCAACAACATGAAAACAGCTAAAGCAGCCACTAAAATTGATTCATTTATTAAGAAACAGATTCTTAAGGAGAGTGATTACACTGATGAGGAATTTGCAAAGGCAGAACTAGCTACTTGTATCTGCTTCTATTGCTGAACACAATGTGCCATTTGCGCATGCAGATCATCTAGTGGAAGTGTGTAAGAGAGCATTTCATGATATCACTTTTGATAAAAATGCAAAACTTCACGTAACAAAAGCTTCATATGTTATTCAGGAAGGAATTGCTTATGAAAAATGGGAAGTTGTTGATCAGTGTAGAAATGAAAAGTTCAGTCTAAATGTCTGATAAGCGATGAGAGCACAGACATATCCATTTCACAAGTATTAGCTGTTGTAGTTAGATATTTAAATTTTTGATGTTGAAAAAATGATATATGTGAATAAATGTGATAATAATAATGATAATAGCGGTTTCAGCGTTTAGTGGGCTAGGCCCACTAGGCCGATTCATAACATCACAGAACATTCACAGCATTTTGCGGTCTCGAACTCGCAACTCACTGCTACAATTCTGCTGTGCTTAACCGCCCGGCCTCCTTGCCGATTCTGACCAGAGACTGTCTCACAGAGCTGGGATCGAACCCGCGCCTCTCTGCGCCAGCTTGGACTACTCTGAACTTTAACCACTGGGCCACCCTGCCCACTGGTTATGAACTGTGATGGTTTGCTTGACTCGACTGTTGTTGAAGATGGAAGAGCCAGTGGTTTATACTACGCTGTTAAAACGACTCTGAATGAGAAAAAATTCCTTTTTTTCAAACATCATAGGATTTGAAAGCGATAATTGTTCTACTGTGGTGGTAACAGGAGAGACTTTCAAACCCTATTGAAGAAAGACATTCCATCAGTTTTTGTTATGGGTTGCGTTACTTGCGTATGCCATTCTTTTGCTCTTTGCGCAAGTCACGTTGTGAAAATGTTGCCATCCTATCTCGAATTATTTTTAAAGAATATTGCCTTCTGTTTTTCCGAGAGTAGCAATAGAAATAGGGATTTTACGCTCATCTAAGAGGTAACCAAGACAGAGACTCACAAAATACAAAATTTAGCAGCAGCCAAAGATTTATAATTCCATTAGAAGTAAGTAAAATTACAATGTTTTGGATGAAATATGTTGTCTGGGTTTTTTTCCACAAAATCTGCAGAATCAGGGTGTTTTTCAGCAAGCATCTAAGTTTTTCTCAAAATTTTGGCTGGGAGCCCTGTACCGGAGGACCGAAGAACCACATGAGAGAGGCTCATAATGAGACACTCACTCGCGCGACGTTGGAGACCCCACACCAGCGTTGCCAGATGGTATATTTCTATACCAAATTTCACAAATCTGGTATTTTCAGGTGTCAGGTATGAATATTTTAGATCTGGTATACTGGTATATTTGCCTAAATCTGGTATTTTTCTGGTGTTTTCTGGCTTACTGCATTAATTTCCACCTCGGAAGTTTGAACTTCCTCCAGCGTAGGCGTGGATTATATTGATTACCTTCAGAGCGGCGCGACTAGAGGTTTTTCGCCATTTTTGGAACCGCAAGTTTACCGCTTGATGAAATAACCCCAATCTAATTGTTAACATTTAACAACAGTGTTTAGTACAATATAAGCA
Organism: Hyalella azteca; assembly: GCF_000764305.2. Taxonomy (NCBI): domain Eukaryota; kingdom Metazoa; phylum Arthropoda; class Malacostraca; order Amphipoda; family Hyalellidae; genus Hyalella; species Hyalella azteca. Next base: position 337,438 of record NW_025939917.1, read on the forward strand.
CGAGGGTGATGATCCTTGATTGATTACTGATCAGTGATGATATGGCCTAGGTCGAGTGAGGTTGTCGAACCGATCTCTGCGACGCAAGCTCCACCATTTTTGTTTGGTGGTTTTGAATTCTAGTGTGCCACTTATTGGAGTGCCACTTGAATTCTGGGGTGCCATTCAATATTTCACTGATCTTGAAAATCATCATTATAATCTGTTTTTAACAATAAAATTTCTGGCATAATTCTGGTATTTTGAGCTAGGCAATCTGGTATTCTCGCCGAGAAAAAACCTGGCAACACTGGACAGGCCTACGGCCTACTAAACGCTGAAACCGTCATTATTATCACCAGGCATTTACTTTCGATTGGAATTATTTTCATGTGGTTATAGTATTTAAACAAATCGACTACGTTAACAGATATTTTTCATCAATTTCTTCTAGACTATCATAATGATTCACCAATATTTGAATTTTTCTCAGTTTGCTCTGTGCACCCGTAGCCGTTGGGTGCAGGTGTTTGCAATGCAAAACACTTTCGGTACTCGGTAGGTCTCTGACAAATTTACGGCCGGACTCCAAATTCAGTGAGCATAGAATATCTCCCAAAGTAATGGACGTATTTCGGTTGTGTATTTAATTGAGTACGAGTTTTTGGCACTTGGGAAGTTGAGAGAACTGTTTGTTTCCAGTTCTCGAACATGAACATTTTTGTGACGAAAAAATTGCTACTATTGTTTGTTGCTGCAGTGCTTGCACGAAGTTCAACCTTATTATTGCAAGCCAGGACCGCGGCGGCCGCCAAAGTAGTACCTAAGCGGCTAAGCCTACCTAGTTCTAGTAAGGCTACCGTAGTACTTACTAGGTACTTCATGTTCATACTTGGCACTCTAAACTTGGATGATACATTCTCTGCCTTGACTAAATCGACTTGCCAGTTGCCGGTACTTCCAAATCGGACGACGTGTTATTTTTACTTTTTTTTCTCGTCCATTTCAATAGGACTAACGGCGGAAGAACTGTACCTGTAGGCTGTATGATATAATGATTTACCTTGCTCAGATGCTCTTGCTGGTCTTCGGTCACACCTTCTTCGTTTTTGGGAATTGGATTGGGTTACTACAGTAGCTACTGATGGGAGGAAGAAATGGTGAATTTTACACCACTATTTATAGTTTTGCAATATTTTAATTAGTTTACCTGCTACAACATTTCTACAAAATGCTGGAGGACTGTCCCTTATTACCCTGCCCATCCCTTTTTACCCCGTTTGATGGTACTGGTACCTCAAGATTTTTACCACAAATTTTTTTCTCTTTAGTTATATATTTGGATGTAGTTAGTTCCAATAATTTACCTTTACCAACTTTAACTTTTTAAGTGTTTTAGTAAAGCCCTGTTTGGCTGTTAGTGAGTTAGTCTACCTACCTAATTATAAAATATTTTAGAGTTTAACATAGTCATAGAGTACCTACCAAAATTTCTTGAGTTTTAGTCTTGATTGATGGAGCAAAAACTTAAATTTAGTGCTTTCATCTCTCTCCATCTTGAATGCTTGACTACACAGCTCAGCCTCTGAGGCCTGAGCACCACAGGGCTCAGGCCTCAGTTCACTGTTCTGTTCACTGTTTACTGTTCACTGTTCTCATAGATGTTAACTCATTAACTGAACTTTGTTTTCATATTTCAGCACAATGAGTAGAAAACTGGAGGTATTAAATGCCAAAACAGGCAAACTAGTAGCTTCTCTGGATGGGGTGAGTTTTAATCTCAACTTACATCATTACATGTGTACTAGATAATCTTGTGAAAACTAATCTGAAATTATTAGACTTGAAGATTTTTTTAACTAAATTTTAAAAATCATTCTACCATTCAACTTCAAGCAATGACTAGAGCTTTTCTGCCATTTTTGCAGCTGTGAGATTCCTGCTAGTGCTACTGCTAGCAGCTACAGTAGAATTGGACCTTCACCACTCAATCAGTCACTTTTGTTTACAATTGTTTAAGAGATAATTCATAAAGCAATAATCTTGTGGCTCCAAAAAATGGCAAGAATGCTCTAGCTAAGACTCAGAAAATAGAAATATTATTTTTGAAGCCTGCACTACCTATGTCTAGTGGTTTGGGAGTAATTATGGAATAATTTGGATTGGTGGGTTACATATATTGATATGATATTAATAAGGCATTTATATCATAAAACAATGGTCTAGTGGTAAGTCTTCCAATCAATATTATATAACCTGCCTTGTATAACAAAATCCTAAAGACATAATAGTTTCATTAGTCTGGGGCCATGAGTTAGGACCAAATTGACCAATTAGCAGTCTTTATTTTAATATATCCCTGTATTTCTGCATTATAATGTTAGGGAAATTATGTTGGTCTTGAGGTTGTTTTAAAATTAGACAATGCATTGCTAACCCAGTCAACAAGTCTTCACCCATGAAACCCTTACCTTTACCTTATTTACTTGCTTTCGCAAAAATATTGAGTTGGTTCAAATGACAAAGATATACAAATGAGTTGTATAAACCTTTTGTAGGCGAATGATGATGCCTGAAACATTTTTTCTCTTTCCCAGCTGAGTAGCAGCAGTACAATCAGTCAAGTCAAGGACGCCATTCACAAACAGAAGAAGCACCTCATCCCTGACCGGCAGGAGATCAGACCACAACAGAAAGCCAAAGGTGTGGTCAGTTAGTCTAGTATTTTACCTTCTTCTTTGTCTTCTCCTTCTTCTTTGTCTTCATCTTCTTCTTCTTTGCTATAGTTAGCCAGCATCAACAAAATTAAATCTGCTTCACTCAAGTCATTAAGTATATTGAATTCCTTTATTTCTAGCATATTTATATTAGTATTATATTCTTGTCATGGAGCTCAAAAGATCTTGTGTAGAACTCATGACATCTCAGTATTGTGATCACTATTTGATGCCAAGATTCATTAAGCACAATTTTTTATAATTTTTTATTGTGTATTGATGCTAATAAATAAATTTAGTGCATTTCCCTTTCCAATAATTCTGAGACAATCTTTAAGTCACACCAAGAAAGATATTGATTCTGGAAAAATGCTTGTAAAATTTGTTAGATTTTTTTTTATGATGTATCCACGAAAGTCTATTTTGATTGGATAGTATCATAGTTTCAATAATTATCTCAACTCATTTTACTGCAATTGATGTATTCTGGACTTAGTTTTTATAAGCTTAGTGCATATTCATTTACTAGAAAACAATTTCTCACTAGAACAATGCAATATGATTCAAGTTCTTTATCATCTAGTGGAAGAAGTAATCAACATTCATTTCTGCAGTTTTTTGGTGTGTCTTGATGTTTTGGTAAACTACAGAGAAATTTCCTCTATTTTGTGTTGCATTTTCATTATTTTTCTCAACTTTAATAAGGTAGGTACCTATATTGCTGTAACAGCCATATTTCTATTAATGAATATTGTTGAACATTCTACATTTGAATTCAAACTATGGTGTATGAAAAGAAAATTAGAAAACATAATTTTTAGCCCATTTCGATTAGAAAAATTTCCAAGATTAGCTCTGGAGATTGTTAATACTTACCTTATATGTGTAGATACTGTTAATACTTACCCAAATAGGTACATATATACAGTTAATACTTACATATACCAGTATGCATAGAAACAATAATACTTACCTATATATGTAGATACACTTAATACTTACCCACCTATATATGTAGATACCATTAATGCTTACCTATGTACGTAGATACTGTTAATACTTACCTATATACATAGATACAGTTAACACGTACAACTTTTTGCAGGATGCCGCGATGATGCCACTCTCTCCTCCCTGAATATCACTCCTGCTGGTGGCACTATTTATGTCAAGGATCTTGGCCCTCAGATTGGCTGGAGTACAGTCTTCTTAGCAGAGTATGCAGGTAAGATGATGCATCTCCTTCTTGTAGTTGAAAAGTTTAAAAGTGACTTATTAAAATTTGAAGTATTATGTATATGTACCGTCATTATCATACATAGAAAGTAAATAAATTCTAAACTAGATCAAAGAAATTTAATATAAATTGGTTTATAAAAATTTGACACTATGCAGTGTGATGCTGCAGGCCTATCTTTAATTATAAATAATGCAAACAGTGATTGAATCATTTCCAGAGTATCCAATTATGAAGAAAATCTGAGAAATATTCAATCAAGAAGAAAATTTAGTTGCTAATAAGTCAAAGATTCAGGTCCCATTAGATATAATATTAGCCATGTATATAAATTGAATATCAGAATAAAAGGTGAAAGTTTGAATACAAAAATGGGAGGAGCCTAATGTTCTCACATATTTAATCTCAGATCTGGAAAATATCAATGAAATTCATTGTTGCCATTTGTGTAATTTTGGTTCCATTGTTGGTTGATGTTTATGTATGTATCGTTGATAAAACTCCCTCGTTCTTTCTCTATCTGTGTCAAAATATTTGAATCGATCTTGACAACCAATCTTGTGTTCAGATTATTTTCTATAGAAATGTAGATATTCAACATAATTATAAGAGACTGATATACATTGTACATGTTCCTATATAATTATTAGAGACTGATAATTAGACTTATTCAATTCAAATCGCCAATGTTTTCTAGGACCTCTACTGATCTATGCCTGGATCTACACCCGACCATGGCTCTTCTATGGAGTGGGAGCTGCTGACAAGCCCTATTCTTTGTGCACCAAGTGAGTCAATGATGGCTGTTGTGAATGTGAAGTGAGTCAATGATGGGTGTTGTGAATGTGAAGTGAGTCAATGATGGCTGTTGTGAATGTGAAGTGAAATGTTTCAAGCAAATGGCTTGACTATATGGCAATGTCATTAGCAAAGCCTTGAGAACCTCTTACATTCCTTCTATATTTATTAGGTATTCTTTATGGAATTCAGATTAATAAAATAGTAGCCTGTTAAACCCGAGTTTTTTGCTGCCAGTATCCCGTCCCTTGTAATAATCAGAACTACAAAAGGATGAGTAGAATACAGTGTCAAGTATAAATTGTTTTCTTGATGATTATGAATTGTTGAGTAGGAATGAATTTGACTAGTACGAACTGTTGAGTATGAAGTGACCAGTATGAACTGTTGAGTATGAATTGACGAGTATGAACTGTTGAATATGAATTGACGAGTATGAATCGTTGAGTATGAATTGACGAGTATGAATCGTTGAGTATGAACTGATGACTACGATTTTGATTAGTATTAACTGATAAGTATGAATTATTGAGTATGAATTATTGAGTTTGAATTATTGAGTATGAATTATTGAGTAGGTGTGCATTATTGAGTATGCATTATTGAGTATGAATTGATGAATATAAATTGTTTTCTTTATTCCACCAGGATCGCCATGGGCTGCTACTCAGTGCACTATGTGAAGAGGCTGCTGGAGACGCTGTTTGTGCACAGGTTCTCTCACGGCACTATGCCCATCTTTAATTTATTCAAGAACTGCAGCTACTATTGGGGCTTTACTGCTTACGTGGCGTACCACGTCAACCACCCGCTATTCACCACCCCTTCTGAGCTTCAAATGTATGCCGCACTTGTGGCATTTTCGGTCAGTAATAAGTTTTTAGCACATTTTCTCATTTATGGAAAAATGCACTATTGTGCTCGCCATGTCCGTCCGTCCGTCTGTCCGTCCTTCCGTGACTTCACGTTTTCGTCGACGAGAAAATGCGCTCTCTGTCACTCACTGCAGTGAGAACTGAGTTTTATTTTTTTAAATATGTACTTGAATATAACATAATTTCTAATTAGTGGAGTTATATTAAAGAATATGTTCGCATTATTTAGCTCTTAAGAATATTAGTCTTATGATTATGATTTGTACCTAACTTGTGAACTAATTTTTGGCAATTATCACTATATATTCGTCAAGAAAAGACCGATTCATAATGAAGAAAGTTTACAGAATATATTTAGAAACCCATCTTGTTGATTTCTTCAACCTTCCTAATCCTTATTTAAAGTGTTGGGAAATGCTCCATTCCAGCTCTACTTGTAAGTTTAATTATTTTTATTATTGCTACACTTTGAAGATGCCATCGTTACGTCTGTTATAACAATATTATTGAGGTACGCACGTTATATATCAAGAGAACTGAGAAGAAGGCCATAAGTACGTACAAAAAATTGCAAAAAAGTTAGAAACTGCTGTATACAAGTCATGGGATCTACAAAATAGTCAAGTCTTAAGGCAATGTCTAAACACTGGCACCGACGTACAAGCCGATGTTACAGAAGCTGGCAGACTGTTCCAGGCTCTGGCCGTGGTGCCAGGGGACGCAAGCGGTTCATGAGCTCGCATTTCTATTTTTTGGCTCGATATTTCAACGCCTGAAAGGTTAATGAGCTCGTTATTTCAACGCTTGAAATGTTTATTTGCTTATTATTTCAACGACTGAAATGTTTATTAGCTCGTTATCCCAACGACTGAAATGTTCAGAAGCTCGTTATTTCAAAGACTGAAATTTTTATTAATGTTTATTAGCTCGTTACGTCAACCACTGAACCTAATTAACATCGTGCAGGTCTGCGAGCTGGGCAACCTGTCTATCCACTGGGCACTGCGTCAACTGCGACCTGAGGGCTCAAAGGTGCGGCGCATCCCCTACCCTAGCAACAACCCCTTCACGAGGCTCTTCTCTTTGGTGTCGTGCCCCAACTACACTTATGAGGTCGGCGCCTGGCTCTCCTTCAGCGTCATGACACAGTGCATTCCAGGTCAGTGATGCAACAACTGTATCCAGGCTCTATTTAATTGTCAATGGTTACTTACGGTACTGGTTACTAAGTTAAACGTTGAGTTATCAGTTAGAAACAATGAGTTATCAGTTAGAAACAATGAGTTATCAGTTAGAAACAATGAGTTATCGCCGAGTTGTTTCATTCATATGCCCGTGGATAATAGTTTGTACCGAGTAATTGGTTCTATTGGATAATTTGTAGTATTGGATCCTCTTTCTTTGATTGGATAACCTTTATTTATTTTTTGGATCAACTTTTTATTGGGGGTGAACAGCTTCAAACGCCTAAATTTTGCCGCATGTTTCTTTGGATTCTATTTTAAACCACCCGTGCAACTTTATTTCGAGCGTTTTTAAAGGGAAATAACGTTCAAAGTGGTAGCAGTATCGCCAGTATTGCATTTCTAAGTTAAGTTAGATGAATACTCGTGCCTTGAATACTGCTCGTTGTTGAGCAGCAGTTCCAGCTCTAAATATTACGTACTACCAAATCTGACGAGAATTTAAATATATACTGGTACCTACTCAAAACAACTTACAGGATAAACGTACGAATCACGAGTGGCTTCCATAAAGTGGTCTCTGCTAGTATCATGAATGCTAGTTGTAGTATCTCTGTAAGTGGTCATAAAGTGGTCTCTGCTAGACTAGTAGTAGTATCTCTGTAAGTGGTCATAAAGTGGTCTCTGCTAGTATCATGAATGCTAGTAGTAGTATCTCTGCTAGTATATGATATTATATGGCATAAGCTAACTACCTGCATATTCCAACAGCTGGTCTCTTCATGCTGGCGGGCTTCTACCAGATGGCCGTGTGGGCGCTCGGCAAGCACCGTAACTACAAGAAGGACTTCAAGGACTATCCCAAAGGACGCAAAGCCATTTTGCCTTTCCTGCTCTAGACAAAAATTTTCTTCCTCTCTTCGAAGTCATTTTACTTCTTCATTTATTCAGATGAATTTTTCTATTCTTACTGTTAGTGAAGTATCAATTTCAGCCACGAAAATCTTTCAAGCATTTCTGTTTCAACTGCTCTGCTTAAGAATTTCCTTCGAAACGCAACGCTATTTGCCGTCGTGACTCTGAATCTAAGTTATTTTTTTCCTACTCTTCACTAAGTCGTTTGTTCTACACTGGCAAGTCCCATAAACCCATTTAAATATGCTTAAATGTTTAAGCCATTTTCTTTAAGCTCAATGTGTTCCATATCCTCGTAGTATGCTTTCAAACTAGGAGCCACGCCCATCTTCCTTAAGTAATAATTTTGCGTGTTCAATTTAACGCAGTTCATGATACTGCTATGTCTGTGCCATAAATTATATTGAATATCTTGATACATTGTTCACTCTTGTACCATCCTGTTCTGTTACCATGACACTTTTGTACTTGAAATTTTATCATAATTATTAAAAATTCGAGCGGTCCAACTATATCTCGTCCCAGCCAATAGATTTCAATAAATTTGTTTTGATCAGTAAGTTACATTTTCCGCAATGCTTCGCTCACAAATACTGTTCATAATTATGTATGGGAAATGAAAGGATGCGATAATTGCTAGTTTTAAGCAAAGACGGAAAGTTATTTGAATTGTTTCTTCTTAATTAGCATAAACACGTTTATTTTTTAACCGTAATTTCTTTCTGCTGGGTTAAGATTTCCTCAAGCTCTTATTTACACATCATTCGAAACCTCTTTATCTTGTCAGCAAATCGCGAACCAATAGAGGATACGAATATTGCTTGGCTGTTGAAATTAGATAATCGAGTCACGTCTACCAAACCTAATTATCTGCGAATAAATTACTAATTTAATTGGACTTTATATACTCGTCTATTGTACTTGCATTGTGCGAATATATTCAAACGGCGGTATCTTAATGTTGCGAAATGTACTTAAAACAACTTTCTTGCTGCAAAATTTAATTTATGTTAGGTTTTTTCATAATCTTTGCTGCTGCTTCTTTGTTCTAATTTACAGACTTGGATTGTCTGGTTTGGTGTTGTTTCTAATTTAAGTTAAACTTCAATGACATATTATAAGTTTTGGTCAAGTAAGTAAGTGGTAAGTTATCACTGGACCGCGGAACTGATGATAATTTTTTTGCGTTGGTTTAAGGTTATGTTTTATTTGTATTTTGCTCAGTACTTGATGTATCATGTTACTATAACTGTTTCTTCTATACTTGGAGAGAAGGTATCCAGCTTACAGTAGGCGACAGAGGTGATCAAACTTTTGGGACTTTGCGGATATCGAAAGAAGTTTTTATTGTTGGATTATTTGTCATTTTTACTGATTATTATGATACTGATGGCCAGATCTAAAGCTTTAGCGATCAGGAACGCTAAAATTAGGTAGGTATAGATGATAAATTATATTATTGAGTGTTTAATTTCAAATCACGTCTCTATTTAAACACCGAGACAACTGAACTCGATAAATGAAGCGTGAATGTTATTGGTTGGACGTTACCTGATGATCATGTTAATTAATTGATTATTCAGTTAAAAAACTGTGTGGTTCCTGGCTTGTCAGGATAAGGTTTGTTTTAATTGAAGCCAAATTTGACTTCATCCATATCACAATTGAACAATTAATTCATTTCGTTCTATAGTTACTTGGTATTTTTTTTCTTCTAAAAACTTTAAACTGTCAATGTTGGTCTTGTTGATAAATAAATTTCGACTTTAAATAAAAAATGCACGACAAAAATGAAAATTCAAAAATTTTCGGAATATTTACAATGGCATTTTTTGAGTGAGAAAGCGACAAATCAATTGTACATTTTCGGCGACAAACAACGTCACTAATAATGATAACAAATCTATGAATAACGCGATAGATATAATTATTTTGAAACCTATGTTTACAATGTCACCCATGTTACACTATTAAGATTAATTGGGGAACAATGACGGTGTGTCTGAGGTCTAACAGTTCTATGCGCTTCTGTTTAGGTGTTGAGGTTTGTTATGGTTTTTATTTTGGTGCATGTTGTTTTATTTCTGTAGTAAATTTCGACTCTATTAAATTATTTCCTCTCCTTTTTCGCTTAGATCGTAAGTGTAAATTAAAATGTTAGCGTTCGTTTAGCAAGAACTGAAACCTATTTGAATTCTCTTAGCATACTTCATTAATGAAAGCTGCCAGGATGTACCTAGTACTACTTAGAGCACATCAAGAAGCTTAGCCTTCCAGTGCTTAGGCTTTCAAATTTCATATGCACTTATTCTAGTGCAAGAAATTTCAACGAACCTAGGTAAGATTATTTAATCCTGAATGTTTGCTTTGGTAATCACTAATTCTGAAATCAATTCGAGTGTAAATCATCGATTAATCGATTAATTAAGAAACGAAAACGTCCTAAATCTTTTTACAATGAATAAAATTGCGGAAACTCTCGAACTGAAATTATTATGAGCGTAATGAATCGAAAATCTTGGTAATCCATGATCAGCAACATACCGCAAAGCGATGCATATTAATGGCTTCGGTCGTCCGTCACTTGAGGCAGCGGGAGGCGGCCGCAAATTGTCGCGCCTATTCGAGCAATGTGACCTCGGCCATTACGGAGCCTGGAGGGAATAGGTCCGCAATCGCGGGAACTTTTCCGCAATTCTCGCGCTGATTGCTTATTGACCTCGAGTTCTGTTCTAACTGTTGAGGCAAGAGGTTCCTTGTGTTGAGCTCCCGTGACAGTAGCCGGCTTCGGCCGGCTGCTACGTCATCCTTTCTAGAACTATCTTTCTCAAGTACTGTGGTTTTAGAGGAGTTCTACATCATATAAGTTAAACTAAATAAGAAGATGGCTTCGGAGGTGACCGGGCTAGTGACCTCAAGCTGATATACCAGCGCACCTCCAACAAAATATGACTTTAGTTACCGCAGCGTCAGAACTAAACAGCGAGAACTTTTTAGCGTGTGACTAAATAAACTGAAGGTTAACACGCATATGTACGTAAGTAACAATTGAACATATAATAAACGTATGGCTAAATTATACTAGTTATGAATCATGCAATGAATATTTAAAAAAAATCAATGACAAAGCAAATAAAGACTCCCATATGCTAAATATGCTCCCATATAAGACTCCCATATGCTAAAGCTAATTGACAACAGTGATCTGCGAAAAAGATACGAAGATTCCTATGTTCCGGGATGCTAGGATTCGGCGTCAAATTGTAGTGTACGTTATTGCAATCAATATTAGATGTTATCCATTACCCAAAATCATATTAAGAAACTGTTGATGGTTTACGTTAGCGTTACTATATGTTGCAGTGTGCGACATGCTAAGTGAATGCACTATGTGGTACCGGGATTGAACAGCACGTAAGGCATTTTGAGTCGCACATGGTTCCTATTTTTGAACAAGTTAAAAAAATACTTTCAACCATTGAAAATAATTTTATAAAAAATATTTCCTGCATTAGCCCGTAGAGAAATTTTAGGTTTTGATATGATGGAAAATGCGCATAATATTACTTCTCACAATTTTAGGCTCCAATATTGGGGAAAATGAGGTACAGTTGGATATGGCGTCAATTATTTAATATATTAAACTTCAATTATTTAATATATTTAACGTCATATAAGGAAACGTCAGTTATTTAATATATTAAAAGGTACGACGGCTCCCTTTGCCAAATCTGTCAGGGCACTGACTGTATGCCATTAATACCCTACACTGTTGTTGAAGGTTACCCTTTAACAAATAAAAAATTCGACCCGTCACACCGTAACCCACGCCCCTGTGTATCCCACCCTCCATAGTCCTAATGCTCACAATGAAAAGGTTTTCATTTAACTTGTAAGCCACATAAAACGTGACAACTCATAAGAAAACAGCATCCTGAGCGAACGTAATTTTTTTTTTTTTTTGCAAATAGCGCGAGATATTTCAACGAATTTTACGAATCGAATAAGAGAATTTCGTTTTCAATTTGTCATTCTGACGGTGTTCATTTTCCAGGAATAACAAGTCAATTTGAGATTATTCGTAAAGAATATCTGTCTTAAACTACGTTAATCAAACTATTAGAAAACAAATAAAATTAAACCAAACAAAACGACTCGAATGAATTATTCAACTTTAGTATAGTATAGTATAGTATCTTCGGCATTGAAGAATAGGCCTGTCGCCGATTCTTGTATTTTTCTTGACTAGACTGGCCTCTTGATAAAATCTTTTCAACGGACGGTAGGTTTAAAATCGTTTAATCTTTAAGGAAACTTTACATAAGTAACTTTTAAATAAATAACTAAAATAACTTACATAAATAACTCAAGGAAACTTTACATCAATAAGAGATCTATTTTACAACCTATCACAAACAATGGAAAGTTTTTTGGAGATACCAGTGTCGGTGAAGTCGATCACTTGTCTGGTTTGTGTTCTAATGGATGTCGCGGAGCAGGCAGCCACGACCGGCGAGACAAAGCCTCGCGAAGAATGTCGCTGACACAAACTTGATGACCGGAAACAAATGCCCCAACTTTACAGACTGGCATCGGGTTTTGTTTGTTCTCAAGATCACTGCAACTTTCAGCCAATTCCTCAAATAAATGCATTTCATAATGAATTTATTTTTATTGTGCATCGTTATTACTCGGATTTGTGTCGCAAAATTTAATACAAAAAAATTTTCATACGTGATAATATGACACTAGTAATAATTTCGTCTTTAGAGATGAGAAAAGGCTAAAAAAAGTAAGAAACATTATATGCCTAATTCTCATAATATTTTGGGAGCTGGAAGCAAATGAACGTTTCAACGTTTTCCTCCCGCACGAAAAATTTAAGTTTGATTTAAAAAAGATTGTAATACCGTATCACAGACCACAGGCCAGTCACAATATAATAAAAAGATCAGTTTTATTTACGTGATCCTATAATCAATTGGTTGGAAATTTTGCAATTGAGTAAACACGAGCTAATAAATTCCATGATGCAATCTGCTTGTTATTTTAGGGTTGAAGATATGAACCTTATGCACTGGCGCCGATCATCTGACCTGAAACGTAGAATGTCTTTAAGCATAAAATCCTTTTTTTGATAAAAAATATCGCATTTTATCATAAAAAGTAAGTGTATCTAGATAGCCTATAGATGACATCTACGACAGGACGCTTATTCTTTCTTAAGAAAGATACCCTTTTAAAGCCTCTCGACTGTAATATCTTTAGAACGATGTGACTTGTGAAACTAGAATTTTAATGTCATGAAATAACATTTTTCCTCTTTTTCGTATATCTGGAAGGTTAGACACGAATCATGTTCTTAGATTTTACATTACATATTACATATTATAAGCCATCGTCTCGCAACGATAAAATATGGGATAAAATTCGCACATTTTGCCTTTTTGGCAAATGTTCCTGACATCTGGTGCATGAATAAGACCTCTCGGGTAATTTTCCGATTGCTCATGGGGTCGGTCTCCAAATTCAAATTTCGATAACATATTTTTCGAGCAAATATACCTTATAATAAATAATTGGAATAAAATTAATTGTTAAAGAGAATTTTAATTTAATTTTCAGTCAGCAGCTGCTTTCGCGGTAGAAATAGCAAAAATTTATTTCCCACAAGCGCTTGAAGATTTTTCTCCCAATTCTCGAAAATGTCCTTCATTTTTCCTTATGTTCAAGTATCCAGTTTTCTCTAAAACCAACATTAATTAGTTATAATTTTCGATTGAAGAAAATTGACCTGTAACTTTCGACATCGGCCCTGATACATCGGCCCCTTGGCCGGCCAGGACCATCGGCCTCTTGTCAAGCCAGGACCCATCGGCATCGGCCCTGATACAATCACCCTTCGTTTTCATTACCTGGCGGAGCCTTGGAAGCACAGGACCTGTTTTACGGCTGACAAGTTTCGGACTTTGTGACCCGACTACCGGCGTTGTCAGAGTCACATGTGTGCTTATTTGTTGTTTAATATTCACCGCGAGATGATGCAGATGACCTGAAATTCTGCGAAGTAGATCATGCTGCTCTTAGAATTTTATTTTACCACGATATCAGTTTGTGGTCATTTATTCAATGGTCTGCAGACATTTAACGATGAAAAAAGTCATCCAATAAGTCTTAATATTCAAAATCAATAAGTGGTTATTTACTCGGTGGTCTATAAACATTAAGCGATCAAAAAAGGACATCCATTAAGTCTAAATCCAAATACATGTATCATCAGGACGAAAGTTTCGAGTTCCACAGACAAGAAAAAATTGTAGGAGATTTTTGTAACTAGAAAAAGATTACAAGCAATGCAGGTCTTGACATAGCGTGCAGCAAAGCTGCGTTCATCTTCATTTTCTGCCCACGAGCTTCTCTTCCATCAAGCAGATGAGGCCGTCCGGGGGACATTTTTTCCTTTTCCTTCAAATGAAGAAAATAATCTTGCACAGGCGAAAAATCGAACAATGTTTTTTCCCTTCTTACTGTTAAAAATTTATCTATTTCAATCTGATTATTGTATGTTTTGCTATGAATTTTTAAGACAACTCACCGTTAAAATTTTTCAGTTGGTATTGTACCAAACAACTTCGTTTTCATTCTTTTACGTATTTGACAAGATATTTGTCAACGCCACATCACACATTGACATCCATCAATACTTACTGAAACAATTTTAACCATACAAAAAAAAATCCAGAGATTTCCTTGCAACAGCAATAATTTGAGGCAGAAAATGCAATCTAAGACCCCTGTATACCAGTCTGATAAACTGCTTTGGATGAATGTTAAAAGTGGCGATTGTGTCAATTTTTCATACTAGAAACTTCAGTTTTACAATCAGCATATAGCTGCACAGTATTTAATAAGCATTTCACAATAAATGGAGCTTGCGTTGTAAAAAAAAGAAAACATTCCAAATTCTGGACGTTTTTCAATATTTGCAAGAAAACTTCACTGCACTGAAAATTTAACATATATATATCTTTAAGTTCGCTTTTTCATTTGCGACTTAATATTTTTATTAAGTCGCAATCTGTACTTGGCACTTGACATACAGAGTGATTGATATGTATTATTACGTCTTACTTCAGATTGAATACGTCGTTTATACTGCATTTGTAACATAACAACTTTGAAAATTTTATAATGATTCTTCATATTTACATAGATGTAAATTATGATTATGAGTTAATGGATCGCGTAAGGGAGTTAAGTAGCGTAATTTCTAGACATGAAGAATTCATAATAATCGAGCAAAAATGGAAAAATTTATTAAAAAGGAATTTCAAGACATCATTTTTTGCAATGACGGCAGTAATTTTTTTGTTAAAATCCGCGACAAATTTTGAATTGACCTTGCGTAGCCGATCGAAATTCGAAGCTTTTCTTGGTGACAAAGGATGCGAAGAAAAGTAACCATGTAATTGTTACCTTCAAGGTAATTGACCAAGATCCTGGTACTCCTAATAAGTCATCGGGCATATTCACGCAACTTCAAGTACATGTAAAGTACTCAGATCTGTACAAAATATGTTATATTTATAAGTAGTGAACTGAAAAAAGTCCTCAGGAAGTATAATAATAATAATAATAATAATAATAATAATAATAATAATAATAATAATAATAATACTTCAGAATGAAAGATTCTCAGAAGAAATTTTTCAATAAGAATGAGAAATTTTTTCTCAGAATTTTTTTAAAATAAGTCATGAGCACATGTGCAAAAAATTTCACCAATTAAGTAGTGAACTGAAAAAAGTCCTCAGGAAGTAGAACAAGAAGCGGCAACGTGCACTGTGACGTAGCTAACAATGAGCTATGACGTCACACACGTCAACGGTCGAGGCTCACAAAAGGCTTAGCTAGCAATATGGTGAGCACTGAGCCGGCCGGAGCCAGTCGGAGCCGGGACAGAGTGTGGCTACATTCCAGACCGCGCCATTAGTGTGACTCTCGCAATATTTACATTGTTTTCAGTTAATCTTGACTCATTTAGCGTGGGTGGGTCAGGTACAACATGTGCTACGCACACTCAGGAGAGTGCACGCAAGAAGAACGAAGCATGCAGCCGAGGTACAGTATACATACATGCGTTTGTTTACAGCGCGATCGATGCTATGACGTCACGACCTGCGAGGTGAATATAAAAGCCGCTCCAGTTGAGGGAGTTGCTCAGTAGGTGCCAGAAGTGATAGTGCGAGCGTCCTACGCTCGTGTGCCAGGTCAAGTTCATTAAAGTGACCATAAATCGGGAAGCCTGTACTAACATTAGTAAATTGACGGGCGGGCATCAGCAACCCGTAGCAGCGGTAAAAGCCGCTTTGGGACGGATAGCCGGTGCTATGGCCGGCTTAGGAAAGTCTAAGTTCACCACCAGGCGGTTTAGTATCACCACCATCGCCATATGTGTGGTGACGCTCATACTGCTGGTAGTGAACACAAGTGTTAGTGGTGCACGACAGCCCCAAAAATTGTCTTCTCGGGATGTCTTCACGAATTCATTTTTGGTTCGACTTCGTAGGTCCGCGGACAAACCGGAAGACATCGCACGCAAGCTCGGCTTCCACTACATGGGCAAGGTAGGTATGATACGAGGTCGCATATGGCGAGCTCAGCTTAATCCTGTCTTGATACTCTCCAAACCTTGCATAAACACTTCATATGAGAACCACACTATAGTATTATTATCGGGGCAATTATCAAATAACGCTATCAGAAATTGACATTATGTCAAAACTTTTTTATAGAACCTTGTTCAACAATCACTAAGTGGACGTAATGCACACGGTAATGTTGTTAGATAATTAAATAATCACATAAAACTTTAATGCAATATTTATGACCATGTCAATGTAATAAAATATTTATGTAAATATTTATTTTTTTTTTATGTTTATCGCTAAAAACGACTACACATGTCTAATTTATCTTAGGAATTTTCTCGCATGGTTATTTGAATATAATTATGAAATGTTTGAAATATATTTGAAGAAAGATTCTAAGAAATTCGTATACTAGTGATCGTAAAATTTACAATGAAATTTCTTAGTGCGAAGAGATATTCCAATTTTATTAGTATATTGTAATCATATTGAGGTTAACTTCGTATGATAATTTTTTATGAACGCGTCTGCTCTCGTGTAAACGTCTGCTCACCTGTCGTCAACCGGCAATTTTTTAATCGTTCGATTTTGCTAATTAATAGTTGCGATTTATTCATGCTTTTTATTCAAATGAAATTGCAGATGAAATGAAAACAAGAAAATTGCAGAATGGTTTCAAGTAAGGTTGATTCCAAATGAAGAGGCTGGACTCGCCAATAATATCCTCTAATATCAAATAGAAACATACTATTTTTTGCCATTTTCATTAGTATATTGCAGCGTTACAATAAAGTGCACTGTCTAAACAGTATTTAAGTGCTAGCGGCATGAATATTGAACTATCTTAATATTAGTATTAATCGAAGCAAGCGGGAATTTATATCTTTTTGTTTTCCACCATACAAGGGCATTGGGAAAATATTAAATAGCCCCTTCATGGTAAAAATGTGTGAGACATTAGCATTGGAATTTTCTAACGGGCAATTGAGGTAAACGAATCGCGAGCCAATCAATTGCCCAACACAAACTGAATAAATATGGGCAATTTTTAGTTATCTAAATTCGAATAGAAATGCGTTGTTTAAAAAAAATTCTCTTAAATCTACTTTTTCCTTGACAGGTTTCTTAAATTGAACTGTCAATGGCTGATGCAAAACTATAACCAGAATAATTTTTTTCTACGTCACAAATCATGATTAGGAGTTATAAAAAAGTAATGTCATTTCAGCCTACTGGAAATTAAGAGATGTAATAATTTTGAAATATTCTTTAATCAGTTCTTGTTGAAATGATATTAGCGATCACGTGCTGGTGCGTGGGCAAAAATATTTTTACTGACATACACGATGGGCTTCTACCTCCAGCGGCTGTTCTGTACGTCGCCGAAGGCAATTTTACTCGGAATTTATAGTCGTAATAATGTTATTTATTACACTAGCATTACGATAAATCTTAGACGATCGGATGTTAGAAAGCAACGAGTGTGATTGGATCCGAGATATAGCGTGGCAGTATAACTATTAATGGTACCATAAATGGCGGTAACATAACGAACTTAAATAGTTTTTAAACGTTCTATTAGTAATCAGTATCGTAAATATCGTGACAATAAGGATTTTTAATAGTTTTAAAAATAGTGTAACAGTAACCTGTGCTATTGATTCAATAGAAGTATCGACAATTATTTACCAAATTATAGTTTAATGAATAAAGAGATGGCGTGAATTAGGTCATGTGTGAAGAGGGTTTCACATCTTTATCATCACAGTGGCATCGATCGCAGATATTTGAAACATGAGGAAGATGCGAAACATGAGGCAACAGCAAAAAATGTAAAAAAAGGACATGAGACAACAGCAAACAATTTAAAAAAAGGACATAAGACACCTGCAAACAATTTAAAAAAAGGACATGAGACAACAGCAAACAATTTAAAAAAAGATATGAGACAACAGCAAACAAATTAAAAAGGAGCTATTACAACAAGGCATCAAATAGGAACCAATAAACATGGAAGAAGGAGCCAATAAAAGTATTTTAAAAAGGTATTTTCCGAACTAAAATTTCTATAATTGCCACCTATGGTACAACATATGACGCGTATAATTCAAAATTCCATCATTTTATGATGATTCGATAACGGAGTACGAATCCATAGTTAAAGTAACAATGAATTTGATTTTATTACAAACACCGATTAACAAATTTTATTCAAAATTGGAAATCGTAAGCCCATCTAAATGATATGCAATGATGACACATTTTACATTGTTAGAAGCAATTGAGGTCAAATTATTTTATATAATTGCAGCCAGAACTTCTCATTGCATTCATCCACAGGTGACACTGAAAACTTTCAATAAAACAGTCATAAAAAAAGTTAAAAAGAAATAAATATCGAAATTTTATATTCGTTTCTTGACGTCCACTCTGAATTTTCTAAAAAGTGGCAATCAGTCAATGATCAAATTTGTTTATTCATGAGGCTGATGGAATTTTTTCTAGAATTCTTGCGGCGTCTATCATTTATAAGTGACGCGTTGGCTGTAAATTATAGTACAAGTGTTAGTGGTGTATTTTTACATCCATAAAATGGAGATAGGAAAATAATTAGAGATAAATGCAATCGAAAATTTATAAAAGACCGCGTCATTGTTTCTCTGTTTTATTTTGATGCTTCATTGTTAAAAATTTCGATGCACGTGTCAGTCAAAAAACGTATGTAAATTTGTTCTAAATAAAACCCATCCATAAAAAATTATTTTAAGTTCCCTTTCAGCGTTCACTAGCGTACACGTGATCAGTAGAAGCATCATTTAAGAAAGAGGCTCGAGATAAAAGTAAATGAAATGCGAGAAGCAAACTCCGTAGAGTATAGTAGTTGTGGCAGACTATAGCATGCAGGAGAATTACGACTGCTTAGACGTGACGAGAGATAACTTGAAAGCTGATCATTCTTAAGTTCATTAGGAGAATTTTTAAGCTTTAGTCCACGGCTTAATGAAGCATTTATTTAGAGCGGAGGTTCCTTACTGGCAATGTAATCTGGGCACTTTTCAAGCTCCGGTATAATAATGTTAATTGGTGCACATTCAGCTCATGAAAATAATCTAGCCTTTTTCTAAAATATTTAGCCCTATTATAAGTTGAATTATGTACCACGGATTTATTTATGCAACATACACATATTATGACGATTACAACTTTTAAACGTTAAATAATTTCAGAACTAATTCACCTGTTAGGAAATCTTTATGAATTCGCAGTTTTCCTTACGCAATGAAAATTATTTATTTATTGAGAAAAGCTAGTAATTTGAAAATTAAGGGACTGAGAAATTCTGCTCATTATCTTACCGATTTACTTTCAGGCAGAATGTGTCTTGTTCATCAGCTATGGCGAATGCCCTGTGGCGCTACTATATGTTGGATTGATTTCGATTCACCATGCAATTTATCTTGCAAACGCAATCACCATTCTTACTTTGAATCAATCTTGGAAATCACTTATATTAAAACACTATTATAATTTAATTTCCTTCAACAATCATTTCGTAAGATAAAGATTATCAATAATAATTTCAAAATAATTATCAATAATAATTTCAAAATAATTATCAATAATAAGCAATTTCATTGTTTATCTTATGATTCAACATGACTTTGCATCACATCAACAAATGTTGAGTTCGTAATCGCGATCCGAGTGTCAATGGCCGTGATCTTAAAGTGGCGGGCTTTGGCAGCACCGCTGCGCGGTCTACCCACGCTTGCCGTAGCCGCACTTCATCTCCTATATTAACAACCTCCGTGCGCTGTCTCGCAACTCATAGGCGATGCTACAATAAACTTACTCAACTTTATAAAGCATAGAATTTATGAATTTTAAGCAGGTTGGATTAAAGACCAGGGAATTACTTTTATTGAAAAATTTTCTTTTTATTATTATTTTTTCGATGTGTCAAAGAATATTTTTCGTTTGCGTTCGACAAATCGAAAAATTTTGTTCGATATTTTTGAAAAAAGCCAGGAAGCAAAATGGTCAATAAAACTGATTCTCTGGTCTTCAATAAAACTTGCTTGAAATAATAAATTATGGTCTCCAATGCTAACAAATAGATTAAAGGTGACTTACCTAATGCTACTCATTACCATGTATAACTAATGTTTTTCATTAATATTCACGCGTGTTGAATCGTTAAAAAGTATAATTTAAGAGACAGGAGTTCTTTAGCTACATAACTCTTAATTATTACTAATGGTATTTTTTCCAGTGTATTTTTTCCAGTGCGTATAGAAGTTACAATAGAACAATATGTACCATTATTTCGTACGAGTAACAGCAAACAATCCAACGCGGGAAAATAATATACATAAATTGTAATTCACTTATTACATTAAAATCTATTAAAATTATTTGAATTAATACGTTTGCTGTTCAGAGTATATTTATCAAATAGGTTATTCCGATTAAACATTTTCATAGTACGCTTTCAATAACACTTCTATCCTGTCGACCTCCGCAAGTTTTCTACCAAAAGCTTGAATCAGATGCTCATCCAGTCTTTGATATAATTGTTTTTTAATGTATAATATTTGGTGTTTGTGTTGGTTTGCGCGAACAAACCGTCAAATTACGAATGGAAATCTCGGAAATCCTGTAGATCTGAGATCCATAATTGAGATTTCATGGAATAACTGAACAAACAGCTCTGGAGTCTGTTGTGCGCTCAGAATCTAATCAGATTTCGACAATATACATGTAAGTTCCTGAGAGGAATATTGTATTGAGTAACTATTAATTAAAGTCAACGTTGAATATAATTCAAATTGTAACTATTCATTAAATTCATATTGTATCAATTAAAAAAGAATCTTGGAAAGTTTATAGAATAAATTGCAACACGAGAAATATTATAGACAATAAGAAGCAATGTTTTTAATAAATACAAATAGGCAAAAAATGTGCTGCGTATTCTGATGTGTTAACTCCTTTTGAGGCATAACAAGTTCAAGAAATATAGCGAAAAAATAAATAACACCAGAAATTTCTGAAAAAATCACGAGTTCAGTTTGAAAACTTTTTGGTCACTCTACTGGTATTGACAATTTTGAAAAATACAAAAATGTACCACAAAGAACGATTAATTGGATCAATTGCATTCATTTTGAAGTATATAGTATAAAAAAGCGTCCAAATCTAGCGTGAATTCTGCCATCCGATTACGTACGGTCATGGTATTATAAAATAACAAAAGCTTGTTTTTGAACATCATGTCTCTTAGAAGTAAACATGAGTTTAATTATTAGTGCAAAATATTTTTATATCTTCCATTGTTTGAGCCAAAAGCAATGATTTTTTATTCATCTGAATTTTTTGGCAGCATTATAAATGGTTGAAATTTTCAAAAGACATCAACCAATATGAAATGTGATTCCGTACAACAATACCGGAAGTAATCTTCACTAAAAACAAACCGAATTATTTGTTTTTAACCGAAACGAACTATGAAAAGTCAGTTATCTTTATTTGTCTTTCTGGTACAGAGATTATTAATAGTTAAAATCATTACATGTGACCAGAGCCGAGTAAGGAACAAACTACCTACTTACTAACGAGGTTCGATAGTAGTACAGTGATAAAAAAATGTAACTCAGTACTCACTGCAGTGAGTGACAGAGAGCGCATTTTCTCGTCGACGAAAACTTGAAGTCACTGACGGACGGACAGACAGACAGACAGATGGACGGGCATGACGAGCACAATAGTGCATTTGTTCCATAAATGAGAAAATGTGCTAAAAACGATTCCGCATTCTAGAAATGTAAATTTTCCTTTATGATGAGCTGCATTTGAAATTACAGCAAAGACATAATTGAAATTGGTATGATAAACCCATTCTTTCCAGCATTCTTGTTACAGTCTAACTTCAAATCTGATTTTAAATAGTGGAAATCTTCTCCAACAACCCACGTTTCTACGAATGTTGCAAAATTAGCAGCAAATACCAGAATGATAATGAATATACTGTTGCAAGAGGGAAAATTACTTCTTATAACATACTAAATTTTACTACAAAACTATTATATATGTGCCATACAATCTTTTATTAGATAACCAAACTGATACGGCTGACAGAAGCATCTTATCTTGTGTATTCAGTTTCAATACATCTTTATTCTCGTTTGAAATTTAGTGAAACTTTTTTGTAGATTCTGTTCTAATATGTTCTGTAATTTGCTCTGTTTTGCAGGGGTTGTTCTAATAATTTCTGTTTCAAAGAGCTTGATTATCTTTTAAGAAAACAGCATCTATATATATTTAATGAGCTCATTAACATAGTATGAGAAAAAGAATATGTTTTATTTTGACCATGAGAACATAATTTATCACTTTTTGTGATTTTATTCCTACCAGAAATTGATATAAATAAAACTCTACATATTCTTTTTTCAGTTGGCTACCATAATAAAGCATTCGGGAAGCCTTCAGAATAAATCAACCTTACAACGCAGTTGCGAACACTCCACAACAGGTCGATAAAGTCTATCATTATTCCGCCTATGGCCTTCAATGTGGAAGCGAAGGCAGCGGTGCGTGAAGGACAGCCGCTTTGAGGGAAGGCTGCGTGAAGGACAGCCGCTTTGAGGGAAGGCTGCGTGAAGGACAGGGAAGGAGGGAAGGCTGCGTGAAGGACAGGGAGGGAGGGAAGGCTGCGTGAAGGACAGGGAGGGAGGGAAGGCTGTGTGAATGACAGGGAAGGAGGAAAGGCTGTGTGAAGGACAGGGAAGGAGGGAAGACTGTGTGAAGGACAGGGAAGGAGGGAAGGCTGTGTGAAGGACAGGGAGGGAGGGAAGGCTGCGTGAAGGACAGCCGTTGTGAGGGAAGGCTGTGCCCTCAAGGCTTCCTTGAGTGGTCGCTAACCGCCCATGCAAGCTCTGCCTAAACGAATAATTTTGCAGTGAATAAAATAAAGATAAATATTTACTTCAGTGAATTATTTTGCAGTGGATTAGAGGAAGATAAATTTAGACTTCAGAAAACAATTTTGCAGCAGATAAAACGAAGTTAAATCTTGGCTTTGTCGAATTATTCTGTAGTGGATCAAAGGAAGCTGAATCTAGACTTCAACAAACAATTATGCAGTGGATGAGAGGAAGATAAATCTAGACTTCAGCGAACAATTTTGCAGTGGAAGAAAGGAAGATAAATCTAGACTTCAGCGAACAATTTTGCAGTGGAAGAAAGGAAGATAAATCTAGACTTCAGCGAACAATTTTACAGTGGATGAGAGGAATATAAATTTAGATTTTATAGATTAATTTTGCAGTCAATGAACGGAAAATAAATCTATACTTCATCGTATAATTTTGCGTGAAAGAGAGGAAAATAAATCTAGGCTTGCTAACCAATTATGGATACTCAACAATTCTTTAGGTGTAGCGACGATTTTTCGGATTATCGTGAATCGAGGTTCTAACTTTACTATTGATGAATTTGGCTGCAAGCTTTGGTTTTTGCGTGCCTGCCTATGTAGCCAAAAAAGTGCAGAATAATTTTTAAATTCCAGAATCGGTTATGTAAGTCAATATTTTTGAATATTTTTGTTCGCCAGTAAATCCATTCCTCAATGATACTTGTTATCCAATGGCATTTTCAGCAAATGAAAATATTTTGTGATTTTGAACG
Source organism: Hyalella azteca (assembly GCF_000764305.2). Lineage (NCBI taxonomy): Eukaryota > Metazoa > Arthropoda > Malacostraca > Amphipoda > Hyalellidae > Hyalella > Hyalella azteca. Next base: position 361,483 of record NW_025939917.1, read on the forward strand.
ATGATATCCAATGAAATTGGAGCTGTTGCAAGCTCTTTGCAGGGTCATAAATAGCATTTTATATTTGAAACCAAAATATATTTGACATAGAGATGCTCATGTTATTTAAACCAAATTCCTTTGATCAAATAGAAGTAGGATCAATCACGTTGCTTAGCTAGACTCCTGCGTGGAATAAAATTTTCAGGCATTTGAGGCGAAGAAATCCTAAACATGCCTCCCGAGGACATGAGGATAAAATTTCAGAGAATTACTTAATTAAATATACGATAATTTGTATGAGTTCATTAGCTGGAAATACCTACTGCCCGGCACCCGAGCTGCATGGTTACGAGCAGTGGAAAAGTTATTAATTTATTTGGAGATCTTTATCAAATAGCTCTTCACAAATGTAATGTTATTCATTCATATAAATCTGTTAATGAACGCGAAGTTGTCCATTCATATAATGGTGTTCATTCATGTTGAGAAAATCGTAAATATGAATTTGTTCAATCGTATAAAATTGTTCATTCATATCTGTTCTTTCAAATAAAACTGTTCATCCATGTAAAGCTGTTCATTTTATGACCGCACATATAAAAAATCTTGTCTAATTTTTGGTTCACGAAGAAGTCTTATGATTCGTCTGTTGCTTCCAGTCCGAGGTTATGACTTATTCTTTTCAAACGAGGCAATCTTCTTGACAACGCTATAAAAGGTTCGAAGGTCAACGATGATCTCAAATCCTCCCAAATTTCACGGCCTGCCATTAACGAAATAAGTTTCGATCGTGAATAGTGATTGGCTGACATATTTATGACGTCATTATTTTTTGCTGATGTTCAGTGTCATGAGATTGTTATATGACTTCTGAGGATGATGACTATATGAAGGCGAAATGGTTACAACATTCATTGACAACATTTGTGGGCCAGTTAGCAGTTCTCATTTAATTAGTTATGAATTAGTTAAATATGTTAGAATTGGCTGGAATACTTTTAAGGTCGGAAAATTTCGCTAATATCGAACATCGGCCGAGCAGATGTTTCTAATATCTCAGCATGACGACAATTAAGGCGACATTAATATTCACGGCCATATTCATGAACAAAATTTTCCGGTGCCCCGAGCTCAAATGGTTTTGCTCATTTTTACTGTAGTCAGGAAAAAAAATCAACAGCACCTTATCGAACGAGCAAAACGTAATATTAATATCGCCAAGCCTGAATAAATCTTCAAGACCCTGCAATTTTTACTCGCACCTCTGAAATGCAAGCAATACAAACACAATCTCTCAGCAACAATTGCTTCTTAAGATCGTTGTTGAGGAATCGCTAAAGGTTGAATGCGCCGACGGCAGACACTGAGGAAAAAGTCCGTGTTTTCTCATTAAGTCCAGCAGCAGAACTCGAGCACGTTTCTTACAGCCCCATCTGGTCGTGATTGCTTGCGCCCACATTTGACTTTCAGGAAACTTGATAACGCCTCCCGATTCCTGAGGCGACGCAAATGCGTGGTTTTACGCCACCTGTTTACGCCGAAATTTTACGCCATTTTTTATGTGAGCTGTCGAGATAAAAACAGAAATTGGTCTCCCAAGGCCGTGAGTCTTGATTAAACTTTTTGTCCGGTTAATTATGATGAGAATGAAAGACTTTGCGCAAAGGGTTACTTCTGTGATTAGGAGATAACTTATGAGAAATCTTGTGAGATAACATATGAGAAATCATATCATTTTTACTTCATCAAATGGTTAAATGCTTGAGATGATTAGACTTGGATTACAGTGTGATCATGCCTTGCAGGCCGTATAATAGTCTTGCAGGCCGTACAATAGCCTTGCAGGCCGTACAATAGCCCTGCAGGCCGTACAATAGCCTTGCAGGCCGTACAATAGCCTTGCAGGCCGTACAATAGCCTTGCAGGGGAGGCTATCAGTCCCTTGGCGCCCAGTTGCTGCAGATCTTCGATAAAGGAAAGTTTTGTTCTAGTGCAGTGCAACAACCGGTTAGAAGAATATATTTTTTTGAGGGTGCGGAACTCCGTTGCTGTGCGTAAAAGTTGAATATAATAACAAAACTTATTTGTTTACAATCATAGCTGACAGCAAATCAGTTGCACAAAAAATATGGTTTAGATTAATTTCAAGGTTATTTAAGGAGAGCGACATTTATATAGAGCTTAAGAGACGTAATTGGCTACTTTAATTCACGCGAACTACACATTAAATATAAAAGGTTAAAGAGTCGCTTCCCGAATTGCGTATATGGTTGTCACAAGATATAACGGATCATAGTAAATAGTGGCATATATTTGATAGTAAATTTTTCATAACATTTGTGATGTACTATTTGAATATGAAAACAGTAGGTCAAACTCAGCAGCGGAAAGATAGCACAGATTAAATAGGACTGGAACTGGGAAAATTCGAGTCCTATTCTACCTCAATGAAATTCAAAGTATTAAAAACACACATTAATCTAGCTACTAATAAGCACATGAAAGGAGCGGCATGACATTTAATAAGTAAAGGGTGAACTTTAGCTTGGATTTAAAGCTGAAATCTTCTTTTGAACATAGAGCACTAATTTTTTTTGCACTAATTGGATCGCCAAATAAAAATGGAAAGATATATAATACGATCTTAATATCTGTGATTGATTCTTTAGAAAAAAATGTTACCGGTAGAGCAGATATTTATCATTAATAAAGAATAATTATTTCTTAAGATTAGTGGTTTTTATGCATAGAGTATTGATTAGAACGCAAGAAAGAGCATGGTGCTTAATGAGCATAATCAATAACTCGGAAGTTAACTCTACTAAAAGAACGGTGATTCATGAGTAAATTTAAGTAATTGTGGCCTGATAATCAATGATCGATGCCTATTAAAGCGAAGAAAGATTCCTAAAGAACAAGAATTTATGCCGAAAAGTCAGTAATTGTTTAGTAAATACCAGGGATCGATTCTTAATCAGTATTGATTTGCAACACATGACTAGTGTTCGATACCGACGGAGTTTACAGCTAAAGAACCTTGATTTTATTTTCACTGCAGAATAAGTGCATTGTACTTTTTTCTCACGGCGAAATGAGGGTTTTTCACTTTTTTCAGTTTTTTTTCCTTGCGGAATGAGTGCGCTGCGCTTTACGAACCTCTCAAATTATAACTTACAAAGTAATAATTCTAATGTCGTTCGTGGTGAATTAAGAGCGTTTCACAAACTTTAAATCTGTATCAGTACCGTGTAATTGATTTTACTTTTAAATTTTAAATACTTGAAAGCGCGTTGCCTTAAATGCATCAATTTGAAACTTTATAACCTGTTACTGAATGAGTTTTTGTTACATGTTTTGCTGCGAAATGAGGTACAGTCTAATTTTCAGAGTTGCTTAAACTCTTTATCGCTTATTCTTGAAGTTGCTCCAAAGGCGCATTGCTACTGCAATGCCAAAATAACGAGATGGACCTCACTATCTATCCTTATTCTAAAGTTCTTCAATGAATAACCATTAAATTTTCAGTCGACTATAATTAATTTTTTCTTTCTAAATGATTTGTGAATAACGTAGGATGGATTATTATATCGTCAATAAAAATGTTAGCCCACTCAAGGTGATGGCAATCAAATGAATGTTAAAATCCTCGATTAAATCCTCGTGTGTGAAATTATAGATCCTTATTTTTCACAATGTTATTGATGTCCACAAATCAACTATGTTAGTTGAATTGCACAACAATAATAACAAAGCGACAATCGCCCGTATGACGCCGAACGCCTCCAGCAACATATCGATTTCTGATGCACTCTCACCTGCTTCTGCGGCTCAATATTTTTTTACAATGTTATTGATGTCTGTAAATATTTTTAGTGAACCTTTTGTTAGCTTAGTTTTTAATAGTTTATTTATATGCGCTCCTATGATTTACTTGTTTATCCGACCTTTAGAGTATAAAAGCTAGCCAACGATGTATCGAATAGTTTCTTGTCAGATCAGTTGTTCGTATCCCCGCGTCAAAACTGCCCACAATATTTCGGTGAGTTGATTTATGCCTGCTAATAACTTGCTTATAGTTTTGATTATTATTTGTTAAATTTGAATATTATAAGCATACATTGAAGTTCATAGGGTTAATTTTCCTGTTAATGTGTTGTTTGTTCCTACAGATACAATTTTTCATTCAATAAAAAGGAAATTTGTTGTTGAAACCGTGGTTATCCTAAAATCTGAACGCGGACTTACGGCAACCCAAACTCAAAAACGGAAAGCGTTTTTACAATGTCCAAAAATTAACTATGTTAGTTAAACTGTACCACAATAATAACAAAGCAAGCATCGCCCGTATGACGCCGAACGCCTCCAGCAACATATCGATTTCTGATGCACTCTCACCTGCTTCTGCGGCTCGATGTCGGCAAACGTTAGCGCATTCTCGGAGCGTTGATCTTTTGTGAGGAAAAATTAGGACATTTTTAGCGCATTTTCTCATTCCTGGAAAAAATGCACTATTGTGCTCGCCATGTCCATGTGTCCGACCGTCCGTCTGTCCGTATGTCCGTCCGTCTGTCTGTCCGTCCGCAACTTCACGTTTTCGTTGACAGGAAAATGCGCTCTCTGTCACTCACTGCAGTGAGTACTTAGTTATATTTTTTGTACTACTCACTTGCCCGTAACTACCACAACTACCGACAGTATCATGTAAGTCACCGTCAGTTTCATGTAAGTCACCTTACATGTTACCGTCAGTATCTTATAAGGCAGCAACCGCACTTAACTCGCCGCTCCTCAACAAAAAATGTATAATACTGGTCAGAATTACAATTTGCAAGGTTCGATTGCAACATAATAACTGAAAAGCTTTTTTCGATCGCGCTAGAAAGTTGTGGCACAGTTTAGTTAACAAAAAAGTTCGTTTCGTTGTAGGCAGGAGACATAATTGCTGTGGTGAAGTTAGTGTAGATGACACTGGTAAATAATGTTCACAACGTACATTGTTCCTGAAGATTTATGCACCATCATCTTTTGAGCAGGTGATGCACATGTGAATTAAAGAACTGATGGAATCGAGCTCGCTCCTTTCAAAGTTTCTAACATGGATTTGCACCTACTTATACATGCTGTGATCCTGAATGCAACGACAGCTTCGCCAATCATTTTTCTTCGATATTTGATAAATTTCTGGCAATCCAATTTATAGAGAGGCAAAAGACGGAAACCCTCAACAAGAAGCAATTAATAGCTTGAACCAAATTGGGAGAATAATTTTTTTTTTCATTATTGCGTGCAGGTAACACTGTCATTAATGTCATTCATTATTATTTTACGAAAGAACTGAACCTATAATTGGCGGCATTGGAATGATCAATTGAAATAGCCTGAACTTTATTTCAGAACCCTAAACTTTATTTTAATAAGTATGGGTAAACTATTAATAATGAAGCTTAGAGCAATGTTGAGCTTGAGCCATATAGCGTATTCAGATGCTCACAAATCTTGTTCGATTACACATGAAACAAGATTTAGAATCTTGAAATCCTGTCGTTTGGTTGTGGTCTAGTGGCCAGGTGCCGTTTTGGACAAACTCACAAACAAAATCTGGAATAAAATTTGCAACAATTTTTCCAACTGCAATGAATTTAAACAACTATTACAGAAAATTGGACGACGTTTATTCTATTCTAATCCATGAACTACTAATTATTAATATTTAAAAGTTCAACCGTACTATAAATTCCCTGCACTTGCTAAAATTCAAGAACGTCGGTGTAATATTTTGATCGATATTTGAATGAGTGTCAGGAAAACAGAGTAACGTCTTCAGTCTCTCGCATCTTGGAAAAAAATCAACTTAAATTTCCGCACGAAACAACGACTGCAAGGCTAAAATGGCGCCGAAAAAAAAGACTAAGCTTCTCAGGAAGCTTTTCTGAAGAAATCGATGAGTCTAAGTGCCACCTACTAGCTTTGCAAATCCATCGAAACTTTAATGTGACTGAAGAGTTGCTCTGTAGCCATTTATTTTCTATTTTTAACAAGAAAATCTTTCAGTGGACTTAAAATTTCTCTGTGTATCTTTTATGATGATAATTCAAGTTCTTTCATAATCACACAAGTAACTTTTGCGCAGTCTTTCATTTTCATCACAAAGATCACTTGCATGGAACGATCACTCTGCATAACGGCTGGACTTATTATTATTCAGGAGCGTTCGTAAAAGGAATGAGTTACGCGAGGATCGAGCTCGCCTCGGAAGGTTTGCTACTCAGCATATACCTCAAAACATGAGATGTCCGACTCTCACCTGGAGAGAGGTCTCACCCGTTATGTCTCACCCGTTTTGTCTCACCCGTTTTGTACACTATGGCTTGTAGTGCGTAGTGCTACTTCATAATGCTAGTGCCCTATTTAGCATGCCAACCGTAGTGTTCCATGTCGCACTATAGTAGGCACTACGGCTTGTAGTGCGTAGTGCTACTTCGTAGTGCTAGTGCCCTATTTAGCATGCCAACCGTAGTGTTCCATGTCGCACTATAGTAGGCACTACGGCTTGTAGTGCGTAGTGCTACTTCGTAGTGCCAGTGCCCTATTTAGCATACGGGCCATTGGCAAGGTGGAGAAGCGAGAAAAGTAAAGGTGCTTACACGGGGCGATTAGTTTCGTCGATTAGTTGAGTCAACTACAGTTTTGCAGGCTGAGAGCCTAAACAGGAGGAGAGTGTTAGGGACTGGAGCTGCTGGTCATTGGCTTCAGAAAGGTGGATAAGCGGGGTAAGTGTAAAGGTAGGTGCTGCTACGGTGTAGATTCCGTGAAGAATATACTGGCTGGAGCAGAGGCTGCTGGATTCCAGCCGTCGCGCAACTGGCATGGCTGGCGGTGTTTCAAGCGTGGTCTGCGACCTGAGGCTGAGTTTAGCTGGGCATGTTTGTACAGAGTATTAGATTGAAGGCTTGTTAAAGAGTTAAATTTGTGGCCGACGGCTGCGCACCCATGTCAATCCATGAGTAACTGTCAATCCATTGTTCAGAGCAATCAGGGCAAAACTTTTGACAAGGTCATATGATAAGTTAACAATTTCAGTGCCCGAATACAAAAAATTGAAAATTGTATTCATCTATTCAGAGGTTCAAACTGAACGATATAAAAGTTTTACCAATCATTTATTCGTGACAATTAACTACAAAGCCGTTCAATTCTTGAACGAAATCGACCTTCAAAGGCCAAAATTTTCCTCTCTCAAAAGCTTATTGTTCAGAAATAATTTAATTAATGTCAGTTTAGGAACAAGTCTTGCAAAGAAATCAGTCTCACGGGACCGCTCGAACTATGCAATTAATTGGATTAATTTATTCACGAGCCCTAACTACGTAAACGTTCAGTATTCAAGTTTGGGATCTTTTGACGAAAACGAAAAGAAAAGATTGTTAACAAATGCAATGCAGAGGAAATAAATTAATGTAAAACAATCAGTGCGAGGAAATGTTGTTTTCAAAAAATTACAGTTAAAATTAAAGATAACATTTATGTTCCAGTGGCAATTAGGTATGGAATTAGAAATTTAGGTTTGAATCGTTAATACGATTTATCTGTTTGCATAATTCAATAAACAATTGTTTCTTTGTGCCAGAGAAACAAATGTTCTTTGCGCCAGAGAAACAAGTGTTCTTTGTGCCAGAGAAACAAATGTTCTTTGTGCCAGTGAAACAAATGTTCTTTGTGCCAGAGAAACAAATGTTCTTTGTGCCAGAGAAACAAATGTTCTTTGTGCCAGTGAAACAAATGTTCTTTGTGCCAGAGAAACAAATGTTCTTTGTGCCAGAGAAACAAATGTTCTTTGTGCCAGTGAAACNTTAAACAACAGTGTTTGAATTTTCACATTGGCCCATGCCTCGTATTAGTGAAGTGTTTATCTTATTTGGCCCTTGCCTCGTACTACTGAACTGTTCATTTTGTTGAACTCAATGAACCTCAGATGTGAGTCGATCTCGCATAGGGATTTAATTTTTTTCGGTCGCATATGAAATATGTGAATGAAACTCTTTTGAATGCAGTTATGTGAAATTTTGACCAAATTGTTTTTTTGAATAATTTTGACATATGTCAGTTTGCGGGTTCGGTGGGTGACATGTAATAGTCTTTGCACCATGATTTTTACCTCTAACTTCTGAACCTTTTACTTATAACCTCTGATTTACATCTGATCAAGTTTTGGCTCCTACCTCAGCATCGCCTAAAATAGGGGAAACACAATTTTATCCATCGTACAGAAAAGTAAAATAGGCGCTTGAAATTTATTGATGACAAATTATGAAAATTTCAATGTCGGAAAGTCTCACAGTCACACATTCTTGGATGATCACAGACATCGTTAAAAATTTTTTTTTTATTTTGATCCATTCAGTTTTGCTCCTAATAGTAATGTGGATTCTTATCTGTTTTACTCGAGGTAACATGTTTTCAAGACACCGAGTCTATCGTAACCTTTGCCATAATAAAAGAAATGATTTCGCATCCCGACTTATATAGAAATACATGTACAGAGAATTGAGAAGAGAATTAAGAAAGGCTGATTCAGAAAAATTAGCCTTTTCAATTGTCTTCATTGAAAACGGCTTGGTTTCTAATTCCCTAATTCCCCGCTTTAACCTTCACTAGTCGACAATATCTGATGGACTTCGATCCATTTGTATCACAGAAGTCATTGTTCAGAATCTCTGAGTTATTTCAGTCGTGGTTGGGAAGAAGGAGGAAGCTCGGCGTGAAAGGACTTAGCTCTCGCCCCAAGAAAGAATGAAAGAAAGCTAGTGAAAGAAATATTCTTTAACTTTTGAAAGTGAACATTTTTCACTTTCAGTCAAGAATTTTTTCGAACGCCCTTAAATTGTTGAAACCTAAATAAAACTTTGCCAGTAATTTCATCAATATAGTTATCAAATAAATATATTCTGTTAACACAAATAGTCTAGAAACTGTTTTGTTAGTTTCGCCATCTCTCATAATAATTTTTGCTGGGACCGCAAATAACTTTTCAATGCTGAGCATATAAAAATTGCGGATTATGCAAATTTTCACACGGTTCGATGAGTGCTAAAACTTAGCTCTCGCCCCAAGAAAGAATGAAAGAAAGCTAGTGAAAGAAATATTCTTTAACTTTTGAAAGTGAACATTTTTCACTTTCAGTCAAGAATTTTTTCGAACGCCCTTAAATTGTTGAAACCTAAATAAAACTTTGCCAGTAATTTCATCAATATAGTTATCAAATAAATATATTCTGTTAACACAAATAGTCTAGAAACTGTTTTGTTAGTTTCGCCATCTCTCATAATAATTTTTGCTGGGACCGCAAATAACTTTTCAATGCTGAGCATATAAAAATTGCGGATTATGCAAATTTTCACACGGCTCGATGAGTGCTAACGCAAACTAAAAGTTTCATAAAGGCTTTTATTAAACCTTTATGGGAATTTCTTTTTTTTATTACAAATCTGCCGCTAAAATCAATGCTACATCCGTAACGACGGAACGAGCAGTGTCTATTTCTAGCTCTCATTTCAGACTCGTAGCGTTTGTTTGTCAGATGGAACTGCGTAATTCTCTCACAATTTTATTTATTATTATTTTTTTAAATTGCATATCGATTATAAATCTTCTTTAACAAACTTTCATCTCATCAAATTTCCACAGGACGTCCCAGCCATGACATAAGTCGGAATGATACCTTCGGAAAATGTCAGCCATTGGTTTAGTCGGAAATAGTTTCGTAAAGCTCCCGCACGATCTCTCCAAAACGACAACATGGCTACAACATGTCAGGGATATGCTTCGATTTTTTTCCATCAGAAAAACTTACGACCGTCGTTTGGCAAATCCCTTGTCTGATGTCAGGTCGCGACCGAGATGATTCTGAAGGCTTAGGTTCTGCAGATAATGTCAAGCAGCCTGCCTACTGCAGGTGCTGCATTCATTGCTTGAGTTATCCGAAAAGTTTTATCGTAATATCTACAAAATATTAAAATACTCTTATTAAAAAGCAGGAGAATAATAAGTGTTCTGCTTCCCTGCATAGAATTGGCAAGCAATTTTCAACCATATTTTTCTCAATTAAGGAAACGTAATAATTAAAAAGGTAAAGTGCGAAATGTTACGCATTATCGTGATTTTGTTATCATATGTTTACAATTTAACATTTTCTCAGTTAAGCTGCTAATCCAGCAACCACAAACAAAATTGATCATCTGGCTCTTATATCAACATGTATGACTTGCGAAACACGAGCATCAAGAACCTTCAACGAGGCTTTATTTGAACTTGACTATCAATGATACAAGTAGATTTTTCATGACCCTTCTTCCCATATACTCGTAGACAATACTGAAAACCATTTAAATAACTAAAACAAATCTTTCGTGGCAGACGAATTTTTTTATGGATAACAATGATACATAATTCCACTCCATGAATAATAATTTACTCTTGATTCAGCATTGATCATCTCTAAAAAAGAACAGAATCTTGTAACACAAACAATTAAAATCCATCATTTTCGAGAGAAAAATTGTTCACAAGCTTTAGCTTAAAATTGTCGTGTGGGCGCACGACAGCTTTCACGGAACCAACCGGCCAATATTCCTTGATTAGAGCGATAACTTCGGTAACGATTTTTAATTATGCACCAGATACTTCCATCGTTTATTCAAATGAGGCGAGACTCCATGCCTCTCCATATCAGATTTAAGCATCGAACTTTACAGTAGTCGGTTATTTTTCCGATATTTATTCGGAATTTTTCCGATATTCATTTGGCATTTTTCCGATGCCGGAGACACTGACTTGAGTCATGGACATTAAAAGTGAAGCAAATAAGATCGACATCATGAATATCTTCCAGTGACATCCTGAATAGCTGAACTCAAATTTCAATTAACTCAAATTTTGCTACGCATTCCCAAATGATAGAATCTGAAGCGAACACCCAAGATTTAAAACTTTAAATAGGTCTCATTAAACGATTGTATTGCTCGGGATACCATAAAAATCTTCCAGAATATTTTGCGGCCGGAATATTACGATGGCTGGCAATTTTACAACTACCATAAACTTTCCAGTACCTATAAAACTATTTATTTTCATTTAGTTCTTGTCTAACTGAAAAAACTGTTGGTAAAAGTATTTACTTTAATATTTGCGAGAGCCGCTTTTAGTTTTTAAGAGTTTGAGGACCTCATTTCTCATGCAAGACAATATTTGTGGGCTGGAGACGCAATCTATGGCGGTAATGAGTTTCTCTGTGAGGGCACCTGTGGTCCCGGCAAGCATCATAGTAGAGCTTTCTGCCCTGCATTAATGTAGAAGGTTCACTATGTTGACTAGGTAATTACCGCTTTAATACTTGAAATGTTTTCAAATGTTTATCTCATTGAAATACTGTCGTTGATATTTTGGAAATGCAATGATACTTTTATGCGTCAAAGGTGTATTGCCACTGTTCTACGACTATTTTGATGGTTTGTACCGATGTTTTTCTGAAATTATATTGCATACCGATGCATACAACGTTTTACTTGCACGATAGAGTCACATATTCTTTCATTTCATATATTTTTATAATAGAAAACTATTATATTAATAGAAAAGTTTCCGCACAATTGCATCAGTGAAGCTAGCTCAAGACGCACACCATAACGCTCTAATTCTAAGATCAATAATAATTTCCTTGAGAGCAATGGAGGAGGAATGAGTTCGTGAAAATTTCATCATGTAAGTAGATGACATGTGTAGAAATTCGCAATGTAATATTATTGCAGTGACCATGAAAAATAGTAATGGAGAAACACATTGGAAAATGTGTATGACCGATGTGGCAGATATTTAGTTCTCTATTTCGTAATATTTGAGCAGTGAACTGCTTAAAAACTGCTGACAAGCAGTTAAATAGTATGAGTGCGCCAGTCATTATGCATGAGAGCGCCAATCATTCGTGAGTGCACCAATCGTTCACGAGAGTCCTCCAGTGATACGAGAGCGGAGCCAGTAACAAATTTTTTCAGATGACACAAAAAATTCGGATTTTTTACGGGAGCCTAAGGTTTATACCACTAGTGCACAAAAATGGAAATAGGATATTTGGAAGCTCTAACATTTTTTGTAAAAGTGTTTTCACTATTACCATTACGAATGAGAACAATTATTTATCACCAATTGCATTCATTGATCCAATATTACAGTATTAACATATTATGAATTTATTTTGTAGTTGAATCTTGATGGCACTTCAAGCTTTGTGATAGCTGACAGTAATAAAAAAATGAACGCTCAAACTGTATTTTCAGAACATCGGTGAAAATGTCAGGATACATGCCATGCCCATGCATTAGTATTAGTATTAATTAGTATTAATTAAAGTAATAAATTACAGTCGACTTCTACAGAAAGGCCATGGGCGTAGTGAGAAGTGATATGCAGAAATAATCTTTACATTTATGTCTTCTAATGACCAGTTGTGTCATGCAGCGAATAAAAGAAGACAGTTTCCTAATATAAAATACTTAACGGCATCTCAAAGGCCATTTTTACGTGACTTGAGATGAAGTTTTTTCATAGTATTCGCATTCCTTAAATAAAACCGTCAGTTCACAAAATGATAAGGAAATACAAATGTACCAATAAATGATTCTCTGAGTTTTTTCTTGAAGCAGGTATATTAAATTCTCTGGCAAAGCGCGGTCGGCAGAATTTGAGAAAAAAATCAATTAGATAAAAGATCCAGTAGCATACCAATTTAAATTTCAAGTTTGTTCACAATTCCGCGTGAAAATTTAATGTATTGACACTGATCTATCGCTTTATTTCATAACAGACGACACTGAGATTCTGCTTTGCATTGCACAAATTTCCGCGTTCTTTACCGCGCAAGTGACCCGGAGTAATGAGTGCTACGTCGTAGCCACGATATCATCAACAGCGTTAATTGGCCTTGGTGTGGAGATCTGGAATAATGAGGATATTGAAGTGTTGGTTTCAACGTGGCAAATGAGGTGCTATATGCCTCTTATTTCGCTTAAATTGTCGCATCAGGCATCATGTTTCACGGGCTCGGAAGCCAGGAAACGAAAATTTTTATGTACCCGGAAGCCCCTACTATGTTGCTACAAATATTCGAATTATAAAATAAAATGATAGAATAAGCAAATAATCAATTATACATTTTCATCGGCGTTATCCATAAAGCGTTATTTCTTATTTCCTAGAACTCGCAATTCCTCTTGAAACGCTGGCAAATTTATTAGTAATATACGTTTAGACTTGTAACTTCAATTCTCTCAGATAAAATGAAGAACTGATTTTAAAGCATACTAGAAAAATAGACCACAGCTATTATTGTATGATATTACACAACAAACAGACAATTGATGCGTTAGTTTGAGCGGCTGTTTTTCTGGACCAAATTGCTAAAAGTTCAATCTAGAAGCCCGATCAAGCCCGAGCAACGACAGGCTAAAGTTTTAAATATTATTCTTAATTTAGTCTTTAAATTCAATATAACTGAGTGATAATCCAAAAAGACGTATTATTCACCTGTCAAAAAAACCTTAAAAAAAGGTATTTCACATCAACAACATTGGCTAATTTATTTTCAACGCGAACGACACTAGCCGTGACCAGCATTCATGGAAACCTTCAATATTTTCGTATTTTACAGCTCACTGCCTATAAAAATCAATCTGTGTAACGAGCAACATTTTTGTACGCTCTATTTTGCTATAGCGATCCTCAAGGCTAGCACTCCCGCCATTGGCTGCAGATAAAAATAACTATTTTCCAATACCGTTTTGGGATCATGACGTAATCAATACCATATCATATTCTTCAACTCATAAAGTATTTAATATCATATCCCATTCGTGAGCTCTTAAAGTAACTACAGGGTGGCCCAATGCTTACAACAAAAAATTGTAGTTCCTCATATCACGATTTTAAAATAATGATCTTTTCCAACATACATGAATATACTTCCGAATCTTAAGGTTTCATACTCGAACCATTCATCTTTAAAAATAAACGATTAAAATTTAAATGTCAAGTTTCGACACTTAATTTTGCCAGAGTTCCGAGATTTCCAGGCCACAAAAGTTGGTCAAAGTTAGATTAGCGCTGTTGAAATTTCATGGATTCATGGTGGAATTTTATGAAACTGAGATGTGAAGTTTTGATAAAAATTCCGAAGGTTTTGCCTTTCTCAAGCCGGTGCAAGCCAAGCAAGCCCTTGGCAACTAACTTAACTCGTAGCCTGTTCAAGTTCAAGAAGTATTGAACAAAATTCAGTGAACTCAAGTTTTTTAATAGTCTATCCTAAAAAATAATTGAATTCTAATCATAAGTCGAAGCTAAATATTATCATAATTGACGCATACATCAATGTTCAGTTTTTAATTTACTTTCAACGGTTGGAATATTTTTAGGTATGCAAAATCAGAAACATGTATATTTTTCCAAAGTTACGTGAATGCCGGCTAATTTCTTTGAACAAACCATGATAAACTAACATTAGTTTTGTATTTTAAACAATTCAATTGAGTATTTCTATTTACAAATTAAATTTACTGTAGTTTTATTTAATCAGAGCTCATTTTTTCACCCTAAATTTAATCGAATTAGTGAGAATAATCCACGGAAAAAGTTTCAAAAATTTTATTAATTTTTAATTGTTAAAGTAAATTTTATTTCTCAACCTTGGTTAACTTTGGTGTCATATAAAAAGTTACAAATCCCTTATGTACTTTTTCTGCAGGTTCGCCATGCTCTAAAAAGTGAAAATATGTGAGGCCTAATCTAAAGAAGCTTCGATACCATTAAGACTTTCTGTAGAAATTGTTGAAATAAATAAATGAAAACTAGGGGGAAATGTCTGGTCTAAAAAAACTGAGTTCTATGCTCATAGCTGATTTATACAAACTTCAACCAGCTGATAAGTATGCATGCTCATTGCGAATACCATCCCATATGACTATATCTAACAAATAATGAATAACAAAACGAAAGCTATTATCCGTTCGAAATTTTCCGCGGTGCTCAT
The DNA here is from genome assembly GCF_000764305.2 of Hyalella azteca. Taxonomy (NCBI): domain Eukaryota; kingdom Metazoa; phylum Arthropoda; class Malacostraca; order Amphipoda; family Hyalellidae; genus Hyalella; species Hyalella azteca. Next base: position 376,538 of record NW_025939917.1, read on the forward strand.
TTCTGTTCCCGTTGCATATTTTTTTATTGACCATTCTTTACTAATTAAAAAAATTACCCTTTAAAATTGAACAGCGTGCAAACCCTAGCAAAATTACAAATGATTCACAAAGTCCACAAAAAATCCAAAATTTAGCGGCTTAGTTATTGAAAAAATCTGTGAATCGTCATTTGTTGACAATCAGAATAAATTATGTAATATCTTGGGTAGAAATTCTGCAGAATTTTTTCCAGACTTCCGGAAAAGTTTTCCAAAACTTTTCATGTACATGCAGCATGGACTCGATCTTGAACATGAAAGTCGCCATAAACTGAGAATACGGATATTGAAGTATATTTCCAACGAAATATCAAAATATAGAAGCATCAAATGATTTTGAACACATCATTGTAATATTCAATTTTAGTTTGAATTGAATATTGTGATCAGTAATTAATTAGTCAACTTATAATGGTAGCTCTTTGATTAACATCCTGTTTAAGGATTTCGAAGCTTCTTGAAAGATCAATTTGTTTTAAATTTTTGTTAAAATAATAAAACTTCTTGTGATTTCAGTGATATTTATCCATGCACGAGTGAAGCAATGAAATTAAAACAACATTGTTGCTCAGTTTTTATGTCGTCACGAAGAAACCACTAAAAACATTTTACATTATTTGTTAATAATTCCCTTCTTTAAAATTTTCTGTACACTCAACGGATTCACAAGATCATTCGATTCCTTTAAAGACTTGACTTCATTTAAAGAGGTCATCATTGAACTTTCAGATCCCAAGAAAAAACTCGCTTTTTCAATTGCCAGAATCGGATGCAGCGGCTAGAATTTATATCGCCTTAGCCGTCCCACTTTGTATCGATGGGATAACAGAGGTCAGGGAGCTGCTGCGTTCCAGAAAGAGCAGAAAAGAGAGAGGTAGGGGCAGGAAAAGAGAACAAGCATGACAAAGAGAGTGCCGCCGTATGGTATCTTCACAGAGCAGCGGTCGCGATAAAGAGTGACCTCTTGTACAAGGTTTGTTGGCCTAACACTTCAAGCACTTCTCTTAGCTCCGCTGCACGCTCCGTAGGAGCTCCGTGCACTCTGAGATTGATTATCTTGCCAGTTATACCTGAAAATATACGTTTAATTGTTGAATTTTAATTATGCGTCTTAACATGACGCATTTTAATGAAGCATTTGGATAATGCACTTAAAACTGCGTTTCAATGATGCGCTTGAATGACGCGTCTAAATGATGCGTTTAAATTATTGGTTTTTAATGATGAGTCGGAATTTAATTAATTAGCATTAACATAAAGAATTGAAAAAGAAATTCTAGAAATTGTTTTTAGGGCCTGTTGAGTGAGAAACTGAAAATAATTATTAATTATGACCAGGCTTAGATCTCGTCGCTCACGTAAAACTTTGTTTGTTCGCTAATAAATGTTTAAATAATATGCGTTTAAAAGTTACTTTTTAAAGACAACACTTCTGAAGAATCCAGTGTCTTGGATGTTACACATGTACAATGTATTTCTAATTTTATTTTCAAATATTAAAAAATTGCTTTTACAGAATTTTTTTAATATATAAAAATTTTGTAAATTTTCAAAATTATTTATTCTGTCAACTGATTCATGCATTGTCTCTGACTTTATGCAAGTGTGAAAAATTTCAGATCGCTTGGACAGGTACAAGTGTGTCAAATATGGATTATAAGATTTGTAGCAGACAAAATTATTTTAATTTTTTTTAATATTTAATTTTTTTAAATTTTTTAAACTATTTATTCTATCAATTGATTCATGCATTGTCTCCAATTTTGAACATGTGTGCAAAATTTGAGATCGATTGGACAAGTAGAACTGTGTCAAATATTGGTTTGTGTCATATATTGGTTATGTCAAATGATTCATGCATTGTCTCCAATTTTACGGAAGTGTGCAAAATTTCAGATCGATTGGACAGGTAGAAGTGTGTTAAATATCAATTATAAGATTTGTAGCAGACAAACAAACAAACAACAAGAAGTGAAGTTAAAGAGAAGTGTTTAAAAAATCAATTTCCATTAACCAAATTCTCGTACTTAAAACTATTAATTGAGTGTCTAACCATCTAATTTAAGCCATTCAACTAAATACAAGCTCTGCTGCCAACTCCACTTCTGTACCAACTCTTTCTGCTAGCGAATTCCAATTATTCACTAAAAACTACTGCTGATTTTTTTTTCATGCTGATTTCACTTATTTGTGCCACTGGTGCATTGCGCGTTCATTTTTACCAAAAAGTACGTTTCTCTCTCATAAAGCGCGGCGCTTTTTCTGGAACCATCTGAAGTTTCAATTAGGATCGAGATTAAAGTCTCAATTTTCCAATCAAGATCAGATTTAACAATGGCTTGAATTTACTGCAGATGAAATCTCCGACCACAACTGAGCCTCACACAGCACGGTTATATTCTCTTGTGATGCTGGCATAAACAATTCCAAGCAAATATTTCAATCTATGTTGGCCTTCAAATGAAACTGAAATCAACGAATTTGATCATTTCAGATTTTTTAAATCGGTACCAGTTTCCAGAACTGCGACGTTGATTAAATACGATCGCCATCTAACCGACATTGAATGTAATTTCTTGATCTTTGACGTTTCCATTCTGATTTGAGTAATTTTATTCTTTCAGTCAGTATTCAATTTTACGTAAGTGCCATTCATATTGAAGTCTTCAATTAAATTTATGAACGCGCAAAATTCGACGTAAACGATAAAACGCCGCATAAAAAATTATTAAAATCTAAGGATCTCAATGGGAATATATAATACCTACTGTATTTGAATGCAAAAGATCGAACAGGTTGTACTATTTTTCTTAAGTTAATAGCGTATTTTAACAAATTCTATTCCTGAATTAATTGTTGTTCACCGAAGAGACGTGTCCCTGACCTAAGAAACTAGGGATTTCCCAGGTCGATTAGCAAAAATTTCAAGTATTTATTTACAATTATTATGATTTTCCATTTTAATATAAAAACAATACAGTTACTCAGTAATAATTTCACTAAAAAGATTGGTCGTTGAGTAAGTAAAAAGATTAAAATTCAGAAAGTGCTCACCTCATTTTTAGCAATAAAATAAAGAGACCAGAAATACTAGAAAAAGGGTAATTTTTCAAAGAGTACAAAAAAGCGTAGCATGATGAGCGAAGAAATGTTCAAAACCGTGGAATATTGTGGGATAAAAACTGTACGAACATGTTACCTTTCTTTAGTTAATTTATTTTCGTGAAATTTGAAAATAAGAGATTTTTTCAAATTTTTTGGATGACCCAACGAGTCAATTAATTAGTACTCCAGGGGTTCTCCATTTATCCGCTAATCTCCCACAAATTACGAAGTCAGCTATCTAATCATTTGATTAAACGAAGTTATTCTTCGCACGAGATTTCACTTAGCTAATTAAACATCGCAAATTATTTGGAGCCTAGGGGCTGCGGGTTGGCGAATTGTAACGAAGAAACAAAAAAAAATTCTGTCAGCACGCGGATTTATATCACAATTAAGGGCTGAGATCAAATTATCTGACGACATTCGGAATTTAATGCAATATACTCGATAAATGTGTTGTTGATTGCAATCTATTTTGCGCTAGTATAGCAATAGCAGGAAATTTGTACAAAATTAAATTACTCTTACAACAGCGTGAGTCGACAATATGGAAATAATTTGTGCTGATTTCAACAATATTTTACTTTGAATGAGAAACAGGCAAATAGAATGAATGAGAACCGGGCATTTTCTTTGCGTTTAAATTCATGTTTAATGTATAATAAGAAAACAAATGGTATAGACAAATGACTTATTTATAAAAGGACCGCCTAAGGTCCCCGATAATTTTACCGTAAAAGTTTTAAAGAGAATTACTATGATAAGTATTACGATTTCATGAAAAAACGAATTAACTTCAAGAGATGGAAAATATGGTTTCGCTCATCAATTCATGATTCAGAAAAAATAAGTCAGAAATCATTTCATTACAATTTGAGGAACGCAGAAACATTGACAATAATATTTTTCAGCCACTTACCAATATGGTCTTAATTTTATTTAAGTTTAAACTCAATATTTTAAGAAATTTGATCAAATAACTGCAAAGGAAATTGTGTGAATTTTTGTATACACCAAATATTCCCGAAAAATATAATCAATGTTGAAAAATTTTTCGTGATTTTTTCACACGGAATAAATCTCGAACATAACATGACTGGTGAAAAATTTCTGTCTCAGAAACATAAACATTGACTGAGCTATTTTGTCGCAATCGTCTCTTCAGTTCACTCAAGTGCCAGACGCTTAGGGACCAACTGTCATCGCATCGTTTGCATACAATCAGTCGACTCTCGAACTCGGTCTCTGGTCTCTACTTACGACGTCTCAAACTGGCCTCTGAAGATCATTTTGCTCGCGAGATCATTTTCTCCGGAACTCGATCGGTGATCAATCCATCAGCGTTAGCGGACCGGGCTCTTAGTGCAAGAGAAACGGCGCTTTCCTAAATTACGGAACGATCAGGAAATTGCCTCCTTGCCCGGCCAGACGTCTGGCTCAGCTGCTCCTAATGCTGGAACATGATCGGCTTCGCTACAGTGGAACAACGAACGCTCAAAGCTTAGATTTTTTAAGAAAAAATTCTTATAATTCCATGGCTATGGACCGCAAACTTGATAAAAGTGTTGTCTTGATGCAGAACTTCCGGACACATGAAGCCGGCTTATGTCTTGGCTGAGACTTTTTGTTGGCTAACGACGAAATAATCCAAAAGCTCCTCTTTCGTGAGCAAATATTTTTTTAAATGAAGACTTAGTGTCAAGATGATGAAGGATAAGAAGCCGTACTAAGCCAGAATCATGGTCCGCAATTGGCAGATGACGAAGTTTATTCGTTATTGCATGGCGAAAATTTTACAGACTCGGAGTTTCAGATCTAAAAGTTTCTGGTATAGCTAGACACAATATTAGCCTTTCAAAGAAAGGCTTCGATTTTATCTTTTTGTAATGACAGGAATCGGTTTAAATCAAACAAATTTTTTATTAAAGAGATGTTGTTAATTTATTTTAGAATTACGAATTCACAAGTATTGAAATAAATTAACAAAGTACTTTCGAGCTGACGTTCAGCGTTGAAAATATCATAATAACAACTTTAGTAAAGGCAAGAACAAAATATTCATTGGATAACTTATTCTGGATGAGAAATTTGATCTTAACTTCATTCCTTTCGTTGCTTTAGAACTAATTACTTCACTTTAGCAAGCAACATACACGTGTTTTAGTACCTAAAACAATAATTCGCAGACTACGAACTATCATGATTTGAAAACATAAAAAGCACATATTGATAAAACCCGAATACGAGCGGGCATTTGCTTAAATTTATTTTCCAAGATTTCAAAATCTTGGTCAAAAGTTATATTATGTAAATCAGCAATAACTTCCGAAAAATTACAGTTTTTTGTCAGATTAAATTACGGAAAGTAATTTGAATTGTACATGAGGTAGTGCGTAAAGCGCTGACGTCAATATAAATTGAAAATAATATAGCGAAGATAACTGACATATCTTATACGTAACTAAAGTTACCTCAACATAACACATTCGAGCTAGCCGCAACAACAAACTTCTCCATCCTTCAACTATTCGAGCAAATCCCCGATACTTTAGAGTCCTTCACTCTGCACNGTCGCAAGCACTCGCCTAAGTTAACTTCACACACTGGAGCGTCTATTTAGAATGCGTTCTGAAGTTAAGCTCGAACAATAGAATAACCTCAGCGAAGACGGTCGGATGAAGAACAAACTGGTATTAATCGCAAACTATGAACTTTCAAAATCTTTTGATGGCAGGATTAATTCAAATCCTAATTGAAAATTTAAAATGTAAGAATAAATTATGAGTTTCTGGACCAAATTCTTATTTTAAATAATTTGTGATGTAAACAAAACTTCAAATCGTATCAAACCTTTGATAATCGATTTGTGGAATTAATAAGTTTAGGAGACCGCAAACGGTGCTCAGCTCGAGTGTTCGGGTGTAGCCGGATGATAGAACGTGGGCGAGCATAGGGCGATCAATACCCTCAGGAGGAGAGCAAATTATTGTCTCCTTGTGGCCTTCAGATAACCATGGTTCATGAGAGTCACTAAGCAGTGACCGCAAATATTGTTTCGGATGGGTATTACTTTTCCATATAACTATGGGCCATGAGAGTCACTAAGCAGTGACCGCAAATATTGTTTTGGATAGGTATTACTTCTCCATATAACCATGGGCGATGATAGTCACTAAGCAGTGACCGTAAATATTGTTTTTGATGGGTATTACTTCTCCATAGAATCATGTGCTATAAGAGTCAATAAGCAATGACCGCAAACATTGTTTTGGATGGGTATTTCTCCTCCATATAACCATGGGCGATGAGAGTCACAAAGCAATAGAAAGCAGTTACATCGAATATCATTTAGGATGAGTAATTTCTTTTTATATAAACATTAACTATGAAAATCACTAAACAGTGACTTGAAAATTTTTGAATGCCTACTTCTCCTTCATGTATTCAAGGACTATTAAAATAAATAAAAATTTTCTTCAAATATAGTTTTTGATGAGTATTTCATATAACACAGATACTCATCATTCACCTCAAACTTTGCGAATTTCATTCAAAAAGCCGTACGGTTTATGAATTTCGGGAAATATTTTTCCACATACATTTCATACCTTTATTATTGAAGTCGTTTTCGCAGGCCATTAGAAAACACATACGTGTTTAAATTTACTCACAATCAAGTTGCTCAAATTATAATTAAATAAGCTAAAATTTCAAGTTTTGCTATGCATCAGTAACAATCGAGGATTTTGACTCGTCTTGAAATAAATTGAATCCTTGATAATGCGATGTCAACTTTTTTTACATAAATTTGGACTCATTGTCACGTACGAGTTTTTCAACTCGAAATATTTATTGAAACCAGAAAAAATTAGCTTTCGTTCTTCAGTAATTTAAAAATTAATTTCGGTTGACATTAAATTTTTTATCTAACTAACATGAATGTGTTTGGGAATTTGGAAATGAATCAAAATATATATATACTTAAAAATATGTGAATTATACTAAGTAAAACTTGGTAAAATTTTTGAAAGGAGAGATGAAATTGGGAATAACCCAGCTTCAACTAATGAAACTGAGCAATATAGTTTTGACTGATTTCAAATTGATTTATTGCAGACGATAGAATCTTTATTGGCTGTTCTCAACTTATTCGTTAACATTTAGAGTTTTTAGATATCATGCGCGCCGATAAATGAATCTAAGCGTTCGAAGTGTATACTAATTTATAAAGCGGACTTTTTCCACGATGAGCAAGCATCATTAACCAAAGGAAAAATCAATCAAAGGATAATTTGAGAATTAGTTGATCCAAATGTTCAATTCAATAAGACACGGCGATATCGCTTTTTCGTTTGTATTATTGTCTGCTTTCAGAATTTTATTATTTTTAGTCGGGCCATTCTGTTTGTATTATTGTCTGCTTTCAGGCCTTCATTATTTAGAGTTGAGCCATTCTGTTTGTATTAGTGTCTGCTTTCAGACCTTCATTATTTAGAGTTGAGCCATTCTGTTTGTATTAGTGTCTGCTTTCAGACCTTCATTATGTTGAGTTAAGCCATTCTGTTTGTTTTAGTGTCTGCTTTCAGACCTTCATTATTTAGACTTGAGCCATTCTGTTTGTATTAGTGTCTGCTTTCAAACCTTCATTATTTAGAGTTGAGCAACTCTGTTTGTATTAGTGTCTGCTTTCAAACCTTCATTATTTAGAGTCGTCCCTTCGCCTGACTTTAGCCTTGATGGTGATGACTGTTTGTCAGAGCGTTCACGTTCATCGCCAATCATTGCCGTGTGATCAACAGTGCTCCATTAAAAGAAATTCGGCGCTCTTATGGACAAACTCCGCATTTAAAAACTCGATATTATCGCCCATTTATTATTACGTTATTCATCGCGGTATAATAGGCAACCATGATTTCAAAAAGACAAGGTAAATAACTTGGTAGCTCCTTTAAATTAGTTTAGGCAATGATGGTTGATCAATTGAATGCTTTTTCAACAACATTTAAACTTATTTATATTATTGAATGCGACATGTTGGCTTTGCTGACTGTATCATTTTATCTTATTTTCTGTATCAAATTGTCCTTGTTGACTGTATCATTCTATCCCTATTTTCTGTATCAAATTGTCCTTGCTGACTGTATCACTTTATCCGTATTTTCTGTATCTAATTGTCCTTGTTGACTGCATCATTTTATCTTTGTTTTCTGTATCAAATTGTCCTTGTTGCCTGTATCATTTTATCCTTGTTTTCTGTAAAATTGTCCTTGTTGACCATATCACTTTATCCTTGTTTTCTGTATCAAATTGTCCCTGTTGACAATATCATTTTAGTCTGCTGACATCTCAGATTGCTCCAGTTGACAGTGTCACATAATCTCTGTTGACAGTATATTACTTCACTTATTACTTACTACATCTTGAAAAGTATTTCTTGTGTATTACACATAAAATGCAAAATATTACTCACACTAATGTCAGTATTCCAAGATCAAGACCTTACAAGATCTTACACAATATCATTTTAGTCTGCTGACATCTCAGATTGCTCCAGTTGACAGTGTCACATAATCTCTGTTGACAGTATATTACTTCCCATATTACTTACTACATCTTGAAAAAGTATTTCTTGTGTATTGCTCGTAAAATACACAAAAAGCACTTACACTAATATGATTGCTCCATGATCATTACCTTACAAGACCCTACGTAAATTATCGCTTTATCAATACAATATCAGTTTCTCTAATTTACATTAAAAAAGCTTATGAATGTGACGTGAATATTATTATTGGCTCTAATGCAACTTCTGCATTTACGGCAGTCTCATTTCTACTTTAATAGTAGGAAGTAAACAGTAAACAATTTCCGTTTGTATTTCCACTAGAATGTACGTTACGATTAATCACAAACATGACCTGTGCTCCACTTTTACTTTATTACAGTTAACACTAATTTTAGCTTTTAATTTCGCCGAGTTAGAGATCACAAAGATGAAGTGAGTGTTCCACTTTTATTTTATTACAACTATAACAATTTTTAGCTTTTAATTTCACCACGATTGATCACAAACTTGGCGTGTGTGTTCACCACTCTTATTCTATTACAACTATGATTAATTTCAGCTCTTAATTTCACCACGTTTATGATCACAAACATGACGTGTGCGTTCTCTACTCTTATTTTATTAAAACTATAACTATTTTCAGCTGTTAATTTCACTAAATAATCAAGCACAAACATGACGCGCGTGTCATACTCTTACTTTATTACAACTATAACTGTTTTCAGCTGTTAATTTCACTAAATAATTAAGCACAAACATGACGCGCGTGTTATACTCTTACTTTATTACAACTATAACTATTTTTACCTATCAATTTCGCCAGATAATTAAGCACAAACATGACGCCTGTGTTGCAGGTCGTAGGTGAGCCGGACGGGCATCACTTCCAGCACCGCGGACTGCCGCACTCGCGCCCCCGCGGCTCCCTCGCCCACACCCGCCAGCTCAAGGCGGACCCCATGGTGAGTTGCATTAAAGTTAAACTTAATTTACTTAATTAAATAACCCAATTAAACTGAATTTATCGAAAAACTAAAAACAAATTCAAGGCGGACCCAATGGTGAGTTGTATTAAACTTAATCTTAATTAAAGAACCCAATTAATTTGAATTGAATGGATATCATAAACAAATTCATGGTGGTCCCCATGATGAGTTGTATTAAACTAGTTAAGGCTATTCTCTAATTAAAGTGCCCAATTAAACTGAATTGAATGAAGATCTAAAAACAAATTCGAGGCGGACCCAATGGTGAGCTGTATTAAACTTAAACTTAAAAAAAACACCCAATTAAACTGAATTGAATGAATATCGAAAAACAAATTCATGGTGGACCCCATGGTGAGTTGTATTAAACTTAAACCTAATTAAAGCACCCAATTAAAATGAACTGAATGAATACCGGTATCTAAAAGCAAATTCAAGGTGGACCCCATGGTGAATTGTATTAAACTTAAACTTAATTAAAGTGCCCAATTAAACTAAATAAAATGAATATATAAAAATAAATTCAAGATTGACCCCATGGTGAGCTGCATTAAACTTAAACTTAATTAAAGCACCCAATTAAACTGAATGTAATGAATAACTAAAAACATATCCCAAAAGTTGGTTAATGTATTTTTGGTTAAAGTTTCACTTAATTTAAGTCTTCAGAAGAAAGTTATATTAAACTGAGGAGAGCGTTTGAAAAAAACCACAAACAAATTTATGCCGGAGCTCGCGATAGAATAACTATCGTCCATCTTACAAAAATATTTTGTTTCAAATTTGGCATGCTTTAGTCAATCTACTGTATAGTACTAATTTTTGTCAATACTGTGACAAACATCATCAAACAATTAAGTCTTACTGTCATAAAATCTAACAGAGTTTTTGGCAAGTGGTAGAAACGCAGCGAAAATTCTAAATCCATTAATGCAGAGCGGCTGTAAAGTATTTCATACCATTAAACGTTAAGCTGTCATTAGTTTTTTAATTATATGGTTAGTGCGGAATACTGCCTTGAAATTGAAGGCTTTGAAAAACTCACTTAGCCTATATCTATACTGTTCGCTTATGCAGAGTCCAGTGATGCGTGGCAGTAATCTTTTAACGTTAATTTATGCATTTCTCAAAGTTGACATTTTATTTAAATTCTATTCTCACGTATTACTTTCATACATTCATGACTCGCCAAGTCTATAAACTTATCATCGGAATCTTGTTATTTATTGGCATTCTCAGTCAGAGCATTGACATAAAAATCAAGAAGCCGAGCGAGAAACAATTCTATTACGAGAGAACAAAGTGGCGTAAAATAAATTTTTCGACTATAAAACAGGAATGTGACAAACCAATCTATGGCCAGAAAACAACGCGGCAACAAATTAATGTTTACCATGAAAAAAGTAGCAATGAATCTATCCGTTTTCATGAAACAGCATGGCAACAAATCAATTCATTGCCATGAAGCAGCCTGTCGAAAAATCAATCGTATTCACAGCCCGCCATAACCAATCAACTCTCGCTCTCCATTATTCAAATCATTGCGACATCTCGTGGCCAGAATAAGAATTGCAAAACGGCAGCGATGAAAACAATTTAAATTCGAAATTTTTGTATTGCTGGAATACGATGCTGGTGCTGATTCAAACTATAAACTCAATCCTTAGGGGGTAAATAAATCATCTCTTCACAAAACAATTAAATTATTTTTCAGCAAAAGTAGAGCATTAATGTGACATTGATTTGCCGCGACTAGCAAATAATTAGATTTACTGAATGTTTTCATACAGTATAAACGATGAGATTTACGCAAATTGAAGTGTGATCTCAGAAAGATTTTTATTGTGTTGAAATAAGATTAGGAAAAATTGCGGGCTATTCTTAAAGTCTCGGTGCTGTGACGTGAAATATATTACTATAGGCTTTTTTAATATATCACGTATAGGTTTATTGAGAGACTGAGATAATTTTTGGGTGCTCTTTGTGACAACTTAGTGGAACTCACTGGCGACTGAAGCGATGTGAATTTAATAGCTTTCAAATACCAAAGCTTCTCGCGGCCTAAAGTTAGACAAAGAAATGTTGTGCGTTCAAAGAATGTCTCGCTCCGTCGCCCCAAGGTTAGTCCGATAAAGAAATGAGCAGCGGCTCAATTTGCTGGGAGAGAAACAAATATCGTAAGCTATTTCTAGGACCCAATATCCGGGATACTTTGAGCTGCATGCGCGGCTTTAGGAAGCCTTATTTTATTTAGCGTCGGCCTCGATTTAAACCTTGCGACGAGGAGGCTAGAGCTAGAGGCTAATTATGTTCAGCAGGGATCGTTGGTTTTTTTTTCGGGCCTCGAAGAAAGAAAATTTCATGGGTAAGAATGTTCATGATGTATTTTCGGTTATTCAGTTGATATTTAGACTTCTTGACTTGGCGCTTAAATTACTCTAATGGAGAAGAAGAAATTCGTTCCTTGAAGAAACGACAAAAAATTCTGTGACTAGTACAAGTCATACACTTAGAAACCGTACAAAGATCAGCGGTGCATAGTTTTTGTTGTTTCTTAATTGGAAATATTTATTGCAAGATCACAAGAGCCATACCAGCTTTTTCATCTCGTGGAGCATGCATAAGATTTTACGAGCGAAAATAAACATCGGGTTGATTAAGATAACCCTTGTAATTGTAACGAGGCAAGTTACTGATAGCAGCAACCTAGTATAACGGCAATGTATTCCAACAAATTTCCTTCTCTTGTTTCCGTAATGCCTCGGTATTCCATGCCAAAATTAAAAATTTAAAAAATTACCCGAAAAATATCTCAATCCGATTTGTATGGCGTGTTCACATTTCCCATAAACTAATCTTCACCTTGCCAGGATTCAAACACTTTACAAAAACACAAAAAATAACCAAACGAACTTTCTGATTTATAATATAGATAAATAGTTTTCGATGAGGGTTACAGTATTATTATTACTTCATTGTATTATGACAGTTTAATACAATATTTTATTTAAAATATTGATTGGAAGGTAAATTTTTATCTCTGGTGGCACCTCAGTGGGCAAGTGCGCACATTCCATAGTTGTCGTTCAAATTATTTCTGCTCGAACTCGTGTTCCATCAAACATATTTTCTATTCTATCAAAGTTGCTGCTCAGGAAAATGATTCACAGAATACAACCCTGGTCAGAAACGGACACCCACGCCCAAAATTGGAACAAAACTTCGTTGCTTTCTAGATTTTTGGGAAGTACGGTTCATGGAATAGTAGAATCGGTTTCCAAGTAAATCTATTTCCCAATCGAGGTTCCGTAGTTTTAGCTGAATTATTTATTATTGAACGTCAGTGGAATTCTAATTTTAATTATGATAACTACTTTCTCTAAACAAAGAAAAATGAACAAACGTATTTATACTAAATTAATCCATCATTTGGAAGCAGCCTTTATCTGGCGAAATGTATCTTCAGATTGAATTCAATAGAAAAGATATTTAAATCAAATATCATGAGTATTTCCCCAATTGCTCATTGTGCACATGTCTAGAATTAAGGAAGATGAAAAGAGCAGGAAAGCCTTATCTGGAAATAAAAAGAAAAATCATGAAATAAGCAGAATACAAAATTTGAGAGGGGAGGAAGAGAGATTTTAGGATTAAATGTAAACTCTTCTGTTGAAAAACATTTCCAATAAAAAAATTAATAAATATAAAATTTCAGAAGCTTAGCGGAGAAAAAAGCATCATAAACTACATCCTGCTTTAAAATATTAAAAATCTAAATCATCAAAAAATATGTAATGGGGATTATAGTTGAGGCAAGCTTTATAATTTGTAAGATTGCCTTAGTCGGTGCCACTGCATTATGATACAGAAACTTTGACCGTTATTTAACGCAAAAACTTCGACGACAATTAATGCGGGAACTCCTACAGCCATTTAACGCAGGAACTTTGTGGCTTTAAATCCCATTTGGAGCAAGATATTCCTACAGTCTTGAAACAACCTCACTTAAAACTTTACTAACTTTATTTAAACTGCTTCATGGCACCGAAATTCATACCCGATATCCCTAGAATACATTTTTCACTCAATAATAATAATAATAATAATAATAATAATAATAATAATTTGTAATACAATTATAAAGTATAATACTCCAATTCCAAATCCATTTTAAATTAAATAAGTTCTACTTTCTGTTTACCATTTACCATTTCAATTTATAATTCAACTCAGATAAAAATGATCACGGTTCTTCCCGGAGAAAAATTGGCATAAATTTCATGCAAATTTGTAAATTTCCCCTTCTCTCAGGAATCCTGAATTTTATCGTTACGAAGAAATAATAAATAATTTTCGCTACATAAAACAATGATAAGAGCGCATTCGCATTTCCGAGTAATTTATTGTTGCTTGGTCACAAGTTCCATGAGTGTCCCATCCCAGTGCATTCAAGGCAATTCAGACCGCATGTATGCTCATTTCAAGTCCTCTGTTTATCCAACTCTAGTTTTCTTATATTGCTTCCGAATCAATTCTCTTGATCATTTCACCCAAATTAATAAACTTTACCTGAAATATTTGGTGTGTGATACAATTTCGCGATCTATTCAAGATAATTCGTTCAATATATATACGTATATTGTAATCTTTGCTTGCACCGACAGTTCAAATTTTTTTACATGTCCGACAACTCGCTCGCGTTTGAATCGATTCATTCGATCGTGTTTATCGTGTTTTACGGTGACGCACTCGATTCTGTGAGTTCGATATTACGGTGACACGCTCGATATTTGTGGTCACATATCGCAATCCAGCGAGGCGGTCACGTTGCTCGATCAATTCTCGGATGAGACAACTCGGTCGAATTGCATGCCAGTTATTTGATCGCGGTCAGACCTTGAGATTAAGCGCCGAACGCCCACGGCGTTTGTAACGTATAGACTTGCATGGAATCTGTGCTGTCATAGTCACGCGCTAGTAAATCTAGGTGAGATTGACAACAACGAATGAATTTAACTGCAATAAAGAAATGAAGTTAAACAAAACTATGACGATGAGAGTAGGTGTTGGAACTTGAATGAGAGAATAAATAATAATCTACACCGATAGTATGACTCATCAAATACTATAGATTATAACAGGTACAGTGATTAGTGGCTCAAAATTAATGGAATAATTTTTTCATGTAAATAATCTCAGTGACAAGCTCAACACTGATAAAACGTTGAGTTCTTCACTGGAATTGAATACCGTCGCGATTAGAGCCCATGTCTCATAACATATTTCGTTCCTGAAGTTAATTAACATTCAAAGTTGATCCGTAATTTCACACTAAAATTCTGAATTACTTCTATCAAACAAAATCATTATTTCTTCATGATTTACTTGTTTTCAAAAGTTTCTTGGTTTGACGTGTTTTGATTTCTCTGTTCAAAAGCTTTTAGACATCACAGATCAATTTTTCAAACTATTTTCCTTCTACTCTCTCGATTTTCTTTGCAAATATCAGGACCTAGACTACCGTTAGAACTTCCGGGGTTTTATTAAATAAAAATCGCCTGACAAATATCAAATTGATTCGACTGACAGCTGTAAACAGAAGCGGCTTAATAAAATTGGACCATCAACAATTTTTATATTATCGCACATTTAAATTAGTAATCTGTTGAGAAATAATCAGTTTCACTGGGAATTCACGTTGGATCTCTGATCACAATCTTTCTCATTTTAGTAATCGTTAATCTCATCTGTGGTCAGATCTTCATTAGGCCCGTTTCGCGAGAGGAACATAATATCCGTGCGCCTATATCTTGGCAGTATTTCTGTGGACATCTAATATATTTTTTCAATGACTGTAAAAAAGACATTTAGGCCTGTAATCTAAACATTCCTCCCTGGGGTTGCATTTAAATAGTTTGTCAATGTAGCGTTAGAAGTCGATAAGAGGGAAATATTAAGATGATAATGGGTACACCAGCTCTATGTGAAATTGTGCGTAGAAATGTTCGTATATGCATTCATTATAATGTTAATGAACTGTAAAATCTGTCGCATTCACTTCCGACAAATTCAGCGAGCACTCTGTATCACGTACTCCTGCCAGTCGATCACTTGTCGGTCAAGAACACTCTTCTGTAGCTATGCCAATGATGCCAATTAATACAAAAGAAAGTCGTTGAGGTACAAAAGAAAGTCCTTGAGTCATGCCTGGGGCCAAACAATCATGAATATTTACGAACTGCCTAAGTCAATAGGGATGCATGAGTATAGTTATTGCATTATGAGGGTAGGCGTTGGCGCTAGGGCTTGTTTATGAGTTGAATTTTTGGTCAACGGCTTCGCTCAGTCAATCGTGGACGGCTTTTCCAGCTAAACTTACCAATTACAGGCAAGAAATTGTCCGCTACGTGTACTTGAACGAGGTTTGATATTATGGCCCCAGATCGTTATCTGTGTCTGTGGGGAAATCTTAAAGATAATGTATCGCAACAACCCCCACACCATATCTTACGTGAAGGAAACACTCAAAGCATCAGTAGTATTTATCCTAAACGAAGATTTTCTGAAGATGTTACCCACAGGATCCAAATATGCTAGCAGCACCATGAAGCTGGAAGCTCATTTCGAGAGCATTAATAATTGCGCGCCAGTGGTACATGGAGTTTTTGTGGCATGGCATATGGAGACTTCAGAGACAACTGCAGCATAAGTTTGATTCAATGTTGCTGAATTTTCGAATATTTTAAGAAGAAATTAAATATTTTATTTTATTTTGATTTAGAAGCCATAGAAGTTATTCGATTTATATTGAAGAACATTTTATGGTCACGCTGTAAAATAATATATTGTTTAGCAGAAACTGAACTGCAGGTATCTAATCTGAGATTAGATACTTGAACAAAATACAAAAAATAAAACTCAGTACTCACTGCAATGAGTGAATGAGAGCGCATTTTCTCGTCGACGAAAACGTGAAGTCACGGACGGACAGACGGACGGACGGACGGACAAGGCGAGCACAATAGTGCATTTTTTCCATAAATGAGAAAATGCGCTAAAAAGCTGGGCAGAGAAAATATTTTTTGACTAGGTGTTCAAATTTTTAGGGAGTCCTTATCAAGAATCAAATCATATTTCTTGGGCTGAAGAATTGCTTGGGAAAATGTAATGTTTGAGATTCTTGCCCAAACCTACATATGCGCATCGAACATTCTTCATTATATATTTCATGAATTTATTTCCACAGCGTAAGATGATGAGCCTCAAAAGAAACCAAATTTTGAGTGAATTTCAGGAATTTGATGTTGAGCGCAACTTCCCTTTGATTTGCGGTTGATGACTTGTGTTCAATAACTAAATCATCTTCGTATGAGATGAACATTCTCTTTCTCACCAAGTTGGGTAATTACGCACGCATTCAGAGGCTCTGAATATGCCTGGCTAATTAGATTGACATCGGATTTGATTGTCACGCAACAATGATTTGATTGTCACGCAACAATGATTTGATTGTCACGCAACTTCAATGCAATGCTCATAATTCCAAGAATTCAGTAATAATAATAGTCGACGATGATAACAATATTTACGTAATGTACGACCAACATGTATATATATCGTCTCAAAGTAATAATATTCGAACCGGCATACTGTGGCAAAGTTTTTTTTTGTTTTACTTGAATTTCATATTAAATATGTTTCTTTTTTTTCGCTTTAGATCTTTTCGCAAGATGAAGCCATTTAAATAAGGGACAAATCTATTTCCATGGTATAAATAAATAAAAATCTGATGAAAATAATATACTTTAATTTTTTAAAGTAAGCACACCGTCACATTCGGCAAATCATTGATACCAATTTGTCGATTAGGCCGATGTTACGCGTCTAAGAATCAAGTGCTACTGCGAAAATATCAAAAATATCGGATTTGTATAAGTTTTTACACGTTACATGACAGTAAGAAAATTGTAAAATAGAATTAGATGCATTAACGATGTGAGATTGTATGTATTCCTAAACAATCTCGAAGCTTTAACTCTGTGCGTGTGAAATTTTTTCAAAACTACTAATGCATTAGAATTCCATAATTGCGAACAGATATACAACTCTATAGGTACAACTATTTATCTGGCGTATTGACTGTATATTACAACCCTGTCATCTTTATGGCTTCTTAACAAATTCCTTACAACAAACATTATTTTAAATTCCATGTTGTAATGTTTTAGTTCGATAATGCCACCAAAAAACGGTCAATGGAGACTAAAGACGATATGTCAATCACTACGCAGGTTTTTTAGCAGCAAATTATGATGGTCATTCAGCGGATTCAGACTTAGTTGATTGCGTGAAAAGACCTTTCAAGTCTTTATTGTAGGTACTGTGCATTCTAGTCGATCATAGCAATACAATCACAATCTTTACAGATTGTTATTGCTGAGCCAAAAATATGTATGTTATTCAGGAAGTGTACTGCATGTTCAGGTTTTAATCTAACTTTTCGTACGCCAGTTCTATTGTGAAATTGACAGCTTATATATGAGTTTTATGAATTGATCTCATATTATCATCGGTAACCTAAAAAATTATGTTTATATTACCATTTTCAAAAAATCCCGGCATTTGCAATTCGTGAATTAGATAATTCGATAGCATCAAGTATCAATTATGGTTTCAAAATTGTTTTCTGAAGATTGAGTGAACAAAAGCTTGCAGCATATCAACTCATTCACTAGCAGCATTTTAGTTTATCTAATATTTTAAGGTGCGGAACTCAAGCTTACACAAATCAAGACACATTCTCTCCTCTAGATTACGACTCCTTAGTTTACTCATATTACATTTTAAGGTGCGAACTCAAGCTTACACAACGAGCAATCAAGACCCATTGTCTCCTTCAGCTTACGACTCCTTAGTTACGACTCTTATATTTTAAGGTACCTTACTTAAGTCTACACAACGATCAATCAAGACATATGGTCTCCTTTAGATTACGGCTCCTTAGTTTATTCATCTTACATTTTTGAGGTGCCTAACGTAAGTCTATACACCGACCGATAAAAAAGCCCCTCGTTCTATCTTCAGATCACACATGCGGTGCAGCAGTTTAGTTTATTTATCTTATATCTTAATGTGCTTAACTTATTTAATGTGCTGAACTTAATTCTACACATCGACCGATAAAAAAAGGCCCCTCGTTCCTCCGTCAGATCACACATGCAGTGCAGCATTTTAGTTTATTTATCTTATGTATTAATGTGCTGAATTTAAGTCTATACACCGACACTACACAACGACCTTTAATCAGACCCCTCGTTCCTCCGTCAGATCACACATGCGGTGCAGCAGTTTAGTTTATTTATCTTATATTTTAATGTGCTTAACTTATTTAATGTGCTGAACTTAAGTCTATACACCGACCGATAATCAAGCCTCTTGTTCCTCCGTCAGATCACACATGCGGTGCAGCAGTTGGGCTTCAGGCGGGTGAAGCGCGGCTACTTGCCGCTGCGGGTTGAGAACCTCGTGCCACCCGAGTCGTTCAAGTCTAGGACCTTGCCCACAGACCCCGACTTCAAGCACCAGTGGTATTTGGTGAGTGACGAGCTATTTAGTTTTGATAATAAATTTTAGCACCTTGAGTAATTTAACAGAAATTTATGTAAGAAGTCAGGTTTTGTGGCAAAAATGTGGCCATAATTTAGCTGCGATTTTGAATTACTAGATGATATTATGATACATGAATTCTAAACATTCGTGGCCTAACGATGACCAGCAATATAAATAACGAGGCTCTGCTAACAATTTCAGCGATCGTGGGCCAGAATTTTGAATTACTAGATGGCATTATGATACATGAATTCTAAACATTTGTGGACTAACGATGGTCGGTAATAAATAACGCAGCTATGCTAACAATTACAGCGCAACGTGGGCCAGAATTTTGAATTATTAGATGGCATTATGATACATGAATTCTTAATATTCGTGGGCAAACGACGACCAGTAATTAATAACGAGGCTATGCTAGCAATTGCAGCGCAACGTGGGCCAGAATTTTGAATTACTAGATGGCATTATGATACATCAATTCTTAATATTCGAGGGCAAACGATGACCAGTAATTAATAACGAGGCTATGCTAACAATTGCAGCGCAACGTTGGTCAGAACGGCGGCAAACGACACCTCGATCTCAACGTGGAGGCCGCGTGGGCGCTCGGGTACACGGGCAAGAATGTCACAACCGCCATCATGGATGACGGTTAGTGAAATTTTAAATTTTTTCGTGCGACAGAATATGACAAGAGCTCAATAAAGATTATAGAAAACGTCATCATGAATGACGGTTCGTAAACCTTATTGAGTCCCGACCACACACATTTTAAGTTTGTTTCCATGCGGTTGAATATGGCAAAAGCTCAATAAATATTCTAGAAAAACATCGTCATCGATGACTTTATGTAAAACGTATCCAGTTCTGACCGCACCAAATTTAGATGTGATTCCATGCGGTGAAATATAACCTAATATTAATAAAGATTGTGAAAAAGCTTGCTATAAATTGGGTTCACAATTTCGGTAATTATAGATATTAACTCAGAATAAGCATTCTGATCCTGATACATACGTGCTATCGATTCATGCAGAATTGTTCTTGTACCTAACATGTAATCATGACGAGAGTATGACTCCTTCATTTTTTATAACTAGAAATGGAGATCACATCAAAATCTTAACATATATAATTGTATCCAATATTTCAATTAGATAAATATTTACATTATAATAGAGAATTGCAATTGAATTTGAAAATTAGGCACGGAAAATAAAAAGTTTGGCACATTGACAAATAGATTAAGGTGAATGATGTTATCAGAAGTTAATGTGTATTTAAGACTTTTATAATGTAATCCAAGACCATTGAATTGTGTAATTAGAATACGAAGTGCAAATTTTATTTATAAAAAATCATTTATAGTAAAAAATTTTGGCATCAAGTGATATAAATAAAAAGAATGATATTGTGCAAAAAATGTCGATAGCGGATATTAAGGAAACACACGGCATCAAATAAGTTATTAAATTCAGTATTTATTAAAATTACAAAATCACAAAGTAACGATTGTCAATAAATTGTCCTCCTGCATTATTTAATTGCAAATACCATACTTTTTAGCGCATTTTCTCATTTATGGAATAAATGCACTATTGTGCTCGCCATGTGCGTCTGTCTGTCCGTCCGTCCGTGACCTCAAGTTTTCGTCGACGAGAAAATGCGCTCTCTGTCACTCACTGCAGTGAGTACTGAGTTGTATTTTTTTTTTGTTTTTTTCGACGACAGTGAAGAGTAATTTTCTATTTGCATTTATCCGAGTATCCCGTAATGCTAAGCGGCATTTGATACCGCCCGTATTTCTCATACTTTCCGCACATCATGCGCTCACTAGAACATGCTTGATTATTTAATTGATTTGAAGACATTTATATGCGAAATTGACGATTAATTAATAACTTTTGGCACGAGTGACAATGAAAGTAATTAATTTTACGGTCGAATAATTTAAATGGCTTTCGAATGTTCCTGAGAGTTAATTAAAATGGTCGACAAGATATGACTCGAAAGTTAGTGAAGTGAATACATTTAATTAAATTAGAAGAAAAATTAAAAGAAATTAATTGTTTTTCTGTACTTGCTGACAGGTGTCGACTACATGCACGAGGATCTGAAAAGAAACTATGTGAGTAAAATGCCCTCAAAATTGGGAATTTGTAATTTTTATTTGTCAAAATGGGTCTGCACAAATTAATTAAATTTATAACATAATATATCACCAACAAATCACCTCCATCCCACAAAAAAAATAATCCAGCTCAACTTACACCACTAAAAATGGATTTTTTGTATGTTTGTTTCTCATTCTATTTGTTACTTAAGGTGATAATGCGAAGTTATAGCGGTAAAAAATGAAACGGTAATTTTGCGAAAATGCGTTTCCAATTCATTATGATCTCCCAATCCTCTAATTTATTTTTTCTCACCAGAGTGAGTGCTGTTCGGGGAATTTTTATTTCACTCAGTCAGTAACTAATAAATTTTCATAATGGTAAAATAATATTAGAAAGACATACTTATCTTCGCATGATAACTTTTAGAAAACAAACTTCTCGTGATTGTACGGACAGAATATGTTCATTGATAACATATGGTCATTGGCTCCTATGAGAAATGAGTGCGTCATATTATAAAAAAAAAGAGAAAATGTCATAAGTCTTTTTGTAGAACCAAACAAAATTAGGACGACACACACAAGGGTAAAAACTGCATCACTTTTGTATAAAATGCCACTCATTTCCCTATATGTGACGTCGCTAACAAAAAATATTCCAGAACGGACGAGCAAGTTGGGACTTCAGCAGCAACGACCCGTTCCCGTATCCACGCTACACCGACGACTGGTTCAACAGGTGAAAAAAACGTTCGCTTCGATAAAACAAATTATATCTAAATTAAAAATTTTAAAATCATGATTAGAATAACTATATTTACTCAATTAAAAGAATTGAAAAATAGGAAAAAAATATCAAGGATAAGCAGCCATGAATAAAAGTGTGGAGTCAATAATTCTTATGATCGACAGTTACGCGTGTAGTTTGGATAGGCGTACTACAAAGGCTTTGCCTATTTGTTCAACTTTCGAAGCCAAAAATTACAAACACCATGAATTCTAGTTGCAAATTTACGCTATTACACATCTTTAGCGTTCCGAGTATGAACGCGTTCAAGAACAGACTAGATAAAGCTATGGATAAATATATGTTCAGATTTGAAATGCCTAGCACCATATCGAACCCGGTGGAAGTCTAGGAGCTATTTCAAACTATCGTGGCATCGTCAGTCATAAAAATATCCGGTCAAATGACACGATTTTAGATCTTCTGTGAGTCACGAAAAGTTCAAGAATCGGCGACTGGCCACATCAGGCCTACTCTTTAGCGCCGACAGCACTATGTTATGTTATGTTATTACCTGAATATATGAAGAAAATGTCAACTATTACTTAATTGATCCCAAAGAAAATTATAGCATATGAACTGGGAAGTTTCCCTACGGAGAGAAATTCTCACGGCCTATAGTGTCGTGGGCAAATAACTTTACTAGACTACTCCGCATGTGGGCTACAAAAGATTACCAAGTTACCGCTCGTTCCTTTGCACGTATAGTTAATTACAACCAACATTCGATACGAGATTGATGGTACCTGTACTCGGAACTAATAACTAAAAAGTTGATCAATTGCTGCCGCCCTCGATACTGTTAGGATTAGCATGCTCTTTTTCTTCTAGCTCGTTTACGATGGCCTCGAGAAGAATTAATTGGCTCTGAGAAATTGATTTCGATTATTGATCGTGATGCAGTTACGGTTTTCTGTTGCGAATATTTGAAAACTAATTGGGCATATATCAATGAATAGTTGTAATGAGAATCATGCATTGGCTCTGTGAAAATATATTATTTTTCGACGCACGGCTCTATTGGAAATGAAAATAACGAAAAGGATAATATGAACTTCAGTGAAACTTATCTAAAAACTTTCTGGAAAACAGCTAAAGAAGCTCGCAATTTCCGGGATCACAAGTATACCGCTCATGTTATAGCACGACCGATCATGGCCTGGCTTTTGAAGCGTGCTCATTATCAACTATCCGATGTCAGTCATAGATCTCCATGCCGACAAATGATTTCAAAAATGACAGGCTTGTCGATATCGAAAACATTTCCAGTGAATAAATGTAATGTCTCTTTTTTATTTAGGTTATTCTTGCACGATGCGAACAAGTTGGGACTTCCGTAAACTGCGTCCAGATATTCTATAATAGCAAAAACATCCTAGGGGTCAAGCTAGGGTTTACCTTTTAACACAAGCTTAATTCCAAATCTCACGGCATACTTCATGAAAATAATAACGAAATAATTTGTAAAATAAAATAGTCCAGGATTAGTAGAGTTTTCTTCCTCATTAGTTACGTTTCGATTATTTATTCAAGCTGCAGCTTCAGACTGAGAAAATTATGTCTGATGGTTCATTATACAAATTTTTACAAATTCCATTTAATTTTTTACTGCGGCTTATGTTGATGAATCGCGAACCGAATTCATTTAATTTGATAGTGTCTAAAAAGTTTCTCATATTTAAAGGGGTTTCAATGCCAGAGTTCAAAAATATTGTACTCACTTTTCATTGTTTGGTAATGATATTAGCCTAATTAGACCTAATTAATTGATTAGAATTAGAAAAATTAGCATTTAGCTATAATTTTTGTAATAAAAACTGTCCACTTTCCTTACAAATGATGCAATTTTTAATTTATTTAATATTAACGATAAATTTTAATCAACTAATGTAAAAATTATGCAAAATGTGTTACCCTTGCAATTATCCACCTTATCAATGTTTTAACTGCATTTTTTAACTTAAACCCAATTTCTGTGTAATATCAAATTATGATTTTTTAAGGAACATTGAATTACGACGACATATCAAGTAATATGAAATTACGAATATTTATCGAGTAGTATCTAGTTCCGAATATTTATCAACTAATATTGAATCAAAAATTGTTAGTAGGTTGTCTTACTATCCTAATGGGTTTATCTTAAAACATCAATACCTTCCACTTTGCGCTGTACCATCAACGAAATTTACCTAAATTTTTCAGGGACATAGGCTCCTAGGTACAGAGGTACATACAGATAGCTGTATGACAAATATTGCTTATTTCATACAATTTGATATTGGAAATATGTTATTTCAAATCCAAAGTAATCAAGGACTTAGAATTTGGTCATGAGTTATGTTAAGCCGTATTATGAACCTTCTGTTTTTATTTATATTTAGATATTTACTCTACTTTTCACAAACAAAAAATTATCATTTCAAACGAAATAATACATTTTGAGTGCACTTTCTGTATCAATCATACAGTGGCTTTCCCCAATTCCCTATTCATATATGCCAAGCTATACATCCAAGTTCAAACTGTACGCCTCAACACCGAGATGAAACGCAAAGAGACTTTAATCACTTAAGTAATGGGAAGCCTGGTGGCGGGTGAGTTACGACTTACGACAGCCTAGTGGCGGGTGAGTTACGACTTACGACAGCCTGGTGGCGGGTGAGTTACGACTTGCTATAGCCTAGTGGCGGGTGAGTTACGACTTACGATAGCCTAGTGGCGGGTGAGTTACGATTTACGACAGCCTGATGGCGGGTGAGTTACGACTTACGACAGCCTGGTGGCGGGTGAATTACGACTTACGACAGCCTAGTGGCGAGTCTGGTTATGTTGCTAAGTGATATAGCTATTTATTCACCTTCTTGTCGCTTAATTAATTTAATTAATTAATTTGCGCTATGCAACATAGAAGCTCTAATATCATGTTTGTGCGTTGACGTTGTCAGCCATACGCTTGGGTAAGTTGGAACATTATAACTTTATTCTTGGCGACATAGTATTTGCGCTACCTTATCATGAAGTTTTAGCTCGATACCTTGTGAATGGAAGCACTTGTAAAAGAATATTGTAAACGTTATTAATAATTAATTAAGCTGGTGGTTCTTAATTGATTTATTGGCAGGTTTGTTCGTTCGCCGCAGGTATCCGCAAGTTTGACGAGGGTGAACCATTTAGCGAAACCGAATATGAAAGCATGTATTATACGTTCATTCAATATTAAGTTCATAATAATAAACAAATTAATGAATAATAGGTCTGCTCTTATTTCGCAGGTATTTGCATGCTGAACCAGCCCTACATGGTAGAGTGAACTATTTAAAGGAACAGATAATAAAAGCATGGATTATACGTTCATTCAATAATAAGTTTAAATGATAAACGCATTATTGTATAATAGGTTTGTTCGTATGATGCAGGTATTCGCATGCTAGACCAGCCCTACATGACGGACCTGATTGAGGCCAACAGCATGGGCCATGAGCCCAACCTGATCGACATTTACAGCGCCTCGTGGGGCCCGACGGACGACGGCAAGACGGTGGACGGGCCGCGCAACGCTACCATGAAGGCCATCGTGCGCGGCGTCAACGAGGTCCGCCTTTTAATTGATTGATAAATTCATTGTATTAATTAGTGTATTGTTTATAGGAATGAATACGAGATAAAAAGATAAAAACAAATTAATTATTCAATACTTAATTAAAAATATTAATTCAATGTTAATTAAAATTATTCAAGACTAATTTCGTGATAATTAGGCCCAAATACGTAAAGTTGCGTAACAGAATACTTTATGCCTGAACATACAAAAAAGATTAAGTTTATTCTGTTTGCCTAGCGCAAACTTTTAGAAATTCGTACGTACATACTTTGAATCCGGTCGCAAATTCATATATTATTTGAATTAATTTTTGATTTGCTGCTGTATTTTCTTAATAAGTACTTTACAGTTCATTAACAGTACCTTAGTTATAACCCCAAAGTTTCCTACTGGATTATTAAAAAAATATATTTAAAAATTCCATGTCATTATTTTACATTATCTCGCATTAAGCTGTTAATTTTTCAAGTCGCACGAATTTGCGTCACGGGATATTACTTTTCTCAACACATGAGCTCATTTAATAGTGTTCATCATTCTCGGAAATGACTTCAGTGTCGCAAATTCGTTACAGCCAGTCCTCATGGAGGAATTAAAACAAAATGCCGAAGTTGGAAGCGAAGTTGAATCCCATTTACGGCTAACATTCAACGCGCTGTTGTTTGGAAACGTACCAACAACTCGCAAAATCGACCATTTGTTGCCCAAGTTAACCTAGCGGTCGATTTGCTGCTTCACAATTCCTAACACAGCATAATGAAAATTGGTGCCGATTGTCGTTATTTCGAGTTTACCGTAGTCGAATAATTTGACAAACTAATGACGGTTGGCTTCATGGTCTATTTATGAAATTTAAGCTCGGAACTGTAAAATGTCCGAGTTAGAACATGTGAGAAAATTATTTTCATTTTCTACTTCAATTATCGTTGTGAGGTTATTTAAGTGAATGAGAGTTCGATAAAGTGATATGGGAAGGGTGGCGTCGCTCATTATTAATAAAATTATGATCGTCCCACTAAATTGCAAGTCCCACCAATAGAGTGCTGATAATCACCCGAAGGAAAGTATGGTTCCATTTAATAAGTCACATTTGAGGGAATATAACTAGAATCTAGTTCTTTTAATGCTTGACCATTATTATTTTTTCCTTATATTATGAAAGTCAATTTATTGGTAAAATTATTTTACTTTTTGTCTCCTCTAATTGCTAGATACGCGTGTGGATGTAAGGTGATCACAGGCAAATATATGCTAGAAGAAAGAAAAGTTCTTTATCTTTGTAATAATTTAAGTTGTTAAATTTCTTATTTCCTACAGCCATAATCGCAACAGCCTTGTCGCGCTGGTATTTATCAACCCTGACGAAATATGAATCATACTTTACATTATTCAAATAATATTCTATTAATATTCATAATAGTAGAAAAATCATGGTATTCTAATAATATATCGCATTTATTAGCTGGCAGAATATTTGTTATCGAATGAGTGGGTATTTGATTGTCAGGGTTGCTATAGCCTAGGCTTGATTGTGGTATACGTTGTCCTAGCCTACACTGTTAGAAAAAACGGTGAAAAAACAGTCCCACTGGCGTTCTAGTGGCCGGTCGCCCAGTGAAAATAAACTGTTTCGCCGTTTTTATCAGATGTTTTACGGATTTCTAGTGTTGAATTAGAATAAAAACGGCGACACGGTGTTTATTCTCACGTGCCGACCGGCCACTGAAACGCCGGTAATACCGTTAACGGGAATTTTTCTAACAGTGTATTACTCACTCCAGGCAATATATGAATAAAGTTCCGTGTCATTCAATGGCTAAATATCTGCTATAAAATTCGTGCATACCGTATTGCATGGCCTGGATCGCAAACGACTGCGCTCGCTTATTCTGTAAGTCATAATAACTTATTGAATTTCTCTGATTCATTAATGTGGTCAATTACAGAATAGCTGAATATTACTATAAAATTTCTAATTTTTTACATATTTGATGACCACAGGGCCGTAACGGTCTAGGCAACATCTACGTATGGGCATCAGGCGATGGCGGCGCTGACGACGACTGTAACTGTGACGGGTACGCAGCGAGCATGTGGACCATCAGCATCAACAGCGCCATCAACGACGGCTCCAACGCCCATTACGACGAGAGCTGCTCATCCACACTCGCCTCCACCTTCAGCAACGGCGCCAAGGACCCCAGCACCGGCGTGGTAAATAAGAATTGCTAATGCTATTTGGTACTAATAATTTAGATGATTAGGAACTAGTTTTAGATGATTCAGAACTAGTTTGAGATGATTCAGAACTAGTTTTAAATTATTGAGAACGCCCACTACGACGAGAGCTGCTCATCCACACTCGCCTCCATCTTCAGCAACGGAGCCAAGGACCCGAGCACCGGCGTGGTAAATAAAACTACAATAACTTGGTGCCTTAAGATACTTACTATATGGGGTGAAAGTTACCCATACCATTCTACCCGGGTAGAATCGGGTAGGGTCGAAAAAGCTCGGAAGGTTATGTAAGACATCCAAAATTCCTATAATTAAAGAAAAAATAGCTTGGTTGTCATACCTAACCTCCCGAGCTTTTTCGACCTTACCCGATTCTGCCCAGGAAAATCACCGCGATTCTGCCGTGTCGGGAATATCCCTGCTAATTAATTAGACAAATAATAAAAAAATGAGGAACTCGGAGGCTTTCAATTTAAACTTGGTTTCAGTAACCTCAGAATATCGTTTTAATTATTTATCTGTTTTATAGGAAGCAAATTGCTTCATAACTTCGTAGGACTCAGATTCAGTCAATAATTTCTTATTTCAATGTGTTTTATGAATAATTATAATTTACTTGAAATGAATAATTGACGATACTGTATTTTTCAACGTTTTTTAAGTAATGATTCAAATGCTAGTACCACTTATGGTATGAACATTGTACCTTTCCTAAATTATATTTTTTTAAGTTTGGGTTATGGTGTGTTTGCATTTTTGCTTGTATCTGTAGCCTGAGAGTTATTCCTAGTGTCCAAATACATTACAAAACAGGGATGAAAGGACTATATAAAATAATTACCTTTGATTTTTACAACACTTCTCTTTAACTTCACTTCTAGTTGTTTGTTGGTTTGTTTGTCTGCTACAAATCTTGTAATCGAAATTTAACACACTTCTACTTATCCTATCGATCTGAAATTTTGCACACTTGTGTAATGTTGGAGACAATGCATGAATCAAATGTCAAAATAAATGATTTAAAAAAAATTTTCTATATTAAAAAATTGAAAAAACAATTTTGTCAGCTACAAATCTTATAACTGATATTTGACACACTTTTACCTGTCTAATTGATATGAAATTTTGCACACTTGTGTGAAGTCAGAGGCAATGCATGAATCAATTAATAGAAAAAATAATTTTGAAAAAAAATTATAAATAAAAAAAATTATATATTAAAAAAAATTGAAAAATTAATTTTTTTAATATTCGAAAATTAAATGAGAAATTCATCGTACATCTGTAAGATTGGAGACACTGGATTCTTTGGAAGTGTTGTCTTTAAAAAGTAATTTTTAAACGTATATTATTAAATTTGTATTAATAAATTTAAATCGGAAGACGATTATAATTGTTTCCATATTTTATAAAGAAAATCAAATATTCCGTGGAAAATATTAGTTAAAAGGATCATTATCCATCAAAAATACATTTAGTTATATTCGTTAGAGAGGGATATAGTAAGGCCGCACTAATCTGCTTGTACTAAATAATTTTGACTGTCGTAAAAGCTTGTCGTTCTGATGGCAGGCGACCACGGACCTCTACAACCAGTGTACTCTCACCCACTCCGGCACCTCGGCCGCGGCTCCGGAAGCGGCCGGAGTTTTCGCTCTCGCTATCGAGGCCAAGTCAGTGTTAAATTAATTAATTGAGGTAAAGGGACCAAGGGTGGGCGCCTTGCCCCAAGCCCATGGGCCCATTGCCCCAGGGGTGGGGCAATGGGCCCATTTTGACACTTTTTACTAAATAGTGTTTCATTAAAAATTGAACAACTCTATACCCGCCTAATTCACATCATACATTCCTCATTAGTTGCACCTTTAAAAAAAAACAAAGAACCACCTCGTATCAATTAAAACTTCATCAAAAATTTAGTTTAAAAAAAGTGGGGGGCGCGCTGCCCCATGTTGCCCTATATCTTTGATCGTAAATGATATATAATGATTGATTGTGTCTAAAAATCGAAGTATATCGTTGATCGTAATTGATATATGATGATTGATTGTGTATAAAAATCGAAGTATATCGTTGTGTGTAAATGATGTACGATGATTGATTGTATATAAAAATCGAAGTATATCGTTGATCGTAATTGATATATGATGATTGATTGTGTATACAAATCGAAGTATATCGTTGTGTGTAAATGATGTACGATGATTGATTGTATATAAAAATCGAAGTACATATATCGTTGATTGTAAACGATATATAATGTTTGATTGTATATAAAAATCGAAGCATAACGTTGATCGTAAATGATACATATTGATTGATTGTGTATAAAAATCGAAGTATATCGTTGATTGTAAATGATACATAATATTTGATTGTATATAAAAATCGAAGAATAACGTTGATCGTAAATTATACATATTGATTGATTGTGTATAGAAATCGAAATATATCGTTGATCGTAAATAATATATAATGATTGATTGTATATAAAAATCGAAGTATATCCTTGATTGTAATGAGTTTCACAAACATTGTTGCGCAGTCCTCGGCTGACATGGCGCGACATGCAACATCTGACGGTGCTGACGTCGAAGCGCAACTCGCTTTTCGACGTGAAACGGCGCTTCTCGTGGCAGATGAACGGCGTGGGCTTGGAGTACAATCACCTGTTCGGCTTTGGAGTCCTGGACGCCGGCGCCATGGTGGCTCTGGCCAAAAATTGGGAGACCGTCCCGCCTCGCTACCACTGCCATGGAGGCGTGTACACTGAGCACACGTGAGTAGTACACTGAGCATACGTGAGTAGTACACTGAGCATACGTGAGTATAGTACACTGAGCATACGTGATCGAGTAGGCATGCTACTAATGTGTCATCACTAATACATAATGATGCGAGTGCTAACACCACAATACGTGTCATGTATGCAGGATAACATGTCAACACTAAGACACAATGTTTCGAGTGCTAACACCACAATACGTGTCATGTATGCAGGATAACATGTCAGCACTAAGACACAATGTTTCGAGTGCTAACACCACAATGCGTGTCATGTATGCAGGATAACGTGTCAACACCATGACGCAATGTTGCGAGTGCTAACACCACAATACGTTTCATGTATGCAGGATAACATGTCAAGGCTTTTTGTATTTGAATATTTTTCTCAACGCCACTAATGTTACCATGTACAAACACTTTATGTTTCGTGTTGAATCTGGTTGCGGTGAAGTTTAAAGGGAAACGACGAAGCCTTGCCTTGAATATTTAGTCTTATGAAGTGCTTACTCCTCAGGCAATGAAGTTGAAACATAGTTGCCTACGAGTAGATGTGGATATCGTTGAAACAACGTTCATCAATGTTTTTTTATACGTCAGATGATTGATGAGATATTACTTTGCGTGATGAACGCGTGCCTTTATGCAATATAAACAGAACCGGTCCACTTATAGCCTATTCTTCAGCGCCGACATAACTATGAAAACAAATAGGTTAGCCATGGCACTTGAGATGTTCTGAAATAAATCGATTATGATTTGCCTACATACAACTTCAACATCTTCAACATACAACTTCAACATTTCAATCCTATATTTTCAGCGTTGGTTGATAGATTTGCTTTTTCGGGACATGGTGTCATATTTCTTGACCGATGAATAAGCGCATATGAAAAAGAAGATGCAAGCACCAAAAATGTTTTTAACTTTGGTTATAAATATTCTCTCATTTTTAATTTGCTATTGGCAACACTTTTTTCTAAAAATACATTAATTGTAAAGTGCAAGTTCAAATAATTTACTAAAAGTACAACTTAGGTCGTCATGGCCATGTAGTGGAATAAAAAAATTTCTGTGTACTTTAAATTTTTTGGAAATTTTATTCATGCCCAGTTCTTAAACCATTTAAAAATTTTAATCCTAATTATATTACACGATAACCTGAATAGATGCAACGCTACTCCATACAAAATATCCTACCGTTTACATTATAATCCTGCTTTATTTTGGTGCACAGGTCGATGATTTTAAGCAAGCGTCCCAATGACGACGACAGCACAGACGGCTTCACGAAATGGCCTTTCATGACTACTCACACCTGGGCCGAGAACCCCAAGGGCACCTGGAAGCTTGAGGTGAATAATATTGATAATACAACAAAAAAATAATTAAAATTCAAAATGAGACTTAATTTCATTTCGTTACTTTAACTGATATTATTTTCCTAATGATGAATGAAAAGTTTTAGAATTTTTCTTTTGTTGCTGTATTGAAAGAAATATTCCGTATAAAATATCAGGAATCGACCGAAAAAAAAACTTGTTCTAGGCTAAGATTTTAATCAAAGAAGTGAGTAAAATAATGTAATTTATTCGTATTACGAGCATAAGTATACCCTTTGTGAACTGCACTGGACACTGTTTAATCTTCTCGATAATCGATAATAACAATCACATTTCATACTCAGCTTGTGGCGGATGATATAAAGGGCTTGCTATACAATGGAATAAACCCGGGTTCTACAGTATAAGTCGGCGATGGTTTAGAATGGTTTATTTACACATGACGGACAATGAAGTATTAACAGGAATATGAATGACTACACACAAATTGAATTAGTTTGACATGTGATATGGACGCTTGCTGGAGATTGACTGACATAAATGGGAAGAATGGACTAACATTACTTACTAACTACAAGTTACGGGACGGTCCCGTATGTTACGGTCGGGCTTACGATAGTTTCCCCGACACAGCTATGTACTTCAGTATTTTGCGTACTATTTTTTCCTCGAGGAGTTCATTATCTGAATAACATCTAATTATTACAATAATTATCATATCGGAAACATCGCCAAGACTCTGGATTTCCGCTACAGGTTCACCTGAACTCGGGAGGTCGTCAGGAGGAGGCCGTGGTGAAGGAGTGGACATTGATGCTGCAACATCGCCAAGACTCTGGATTTCCGCTACAGGTTCACCTCAACTCTGGAGGTCGTCAGGAGGAGGCCGTGGTGAAGGAGTGGACATTGATGCTGCATGGCACTCGAGATGCCCCATACACGCACCTACCTGCTCCTGATCCACATTCTAAGCTGGCCATCGTTAAAAAAGCACACGAGAACAAGAAGAGAATGTGAATATATTAATGATAATTATACGTTCAAAGGAAATAAATCGGTGTCACCATGGACTTACGTTGGGGAACTTTGATTAAATGCAAGTGGCCTTGGCCGTTTGCAAATGACGTGAAATAGGGAGGGATAGAACAACATCGGTTAATGAAAAAATATAGGCAGTGAAACCTCAACAGCTCCATAGAAAAAACTTGAAAATTTAATTACATTGCGTTGTTGGGAGATATTTGATGTATGATTTATTGAAGCGGAAAGCGACAATTTTTGATGTTCCTTTCAGTTGTCTAATAATTTGGGCAACTAAAATCGCATGATACTCGGAAGAGAGATAGATTCATTTTTTTGTTATCATCGTCAGAATAGTACACTCCGAAGAGGCAGTTGACTTGATACAGAATGATACTTTTACTTTATTAGACACTTATTCATATTGCTTAGTGGGAAACATTGCGTAAGAATAAAGCCCAAGGAAATAACACGAGAATGTGATCATAGCTTTTAGTGCGTTGTTTTGGCAAATGGAAGGAGACGGGGAGAAAAAGCCGATGAATAAGAATAAGTGTTCGTTATGTGATGATAGTTGGTGGCTGTGGCAGAAAGTCCCTATGAATAGAAGGTTGATGTGGAGTATTGATCTTGATCTCAGCTACGCCGTTTTCAGTCAGTATTAGAAAGGACGGGTGTGTTTCATCTAATGAAATCTATGAAGTAATTATGTCTCAATGACAATGAATGCACGAAATAGCGATAAAGTTGAGCAGCGGTAAAATGTGAATGAAAGATCTTGATCTGAAATTAGCCAGGCAAAAGTACCACGTAATTAGATCGGTTTCATCAACAAGAAATAATGGTAGGAGAGTTTCAGATAAACGTTTTGGGCACCTATATATATACGAGTAGAAGCCTGCCGATAGTGAAGAGGTTTCTCAATGTTTGCTTTTTAACCAAAATGAACTTATGTTACATATCTAGTTTAAAATAATTTATTTTGATCAAAATGAGTAAGCAAAACTTCCCTAACAAAATTAGGGGACCGCATAGGCTTCGGCCGAATAGTCACTACACTCGGCGCAAAGTTATTCTGGGTCAGTTGGCCAACTGATCGCAATCAGCGACTAGTCAGAACCTCCTGGCCGACTTTATAGTCTCCTGAGAGTAGGGCAAGAGTTGGCAGAAACCCCTCAGTCCCTTCACCAGGCTCTGGTAGCTGTCTGATTCGGGGGCCGGAATGTAGACTAAAAAGCGGACATAGAGAAGCTGATTTACGTTCGGTCCGAGTCCTAGGCGGTTCCTAATTCAGGCTCGCCAGGCTCGCCAAATTTTGATAGGGTTTGAATTATTTCTTTTTCTCTACACCTTTAGTTATGAAAATACAGGGAAGGCAAAAAATTAGTAAATAAGTTAATTTTCAGAATTTTTTCTATCGCTTATAAAACTTTAATGAAATATTAATAACCGCACCAGAATTTTCAAACACAACATAATTTAAAACCTTGCTGAAAAGGCCGTATGCATTGAAAATAAGCAACTTATTGCTCCAAATTTAGTTGAAAGTCAATTCAGGTTCAAGCTGTCATAAACTATAAGTATTTCATATCTAACACTTTTGTTAATGGTTAAATCCAAAGCAGCAGGTACCTAAGATTGGGTTTCAGAGACACCGAAAGAGCGAAAAATGGAATAATGTTTTCCATCTTTTACGCTGCGTTAATCGATAATACAACAATCGGAAATGTTTACATTCAACAAGATTTTTAGCTCCAAATCACGGTCAATAATAAGAAGATCCGAAGGCGTATTTACCGGTATTTGAAATATTTTCTCATGTTGGTAAAGAATGTTACATGAGAATTTAAGATTAGTTGCACATGTTTAGTTTAGTTTTCCAGGTTTAAAATAAATTGGACCTCCGTGTTGCTCAGAAGCTACACTCAATTTTCACAAAATGACCAATTGAACTTAAATTTAACAGTACCGATCCAATGTCCAGTAACCAATAGCCCCAAAAAAAAAGAAAGATCGAGAACACGGCTGCATGGTGTGAGTGCATTCGCTGGTAAGATTGTCCCGAAACAACGTTAGTGAATTGCTGCCCTAGATTTGAGCTTCTTTTTGCGTGGTTGAAAAATTCTTATGACACTACTTTAGGAACTCAAAGAAAGCATGTGTTCGATTA
Organism: Hyalella azteca; assembly: GCF_000764305.2. NCBI lineage: Eukaryota > Metazoa > Arthropoda > Malacostraca > Amphipoda > Hyalellidae > Hyalella > Hyalella azteca. The sequence goes on from NW_025939917.1 coordinate 411,908, forward strand.
AGCTACTTTCTATGTAGTGTAACCAAGCTGTGTTTCTACGTACACAAATACACAAAGACGTTCGCTTATATAGTCAGCAATAGAAAGCTATTATGTTACTCCGCTAAAAAGAAGTCATGGTGAAGCTTTGTACAATAGTTAGTCTGATTTGCTTAATGATGAAAAAGACCACAAACAGGTAATTGGAGTGATTAGGAGAGCGCTAAAAGAAGTCTACAACTCAGTTGCTAATAAAAATTGCACATTTCTATTGTCTACATACCCAGTCTAAAAATACAGTAATATTTAATAATATGTCCCCTATACCAATGTCGGAGGTTGCTATACATCAAAAACGTCATTTAAAGCAGATACAAGCTTCATGTAACGACCTCCTATCAATACACTGGGCGACACTATCAATACACTAGTACTAAGAGAATAGTCAAAATCTTACTATATTAATGTAAGTAGTAATGTATAGTATTACAAAGAGCGTAGTGCTAAATAAGAGTCATGTAGGCCGATCCGCTGGGCGGTGAAACATCAGACTTTGCAACCTCATAAATTCAGTCCCAGGTCACGAACGCGGACGTCGGGAATGCTGAGTCATTGTCTTACTATTTGACCACCGACGATTGCAAAGATAACAATTAGATGTTTGAAACGTAATTGGATTTTCGATTTTCATTTGGGTGGAAGGGAAATTCGTTTAGAATCCAAATTTTCTATCGCGTCATCATGTTAGGACATGTTCCTAATGACGTGTTCGTAATCATGTTGGAACATGTTTCATGTCCGTCATCATGTTAGGACATGTTCAGGGCCACCTCAGAGAAATTAGGTTTTTTCGTAATATCGGGTATTGTCTAATTCATTCAAATTCTATTTATTCGCTAAAATGATTTATTTGGTTTATATATTCAAAACATTCCAGTTTGTTGTTTTCCAATTTTCCATCCCATAATAGTTGTATTATTTAAAACATAAATAATTTGTATTAATCGTAGAGTATTCTTTGCAATACCAGTGTTACGCTACATATCTTCTGTATTTATATCCTTACGCATATAAAACGATTCAGAGACAATTTCTCATTTGCTTCGAAATTCCAGTCATAGTTTCAAATAAATATTTGACAGGAATTATCGAGACTTTCTGAGAGATTGGAGGAACTTGTTCGATTCTATCATCTGGAATATTTTTATTGAAAGAAAATTTTATAGCTAGAATATAATAACAGCATACGAGTATAAGAATATATAAATGTTCTATTATTAAATATATACTGATCCAACTGCTGGAATAATTTATCTATACAAGGTTACGTACCAAACGCCTAGGCGAAACATTGAAAAGCTTACTCACAATTTGCAATATTTGCTGAGTTCCAAAAAATCTGAAACGTGCAAAATTTTAGCTTGCAGTTTTTTTGTTATAAATAGGATGTAGAGAATGATTGTCAATGCTTCGGCCTCTGGACTGATGAAGTTAATATGAAACCGAGTGACAGGATCATGTTTCAATCATGTTAATGTGTAGCGACGAGCATGTATTCGATCGTGTTATAACATGTTCCGTGTCACGTCACCATGTTCGAACATGTTCCGCGTCACGTCACCATGTTCGAACATGTTCCGTGTCACGTCATCTTGTTCGAACATGAAGAGGTCTGGTGATCTGGACAATACCATTGAAAAGACATGCAAATTACTACATAAATAATAAAAAAATTAGGTTAACAGACGGCCGATACGTACGGGAGAATAAAAATAAAATAGGAATATTGGCTCGTGCGGGCAAATCTCAAAATATTTCATCGTTTAATGAGAATTTTTGTTTTTCCACTGCATGCTTTCTGCTTTTTTCAACTGCTTGTTGAAAAATGCTTTTTCCAACAAGGTATAATAGTATTTTATGATAAACATTAATGTGAACATTAAGTTGAACATTACATTAAGTTGAACACAAACATTAAGTTGAAAGGCGAGCATGACAAATTAAATTAACGACAAGTACAAGCTTGAGTCAGTAGGACTAAAAAATTTGCGAAATTTGTCTGCTCAGTCAATGAAATAATAGGAAAACGAAACAAGTATGGAGGTGAAACGAAAAACATTGATTTCCAAAACTATTTGTAAAGAAATATATATAAATATTATAATAGCCATAAGAAATATATGTGTGAAAATGGTCCTCTACAAGAAAAATATATATTGTGTGTTCAAGAAATATATGTACAATATAACTGATGTTCACCGTATCTATAGAACGAGTTCCCGTGTAGGCAAGGCGATGTTATTTCGGGTTTGCCTTGAGGTTATTCAGTATAAGTGGTATTTATTGTAGGTCTAATACAAAAATTATATAAAATGATGTTGACATATAATTATACTATAAGTTGAATGATACGTATCATTTCTTTCTAGTAATTTAATCGATGGTTGAGTTCATGATAAGTTTACAGCATCTTTGACCTTTTGTCTACCAAGGGGAAGTTACTTTGATGCGCTCAAGATACAAATAACATTGGAAAATAAATATGTATCCGTGCAAAAAAATAATAAACGAAGTTGAAAATTTTTTTATCTTTCAATGAATACGTCAATGGCTGCTGGGATACTACGATTAATTCAATTAATGATTACGATTAATGTAATTCAAAAATATATACCTCACTTCAATTCGTCACTCTGCCACTTTTACTAAAATGCCAATGTAATTTTTATTTATTATTTTAACTAGTTGTTAAAAGTGAATAATACCAACGCATTGAGCTATACTTGTTTGATGAATGAATAATTAATTAGCCACTCTTTAACATGTGCACTCAAGTCAGTCAGTTACACTAAGATATTTCTAGTGTAACTTAACGTGATGTTCTCCATATAAAATACTAACGTCACTCGATCAGAGGTTCATTCATTGTTCAGTGCACGAAATGAACCATAAACGTCACATAAGATAAAGTCATAAAGATTTGAAATTTCAATAATTTTTCGACATATTAATGTTAATTTGTTTTATTAATGTGAACTTTTCAATGTCAATACTAAACAATTTGGTGTAAACAAGAAAATGTATTTTTTGCTTAAAAATACGGAGTGTTTGCTTCTTCGTAAGGGAATGTCGATTATGATAGGTCATCCTCCAGAAACGATTTATATTATGTACGAGTACGAGAGGATGATGTTCGTACAGAATTTGGAGGTGAAGCTCTAGTCTTTTCACAAAAAATTTATTAAGTGTCTGATTTTCACCAAAATAAGTTGGCCTATAGTTGTATAGTTGCCTAATAATCATACATCTCGTTTGCGTTATGAGACAGCATGGCTATTTCTGCACGGAAAATGATAGTTTTCTAATGCCTGTATCATCGATGAATGAGTGATCATCACTTGCTCGTCATCTAAATGTGTTCTTAACATCACATTAAAGGCTAAACGAATTATAAAATCGTTGCTAATAACGCAATTGCTGCAGTGCAGGTCAGTAACGCCATGTACACGTGAATTAATGCCATGTACACGAAAATTAATGCCATGTACACGCAAATTAACGCCATGTGCACGTATATTAACGCCATGTACACTTAAATTAACGCCATGTACACGTAAATTAACGACATTTACACGTATATTAATGCCATGTCCACGTAAATTAACGCCATGTACACGTAAATTAACGCCATGTACACGTGAATTAACGCCATGTACACGAAAATTAACGCCACGTACACGTAAATTAATGCCATGTCCACTTAAATTAACGCCATGTACACGTGAATTAATGCCATGTACACGTGAATTAATGCCATGTACACGTGAATTAAACGTCATGTACACGAAAATTAACGCCATGTACACGTGAATTATCGCCATGTACACGTAAATGAGTCAGACGGTAGGATAGGAGAGGAGAGTATTAGCGTATATTTTGATATTTGCACGAATTCACACTTTTTCTCTTTGATTAAATTATTTCATGAGGAGAATAGTCAGAAGAAACTAAATTTCAAAGATCCCAATTTCGGGATATATAATCTTGTTGCGCAAAATTTTTAATCAAAGTGCAGTTAAATTCAACTCGTTGAATTAAATTCGTTTAATTCTACAGCTAAAATGTAATTTCCATCTATCTCCGGTTTCGAAATTCAACTTTTATAAAAATAACACTAAATAAAAATGTATAACTCAGTACTCACTGCAGTGTGTGACAGAGAGCGCATTTTCTCGTCGACGAAAACGTGAAGTCACGGACGGACGGACAGACAGACAGACGGACATGGCGAGCATAATAGCGCATTTTTTTCATAAATGACAAAATGCGCTAAAAACAAAAGTATAATCCCATTATTATAACTGCCTTCTCCATAATTTTGAAATAACGTCAGGTTACAATTCAAGCAAAATCCTGATAGGTTTGTTTTATTAGATATGAGCTCGAATAGCCTCTGTTTTCTCCCTAGTTATTCGCAGAAGAATTGATAAACTTCGAAAAATATGTAATCTTTTAAATATTTGGCGTAGAAGAATTAAAAAACTTCGAAAATATATAATCTCATAAATATTTGGCGTAGAAGAATTAATAAACTTCGAAAAATATGTAATCTTATAAATATTTGGCATAGAAGAATTAATAAACTTCGAAATTATGTAATCTTATAAATATTTGGCATAGAAGAATTAATAAACTTCGAAAATATGTAATCTCATAAATAGACGGACAGACAGACAGACGGACATGGCGAGCATAAAAGCGCATTTTTTTCATAAATGACATAGTGCCCTAAAAACAAAAGTATAATACCCTTATTATAACTGCCTTCTCTATAATTTTGAAATAACGTCAGGTTACAATTTAAGTTTTAGGCAAAACCCTGATACGTTTGTTGTATTAGATATGAGCTCGAATAGCCTCTGTTCTCCCCCAAGTTATTCGTAGAAGAATTGATAAACTTCGAAAAATATGTAATCTTATAAATATTTGGCATAGAAGAATGAATAAACTTCAAAAATATGTAATCTCATAAATATTTGGCGTAGAAGAATTAATAAACGTCGAAAATATGTAATCTTATAAATATTTGGCATAGAAGAATTGATAAACTTCGAAAAATATGTAATCTTATAAATATTTGGCGTAGAAGAATTAATAAACTTCGAAATTATGTAATCCTATCAATATTTGGCCAAGTTCATATGTTTTTGTGTGAAGCCTAGCACAGTGGATAAAAACATGCCGGACACAAGCGCTGTTCGGGCGTGTATCCAGGATACTAATCGTGTCGGGATATTACTTGGCCTTTTTAAGTGAGCAATTTCTGACACCAAAGTCATTCTTCCATTTATTAGAAATACTCTTAATATTTTTGTCTGCTTTTCTTCGTACAAGTACTTCATAGAGTAAATTAAGTTTATATATTTTGGGGGAATTCTTATGAGTGATGCTACTATAAATAGAAACGGTAAATTTAAATGCACGGTTGATGCTATAGAATCGCTATATACGTACATAGATGAGCTTTGCACGTAAATGCAGTTTAGTGTCACTCCATACGACGCGCGCACATACTGTGAACGATTCAAAAGCAAACTGTGCTATTTAATTATTAATTAACTAATACTTTTTATCATTTAATTTAATTTTATTTGATTATTTAATAAATTAATAATTAAACTCAATCTTTTTTTGTTAAATTCGGCGAGGCTGCTGTTCCTTATAAGGCGCTATATAATATTCCCGAGCTAAATTTTTACATACCTTTATGGAACCGATTTTCACTTTACAGAGATTCTACTACTGTAGTGTACAAGACAAACAAGCACCTAGACAAATGAATGAGTCACAGTGCCCAAATAGTGACACAATTTTGCTTATATTAAGGCTGATACGCCAGTTTGCCGTGGCAAACTATGTCAGGATGACCCACAAATGCGCAAAAAGTGCATCACATCTTGGACAAAGTGCCACTCATTTCTCTAGGTGAGTGTTAGAAAAATAAGTGTGGAAATAATGCTTGTTCATGCAAGTGATTCAGAGCCCAAGTATATACATTTGCTGTTTCAGTGTATAGAAATAACTATAGTGATTGTTGTGTTCCAACCATCAGAAATCGATGATTAATGTGTATTTAATGCTTCAACAATTGATAAACTCATTATTTGAGAAAAAGTCTATTCGAAGTTTAATATATATTTTGCACCCATATAGGTATGTGTCCTGCTTTCGATAATATAGTTGAATGTGTAGCTGCAACACGATCATGATATATTATTAAACATGTAAGTGATCGGTTTGTGACTTTAATTTAACCCGTTATCAATTTAACCCTTTAGCGTTTAGCTGTACACATAAATATCACCTTTTAACACGGCGAATATGTTGGACAAATATGTGGCTTTTAATTACAGGCTGCGATATGACCATGTGGAGTTATATGTTGCCTGTCAGATATTTTTCAGATAATAGATTTCCGTAATATGATAAGGGCGCAATGTGGTGTTTTACACTCACAAGAAAATTGGTAGCTAAAGATTTAATCACGCCTAAACCCCGTTTTGTTGCACCTACGTTGCAAACAATATTGTAAAAAATTATATGCTGTAAAATTCGCATACGTCGTGTAAAAAATTCGCAATATGCGAATTTTACACACGAATTTAATAAGACATTTAATATTAATATGAATTCTTTGAGTCTTTGGTCGTAATATTTGATTTACAGGAAAGCACAGATAAGGATTGAACTCAAAAGAAAGGAATTTAATCTAAGAAAAAGAAAAATTTGTGAAATTTTGAAGATCTTCGAATAGCGATAATTCTAAAAAATATAAATTTGCTCGGAAATTAAGTAACATTATTAGATTGCACTCAGATATATCCGGCAATCGAGCGAACGAGCAACGAAATATGCTCTTTTCCTTACTAATAATAACAGTAAGATTTGTAGAAAGTATACAATAGCGTAAAATTTTACTTTATGTTATTTTACAGCTTAAGACGAAGCATTTTTAAAGGGGTAGACCATTACAGTGGTGCCTACGCGTTCCCATCTCGAGTGAGATCACCACAAGGGGAAATACTAGCATAGGTACAGCATTGTATACTTGTATAGCTTAACATAGCTTTTCACAGTATTAAATAGGATGAAAAAGTTCGCCAACCATTTCGACTAATGCATCAAACACGCATCATCAAATGAAAAAATATATATTATTCTTTGTGTGTGCTAATGATAATTTTTTATTGTCACAAGTCGGTAAATTTTTCGCTTCGCGTTGACTCAGCGTCTGGCACGGAATTTTCGTTATGATGATCCAATTTCATATTTATTAGCAGGTTTAACGATTTTATGGGGTCGCCTGCCGAAGACCATCACTGCTCTGGATATAATGGACCATAATAATTCCTGCCTTCCGGAACGTAGCCTTCAACACTTCAAGCCGTCCGTATCTAGGCCGTGGGTCGAACCAGCCCTCGGTCGAACGGCCACTTGTCGAAGGACGATAAATTTTGGAACAGAATTATGCTATCTGAAACCTAACCTCAGATGTGGTGAACGTAAAATCACGTAATTTAACGATGCCTGAAAGTCATATTCGATCCGCGGCCTGGTGGTGCACGGCAGGTGGTGGTCAAGGCCGGAAGAGGAGAAAGCCGAGTGGTGCACGGCTGATTGGTGTAGGTCCGGAGAGATCCAAGGCGTTCGATTCAGGGCTTATTGGTGCACAAAATTGTTGGTGCACGGCTGCGCCCCCGATTTTATGTATTTGATATTATTCACGCAAAAACTAAAAAAGCCTAATATATTCTTCCGACAAAAGATTTACAATTTTTAAAACAATTACATTTATTTCGACCAAATTTTACAGAGTGTCGATGTGGCAACTAATAATCTTGAAATTTGGTCAGGTTCAGCGATTCCATTTTGGATAAAGAGACTCGAGAGAAATTGCCGAATAAACCGACTCAGCCGAATAGAAATTGAAATGATGTTGCCGAGAAGAAAAAATGGATGATTTCACGATGCAATTTGTGTGAACTGATCATTATCATCATTAAACACTGCAATAATAGGTTAAAAATAACGCTAAAAATATCGCAAAAAATGCGATAGAACAACGACAATCTGTAATCAATTTTTATTATATATTATATTTTTATATATTTTACAATTATATATTTTAATTATATATTATATTCACACAGAATTGAAGGATGAATCGACCATCTTTTGGTAAAAGCAGCATGACGTACCGAGCATAACACGCTTACAGGCTTCATACAAGTGTAACTCACCAACAGATTCTCGTATCAAGACTTCTACAATTAGATCTCACTGAATGCATGTGCAAAATTTCATAGTTTAATTAGTTACAGAGATACTTTATTTTCACTGAATCTTGGAGACCGGCCGGAAAAGGGTCCGAGAGGTCGGATGGAGCCGCCGCTGACAGAGTACACCTTGTCAGCAAGCGAAAAATCCGCTAAGTAAGCAATACTGTTATCTAAAATTACAGAGAAAACATTTAACTAAAATGAATATATATACATTGAATCTACGATGGTGAAAAGGTTCGAAAATCCCAATTAGATATAATGGTATCGTGAGTTTGGTGAAAACTTACAGTACTACATTGCAAATATGTCTGTTTATGCCCTAAAACACCAAAGAAAACGTGAACTAAAAACCTAAATGGAGACGTTATGCGCGAGTATAAAAAGGTAGCATTTTTCGCTAATTAATGCAAAAAAGCTAACACAATTGATGATAAAAGGGTAATATTTTTCGCTAATCAATGAAGTGACCTCTCATACCATAACGCTCATACTTAAAACACTGTAACGCAAGGAAGTTATATCAGGAACTATAATTGCGCATTTACATTGCCTTCATGTATAGCATAGCAATAAGAATAAGATCCAATCAACAAGGTGAGAATTCTTGTGTCGGACAAACCATAGGATACAAATTTATCTATCTACTTATACAATAGCCAAGTTTAAATGGCATTTAATGAATGTTACAAAACACTATTTATCTTGGCTTCCACATCACCTATTATTTTATTTGACTTTAAGAAGACTTCATGGGCAGGCGAATCATCAAGACACGCTGGCTTTTCGCTGCCGAGTTTTGGCCGTTATCGGATTACTAACGAAGTAGCGGCAGTAAAAAGATGGCTAGAGAATTTTGGGATGCTCGTTGTATATTATCTCGAAAAATGTTCGTAGGGTGCCACACATATTAACGATTTGGTCAAATATATACGAGAACAGAAGTTTGTGTAAAGGAATTGCTGTAAATTGATATACACATATTCATAATACCAATAAAGCTTGGTTCAACAAATTTGTGTTACTTCTTATGTGTCTATTTTCGTATTTGGCGGACGATTAAATGAATTCTATGATAGCTAACAAGCTATCATACAAGAAGCCACTATTTACTTCCTAAAATTTTGTGGTATTTACGCCAAGCCAAATATATGGCGGAACAACGAAACGCCTCGAGTAACGAAACGACTCAAATTCCTTCAGCACGATGGCGTAATAAGATGAAAAATAATGTTGCTTCTACTGAAGTTTATTAATTCCTTACTAATTTAAATCAAAGTTCGCTGAACAAACAGGAAATTATTTTACTAATATGGGAGGAAACTACTTACTTTTTCAATACAGCTACGTTCATTTTTTGTACAAAACTAGAATCGGAACTTTGGATGGGATTTCCGTGATGGATATTAGCCGCCATGGAACTACTTCCTGACTGTTCTAAACATTAAAGAACCCTAAACATCTTTCTACGGAGGCTTGTGATCGGAATCCGTACTTTGCTTGCTATATAAGTATTGGGTATCACCGTACCAGTTCATGCACCCGCGTAACTGATGACAATCTTCATTATCTTTGCCGGGCTTATCACAATCTATTGCCGACTCCGCTAATCCATAGGTGAGTAGGCTGAGAACGCGCAGTAGCAATCGTCTGGAGAAATATCAGTTGCTTTTCAGATTATCAAAAGAAAATGGCTTTTAACCATTGAAGCATCGGCATTGAATACAAAAATCATGCATTCAAGGATAAAATTAGATTCATTTTGCCACAAAAATATATATTTATCATTTGTACATAACTCTACCTATTATTTTAGCGGCTGAACATCAAACCATAACGGAGTGAGAGTGAGCAAGGCAGCGGCAACTTCAGCGAACTAGACTCCTGAGTTCCTCTTAAATATGGACTGAGTATTTCTCTTATTGTTAATATTAATATACAAAGAAGGCATCAAGTTTCAGATAACAAACTGCTAGGAACATCAAATTTTTAATAAAGTAATAAAAATTGCTGATAAAACTAGCACTTACCGACAACCCATACAATTTAAACAGTAGAAGTAATCGCACAAAAACACCGGAGCGGAGAGATAAAACTACCGGCGTCTTTTGGTAACATAAATTTTCCGTATTTATTTTATCAATGGTGAACAATTGCAAAAAATCGCAAAGGTAAGTCCAGGTAGAGCAACAACACCTGCTATGTATGGTAAGTTCATAATTTTGTAACTAAGTAGCATGATATTCATACAAAATTTGTTAACAGGAATTAAAAACACAGTGTAAGAACACGGCGTTACAAGTGTCGAAAATCGAAATATAAATACTCCAAATAAAATACGTATAAAATCTTGAATGTGGTCGTCACTGAATAAGCCTCTACTGAAACTGTATCAAAGGAGCACAATTATCTTGATAACCACGTTACTACAAGTCTAGAATTTGCAACGCTACAGCACTGGGAGCATCATAGCAAACATTGCGGTGTGATTTTAGTCTCGGGAACTAGGAAAGACGACTTGTGGAGCTCGCAACAAATGCATCCAAGTCACCAAAAATTATTTACAGAGCGTAATGTTGTAGTGGATGAATCAAAGGCGCTTTATGTATATTTAAATTTTAAAAATCAAAACTTTTCTCTATAGTCTTTTAAAACTAATAAAAAATTATAATTACCTAACAAGAAAAAAGACAACTCTAAAGCAGAGGTCAAAACTCCAAACGCATCAAGTTATTCTTTGTGACTACACTCTCGTATACCTTGGGTCACTTCAATTTACAATTGATATTGTATGCCAGTAAATTGTTGATCATTATTACAAGTATTTATACGATGGAAATAACTAATAACATTACAAGGGCCATGAATAACAAACATTACTACGGTCACATGTGTAGCAGAAGTGTGGCACATCCCTGGAGACCTCGGGTTAGGTCAGTGGTTTGCGCTACACAATTTCGTGTAATAATGACTTCGCGTATCACTCGCTTACATTATACGCCTTACATGCGTACTACTGCGATGAACTGCCGGCTTATACCAAGCAGGTACATGCGTACGACTGAACATCTCACCCGCATAATAGTGCAAACGCACATCTAATTAGCAAGCAATTAAATACAAAACAGTAACCAAGAGTCAACGAGGCGCTAGGTACATAAAGCATATCATAATGAACTCTAATGAATACTAGCTCAAACTTATCAAAAATATCCTATGTAATAATTCCCCTGTCTCGACACAACCACAGATCCCGATATTGAACGTGTCTCTTACCTTGAACCTAATAACTAAAACAACCTATTCTGTTCCAACACTAATTTGAAAATGAAACGCATTGTTGAGGCGATGCGCTAACACTGTTGGGTGCACCAGCAAAGTAGTCATTTTATAATCATGAGCTGCATAAACAGCACCAGTTTGGCTAATTTGAGTGCCTTCAATTAATGATGAAAACGCTGTGTACTTTTTTATTTTTACTGCGTCATGGCATGAGTAAAGATGTGCTGGAGTATCTGCGGCAAGTCGTTGGTGTCAAGGCACACATAGGCTCGGCCTGCGGGCAAGGCGTCCGCAAGGCGCTTGGCTTGGTTGCCGAGGGATCCAATGAAGACCGCGTAGCACTGAACTGAACTCTGCGCCGTCATAGCGTTGGCAAGGCGGGCTGGACTGATACCATAACGATCTAAATTAGCATCTGATAATAACACCACAAAATTTTGGTCGTAGTCCTCGGCAGTTTGAGCTAGTTTGTCGACGGCATTTTTGGTGGCCATCACAGTGCTGTCACCCGATATACAGAACTGGCTGTGCGCTAGCACCGTGCGAAGTAAGTCGAGACGTTTTTTGTTGTTGTCAGGTTGATTCTTGATGCGTGAGAGCGTGACAGAGTGATCCTCGCCACTGTGCGCATAGATGTCGTACACCAAGCGGGCTTCATGGCCCTGGCAAGCTTCCATCAACATGAGGGCTGCTTCCAAGGATCTTTGCAGACGCTGGTCATGACCATTGAAGCGATACATGGAACCTGAAGCGTCCAACAAGAGTCGAAGGCGTTTAGGTTTGGTTTGCGGTTGTCCAGCTTCAGGAGGAATCTCACGGCGCTGCCGATAAATGTTAGTGGCACCCGCGAGGCCATCGACGAGTGCATTATCGTCCAACTCCCCGTCAGGTCTCCGCCTCACCCACCACCGCTCACCAGCCTTGGCCGTCAGGGAGCTCAGCACAGCGCGGATTTGGTTGACTTGCGTCCTGACATTGCTGCTGACAGCCTCGTATTGCTCGTGGTCGTACTCTGACATCTGAATTTCTTTGAGACGCTTCGCGTGCGCTGCTTTGGCCATCTTGCGCGCCGCCTCGGTGATCTCAGGAGGCACCGTCGCCTTCACCTCGTCGCTCACTTGATGCACGTCGTGACCCGCATCCAGACGGTAGGGTCCGCCCACGCCCCCTAACCCGGCAGTGTCCCGGCCTCCAGTTCCTCCGGCCCACGTGTTTCCCCCTACATGTGGTGCGTTGTTAGTGTCAATTTTGCCGTGCTTAGGTGCACTGAGGGACATGTCTCCACCGATACGTTCAAGTTCAAGACGCTCACCTTCACCTTGGCCCACCATACTCTCCCACTCGGCTATCCCAGCCTTGAGCTCCTGCCCTCCCACCTGCCACACTCGCACGCCTCCCGCACGGTCAACGGACACAACTCCCCCATGCTCGTCCCCTGCCAACATCAACTTGGGTGCCAATCGCCCGACGGTCCAATGCCAGTATTCGTTGTGCTCTTCGACCTGCGGAACTGGCAAGTATGAGACCGTTTTATCAGCGACGTCCGTAACTTCAAGATAGCCCGAAGCTGGCACTGACTTGAGAACGTCGGGAGCACTGGGCGGCAACTCCTTCAGACTTTGAACAATTTGACCACTTGCTGGAAACACCACGCAATTTCTTCCGGAGTCAGACACGGGTGTCACTGAACGAGTGTGTGAGACACTGTCGAACTGAGTCATTTTCTTCGACTTCTGGGGGTTATCTTTCCTGGGCCAGGCGTAGACACCACCTGATGCTTCGTATGGGAAGCCAGGCAAGAGCATCGCTTGTGACGTGTCAGACGACAATAACATTCCTGCACTATTTTCAGAATTTTGACCGTGCGTCGATGAAACATGGAAGATTTCTTCAGCACTTGAATCTACATTCAGTGCATTTTTTATGACTATGTCCCCTACTTTAGATATATGTTTAATATTCGATCCAACTTCCGATCCCAGTTGGAAAGGTGTTATGGTTTCCAATCCCATTTCTCCTCCGATGAGCCACTGAGAACCACGATCATCTTTAATAATCCATCCGCCTTGACAATCGGCAACGACCGCATCCACATCGATAGGCAGAGCCAAAGAATCAATGCTTCCTTCTTTAGGGTTAACGACGGTAACAAAATTTTGGCCTAGAGTATACACAAAAAGTGAGTCTCCAGAAGGTGTGCATCTGTTATCAACAGACTGTTGCATAAGCTGCCTTAGGGGCAACTTGATCCGTTCCAAGAATGAATTTTTATTCAGTTGTAGAACTTCTCCGTTGTGGGGGTCTGCCAGAAGCACCGTGTTTGTGAGTTCTTCATATAACCCAACCATTCCATCAGCACCAGGCCACAACCTCAGCCTGGGTTGATGAGACCCGCCCAAGTTAGGCAATAGCGAATGAAGAGAAAGGGTCGTCAGGGGTCTGGCGAGGGAATCTGATGGCATCAACGTATGAAGAGCCAACGGTGCAACTGTAACTACATGAATCGTGGCCTGAAGTTTACTCGTGCCAAAAGGATCTTTTAAAGCCTGTACTGCGGCAGATACACTTTTGGCATTACCATTGGTACTTTGAGGTGCATGGTTGTGCAAGATAGTCATGGTGTCGGTCATCTGACTTTGCCGACCACTTGTTTTTCCCGACAACTTGTCGGAATCTGTTGCTTTGTAAGAGGATGTCATGATGTCAGTAATGAGCGACGTATCAGACAGAGGCAAAGAATAGAAGCTGTGTAGCTCAGTAAAAATGCTGGCGCGAGCTTCCAGAGCGGCGAGGTTTTGCTTGGTCACCGGAACATAGATTGGGCCCTGAAAAAAAATCTTAAATGTAATTAAAAAATCTGAATAATTATTTCGTTAATCCACATTGTTAATGAATAAATTGAAAAAATATACCAGTAAGAGACAATATGATAACAATGGATTCGATATAATGCAACACCTCGAATCGAGATCCAGCTGTAAAGAATAAGGTCAATACTACCAGTTGACAATTGTCGTCTAACAGTAATTCCGAACAAGCATCAAAAACTTGAACTTTACTTACACTTTGTGCATTCATAAGCAGACTCTGCAAATAAAGAGTAGAATGCATAAAATCATCTGAATGAATCATAACTTACGCGGTACGAGATGCGTTCAGACGAGACCTCAACAGGTCTGGCGTTGTGACGGGAAATGTGCCAGCGGCCTAAATACTGGGGGTCTCCTATAGATAATCTGCGGTAGAACAACACATAATTAAGACTAAAGCACGACGATGACACATATAATCTGCGGCAGATCAAGACATACGTAATTAAGACTCAAGCACAACGTTGACACATATAGATAATCTGCGGTAGATCAAGACATAATTAAGACTAAAGCACGACGATGACATATAGATAATCTGCGGTAGATCAAGACATAATTAAGACTAAAGCACGACGATGACACCTATAGATAATCTGCGGTAGAACAAGACAAATTAAAGACTAAAGCACGACGATGACATGCAGTCATTGATGTCTCGCTGTGATGTAGAAACACAATAGATATGTAACATCTTGCATTTCAACTGAATTACGATGCCCAAAATGCATTGATAAATTCCAGCCTACGAAGTGAGAAATACTACTAAAACAAAATAATCATGATCATTAATGACAACTTAATTAATGTTGTCATTAATTAATGACAAGTTAAGTAATTAATTAATAAGTTGTCATTAATTAATGGCAACTTAATTAATTATATCGTGAATAAAAAATTTTAGAGCATCGCAAAACTCAATTAGATAATGAAAAGAGAAATTTATACAAAATCAATAGGAGCAAATGCACAAGCGAATTAAGAGAGAGGGTCGTCAGGGGTCTGGTGAGGGAATCCGAGGGCATCAACGATTATGAGATATTTTTCATCGAATGCCAACTACTATGCTTGAATTTTGGGGTTCAAAATCAAACCGTAATTTTTCTGTTAGGCTTCATACCCATATGACTTTTTTTCGCAACTTTTTAATTGAAGAAACCAACATTGTAACCTCATAAAACATGATAGAACGAATTCATCAGGCACAAAGTCTTATGCGTAGTTTTGGAGGAGTTTTTTCAAAGCGTCAGGCCTTATCAACACCGTCGTCGAAATAAAATTGACAACGACAGATCCTATAAGGAAAAACGTACATCTGATTCCAGTCCATTTGAGAGAGGGATTAGATATGGAAGTAACGAAAGTGCTAGAAACGGATGTCATTACTTTGTCTCAGTCGGATTACTGTCCTCCAAGACACTAATGGGGTAACCACATATCCAACATGATAAATTCAGAAGTATTCGGCAAGCTTACAGTGCCTGTTCTTACATTTCTTACTTGGTAGCGAGCCGCGTAGAAGCGTCCGAGGATTGTACAGGTAAGCCATGCTTGTTTAACGTCTTCATGACGACGTCTCGAGCGTCTGCGCTCCACGCGTCGAAGTCGAACACGTTGCGTATGGCCAACGACACGCCGTCTTTGGGGTAGTGCTGGAAATAATTTGCATTTAGAATTTGGTGTATCCTTGCAAATAATTAATAAAATGTATAATTAGGAAGTTATATAAGAGGATTCCTCAGAAATATTGTAGAGGGAAAGAGTTCAGCAGAATATATTGGAATTAGTATTTAGCATACTTAGAACCCAAGCGTGTCCTTGCAATAATTAACAAAATTCATAATCAAGAAGTTATGTGCGAGGATTTCTAAGAAATATTGTACAGGGAAATAGTTCCGCCGAATATATTGGAATTAGCAGTGCTAAATTTTCTGCCCAGCAGTATTGAAAAACTATTTCGAATGGGGCACAGCATACATACAATATAGTTGGCAAATGAGCAACTGAAACTGATTTGGTCTTGAAAATGCATTGTGAATGAGAAAGCAATGAAGTTTTGGTGAATAAGGAACCAATCAATTTGGTCGTGAAAGTGCATTGTAAATGAGAAAACAATAAATTGATTCGCTTGGTTGAAGTGTTTCTTTTATATGAGAATGTTAAAGTCAATAAATAATTCATAGGTATATAATAAACTATAATTTCCGTAAGCGAGAAAAACTATTTTTTTATCAATGAGAATCGTAACTTTTAAAATGGTCAGCAAAAAAAAAACGAAGCAGTCGGAGCGAAAAAATGAAAACCATTCTTGTAATTCAAAAAACTACATTTTAATTAACACGTACTAACATCCATTTATCGCAGTACATACTATTAACAATACAGATGATGAGAGTGAAGTGATTTCTCAAACAGTTTCATGCAAGCAACCTCTCCGACTGTAAACAAGGTTCCGAACAAATTCTCTAGTCCTATACTTGCATCAAACACCTTCAGTTCACTTTTATCTCACTGTGAATGATGATTTGTTACATTTGAGGAATAAATTTTTGTCATAAACTACCGGGACATTCTACGATATGGAAACGTATAGTTCAACGCCACATAGGAAATCACTGAAGTTTAACAACCCTAAGTGCCAGGTATGACACAAATGACTTATAGTGCCAATGCAACTATTAACAAACAACAGTAACAGGTCGTATTAAAATCATATGCTCACAATTTTGGATTTCAAGATTATAACGGAAGTTATTCTACCCTTTCTACACTTCACATAACATAACTTTACGATTCGGGCAAAAATTTTAATACGAGTTCAAAAATGTCACGGAGAGTACAAAATGCCCCATGTACAATAGAAGAGAACCGCAGCTCACCGAGTACAGCGAAGAAATCATTGCCGAGGAAGGGGAAGCCAGGCCTGTTGGCGAGGACGATCATCCTGAAGTCAGGATGGCTGACGATGATGTCAGACGTGTCAGCGGAGCTGGCCAGAGGGTGCGACGAAGGCACGATACGGCGACCGTCTGACAATAACATCTCTCCGCTCTCGACCAGAGTCTGAAACATGACGATATATTATATTTATTTCATATAAAATACATATATATAATATTATAAAGATTATACATAAATATAAAAAAAAACATTTTTATGATATATTTATCTAATTTCCTTAGATGGCATTTACGATTGGTTATGATGGGATAAGTCACTATAGGGCAAGGCAACCATTATATCGACAAAAAATGTTCGAAACAAGCATTACAAGCCATTTCATTTCTTCGTGTATTTTCATAACAGGTCGGATGTAATATTTTTGGTAATGGTTTCGTCGGAGGTAACGGGAAATTATATTTACAGTTCGTTTTTGTAAGAAATTGACAAAAAATGTTTACCAGTCATCGATATATTTGTAAGACCTGTAAGTTAGCCCTAATGGAGACGTGTTACCTTCAGCACACACGTGACGTGCGTGGGCGCTTTGTCAGCCTCGTCCAGCAGCAGCACGGAGCCTTCCTTCACCGCCGTCACCAGCGGCGAGTCCTGTCACGTGGTCAGGTAAAATTAATTAAATATAAACAAAACCTCGTAATTATTCATCAATTATTAAAGATATTGATAAACCTCGATATTATTTCAACCTCAAAAACAGAAAAAAGGTCTCTCTATAACCAAAATAAGGTTACATTGATCATGTAGAATCTCGTGGAGAATATTATATATGCTAGGAGGAGAGTGTAAGTTGAATTCAATAAATGGTACAACACATAATTTATAAAATAAAAAACAGAAATCTTATTAGGACATATTTATAGTACTAAATAACGAGTATTTAAAAAGGGATTTGAAGGTTTACGAGTTTTTCCGACAAATTTCAAGTGGCACAAATGAATATGCAGTAGAATATATTAAAAGTTATGCAAAGCTCATATTATAATAAAAAATTAATAAACCAGAGACCAAAAGCTAGCAGTGATCAAAGAATTTCTTCCAAACTATTGAACAGATTTGAACAAAATTTTGAATATACATTCCTAACTACCAAACGGTGATTTTTAGCTTATAAAGTTTTTTCGATTTTACCTTCGTTTGCGAGTTTTTTTTTTATTTCACCGTCATTCTTGATATCACACTTCCTTATATTCTGCCCGTATCGCCGGGTAATTTGTCACTTCAATTCGCGGTGATCAAGAAATTTCTTATAAACTACTGAACAGATTTCAATGAAACTTTGTGTATAAATACCTAACCTCTCAACGGTGATGTTTAGCTCGTGACAATTTTTCTATTTTGCTTTCGTTTGCGAGTTCTACAGATATAGGAGGAACGAGCGGATTTTCTACCGGCCGGTTTAACCAAGAGCCTTATACGTATAGCCGTATATCTCGCAAACGAAGGCAAAACGAAAAAATTGTAAACATCATCGTTGCTGAGGTTAGGTATTTAAATACTAAGTTTCGTTCAAATCTGCTTAGAAATTTAGAAAAAAATTCTTGATTACTGCGAATTTAATCACGTATTGCTGTTTAAATTACACATGAAAGTGAAATAAATAAAAAAACTCGCGAACGAAGGCACGATCGGAAAATTTTTCACGAGTTAAACCTTACCGTTCGGTACTTGGGACTTTAAATTCAAAATTCCGTCCGAATTTGTTCAGTGGTTTGGAAGAAATTACTTGATCACTGTGAATTTCGGCCCGTATTCCCATATAACAACGGCAAAAACAAACTATGACAGCATTCAAACAATTTTCACGAGCAAAACATTATCGTTAGGTCCTAATGAAAACGTGTACCAAGTTTCATCGAGATAATTCCATTAGTTTGAAAGATATTCCTTGATTATTGAATCTGGAAATTGGCCGTGAGACCGGCCGCGAGTCCGGCCGTTAATTTGTCCAAGACCCAGGAGAGGTCAAAAAACAGATCTGGGTGAAAAAACCATCGCTGGGAGTCATGTGCGGCACGTGTTGTGTACTAAACATCAATCAAACGTTCGAACTTCTGACATTGACTTCGGACTACCGCCCCCCTTATCGCCCCCCTACCACCCTCTTCTTCCTTACCGCCCCCACAAAATCTTTCCACCGCCCCTAGGGGGGCGATATCGCCCACTTTGGGAACCACTGCTTTAGAAGCATTACAGTCGGTCATAACTAGCTTTTGGTAGATACAAATAGGATGATCAAGAAATGATGAGTATACCATTCAGTGGAGAATGAGAATTATAACCTGTCTAAAAAATTGTATAAGTCGCAGACTTGATGAACATTGATATTCAAAGTTTCTTGAAATTTCCGGCATCACAACTCTTTTAATACAAAGTTTACATATTTTTTGATACTATCCACCGTTTGTAAATGAATAACTGGGCAAGCATGGATAAAGCGTATCGCTTTCTCATTTACGAGTGGAGTAAAATCCAGCCTAGTTTGTGAAGAAATTCATAGCGAAGAGCCGAGCCTGCTCGTAGCCTCGTGGGTCTCCACACCAACCTTAAATATGAATGCTATGACGACGGTTGATATGACAGCAGGCATAAGTTAAGTTACTTTTTTTGGACCTAGGTTACTGACTTGCAGATTTAGCTAACTGACCTGCACGGTGGAGTCTCTGTGCAGTTGCAGGTACTCGCGGGGTCGGTTGATGAGCTCGAGGAAGCGGTCGGCGAGTTTGTTCTTGCCCACGCCTTGGTTGCCGATGAGCAGCAGATGCTCGCCGAGCTGCCAGTCTTGTAGCAGGTTCTCTAGGACCTCGACGTGCTGCAAAACACAGTACTTATCAGCAGGTTCTCTAGGACCTCGACGTGCTGCAAAACACAGTACTTATCAGCAGGTTCTCCAGGACCTCGACGTGCTGCAAAACACAGTACTTATCAGCAGGTTCTCCAGGACCTCGACGTGCTGCAAAACACACTACTTATTAGCAGGTTCTCTAGGACCTGGACGTGCTGCAAAACAGAGTACTTATCAGCAGGTTCTCTAGGACCTCGACGTGCTGCAAAACACAGTACTTATCAGCAGGTTCTCCAGGACCTGGACGTGCTGCAAAACACAGTACTTTTAAGCAGGTTCTCTCGGACCTCAACGTGCTGCAAAACACACGTTAGATTAGAGCCTGATAAAAAATCTCAATTTTACTTCGGTAAAATTGAGAAGTAATGAGTTTGTCTTTCCAATTTTGGAAAGACAAATTCATTAGAGCTAGAACCTTTTAAATGTTAAAAGCAAACAGCCTAAAACGGAGTTTGCTC
The DNA here is from genome assembly GCF_000764305.2 of Hyalella azteca. Classification (NCBI taxonomy): domain Eukaryota; kingdom Metazoa; phylum Arthropoda; class Malacostraca; order Amphipoda; family Hyalellidae; genus Hyalella; species Hyalella azteca. Next base: position 432,639 of record NW_025939917.1, read on the forward strand.
TAATTAAAATTCACTTTTGGTTGGTACTTACACTCACACCTATGAGCGTTCAAAGAAAAACATATTGACCTCTGCACGAAAAATATGTAATTAGAAAAGGTCAGTACATAATTCTTTTTTGTTGGATGTCAAAGAAGAACGTCATGGTCACTTTGAAATTTTGAGGTCAAAAGAAAGGCATCAATTCCCACCTGTTGGATGTCAAAGAAGAGCGTCTTGGGTATCTTAGTGGTACTAGAAGGCTGGTAGCGCAGGGCTGTGGTGTTGCCGATGGTGACATGGTTGCCCTGTACCGTGCAGCTCAGCTCGGCCTCTGCGGTTGCCGGGTTCTTGGTCGCCTGGACACCTAATGAGTCTAGAGTCTCGTCCAAGGCTTGCTTTACCAACATAGGTAGGAATCTGTAATATCAAAATAAATAAATTAATCAAATACGTAATTAAAATAATTTAATTTAAATAATAAAACTAGTGTCTCGTCTAAGGCTCTACCTACATAGGCAGGAATCTGTAATATCAAAATAAATAAATTATTCAAATAATTAAAATAATTTAATTTAAATTATAAAACCAGTGTCTCGTCCAAAGCTTTCTTTACCAACATGGGCAGGAATCTGCAATATCAAAACTAAATAAATTATTCAAATAATTAAAATAATTTAATTTATATATTTAAAGTAATGTAATTAAAATAATGCAATTTGAAAAATTAGATAATAGGGTTTTATTAGGGTCTCTTCCAAAGCTTAATGTGAATAATAATTAATTTAAAATAATCTAGTTTAACTAATAAAATAATAACATTGGCGTCTCTCCAAGGCTTGCTTTACCAACATGGGCAGGAATGTGGAATATCAAAATAAATAAATTTTTTAAATAAGATAAGAGGATTAACAGAGCAAGAAATTTAGTTCAACTAATAATAATAATTTCAGAAAATTGTTATCGTTTGATGATCATGTTTTTGCCTTTCTATATTTTCATAGAATTAGTATTGCAAAAAAGTTCTCTGCATTGTGTTTTAATTTGTAAAAATAATTTTCATTACTTATATTATTCGGCAGATTTTGTTATTGCGGACTTGATTCTCCTTAAAATATTTTAAATGTTAATGCACCTAATGAATATTATCATATTCTATGTTACATAAGGACCTAAATCACGAGAAGAAACCTGCCTCCAGGTGAATTAATTACTTTCAATAACCATTGATGTCGGCCCACTCAAAAATCGGTTAAAAATATCAGCATTTATAGTAGTGAAATCAAAAAGAACTGAAACAGTTTGGTTGTTTAATAATGATGTCTGTTCAATCTGATATACTACTATCAGGTAAATAGGACAAAAATTAACGGACGAATTTTGATAAAATTTGACAACATTTTTTATCAATTTTAGTTAGGTGCAGGTTAGATGATATGTCCAGGTACCGGGCCAAGCAGGCGTCCTGCACCAGCTCGTGCAGGCTGCGGTGGCCGGGGTAGGCTGTGAGACGGCGAGCGATGCGCACGACCTGCACATTGCATTTATAATTATATACTATAATAATATAGGGATGTTGTATTATGATATAATAAAGCGGTGTAATAATAATATAACATAGCGATGCAATAAAGATAATGTATAGCGATGTAATAATAATATAATATAGCGATGTAATAATAATATAATATAGCGATGCAATAACTATATAATATAGCGATGTAATAATAACATAATATAGCGATGTAAATGTAATAATAATATGATATAGAGATGTTATAAACCAATTATAAATTCAATATGATCCAATTTTATGCAGCTTAAACGCCCGGACAACTCCGATTTGACAAGAACAGTTGCAGGTAGCTTTTATTAAACCACAACTCACTGTTCCAATTTTACCACTCTGAACTATAACTATTAAGCCACCCTGCTGATTAACCAATTATTACACAATTTTCCATTACGTGCGATATTTATAGAAATATTTCAGCCACGATGGCTTAGAATAAAAATTTGATTTTTTAATGACGATTTTTTAAATCAAATTTTGAATGTTTTTTTAATGATGACGATTTTTTACTTAAAATTTGAACGTTTTTTTAAATGATGATGATTTTTCAATTAAATTTTGAATTTTTATTATTTAGTGACGATTTTTTAATTAAATTTTTGATGTTTTTTTTCAAATGATGACGATTTTCAAATTAAATTTTAAACGATTTTAATTTTTTAATTTCATTACCTGTCGGAGCGAGAGAGAATGTGCCAAGGACGAGAGGCTGCCAACACTGTCACTGACGGCGCAGCTGACGGCGGTGAGCAGCTCCACCTGCTGCAGGGTCGCGCTGTCCCGAGGCTTTACCTGATGATAAGACGAGCTTTTAGGTAAGAATAACACTAAACGAGGCAACAATTGACCGTAAAATATGTATACTTGAACTCAAACTTTAATTGATCGGTAACGAATCTCGAGGCTTTACCTGACGAACAGACGAGCTTTTAGGTAAGAATAGCACTAAATGAGGCAACAATTGATCGTAAAATAAGTATATCAAGACTCAAACTTGAATAGATCAGTAACAAATTTCGAGGCTTCATCTAGCAATCGGACAAGATTTCAGGTAAGAATAACACTAACGAGGCAACAATTGACAGTAAAATAAGTATATTAAGACTCAAACTTTAATAGATCAGTAATATTTCACGAGGATTTACCTGACGAACAGACAAGCTTTTAGGCAAGAATATAATACTAAACGAGGCAGCAATTGATCGTACAAAAAGTATACTTGGATTCTAACTTAGCGGAAGTGGAACCAACATGTTAGTTGCTTGCAAAATAGGAGTAAATTATGTCATCACACATACGGATAACGTATTATCATTGGAGTGAATAAATAAACGTTAGTGTTTTACGGCTTTTATCCCGCCCTTGGTTGTATAAAACTTATATAGGTCACATTAACTTCAGGTTGTCATGCAATAACATAGTCTCTAATTAGTGGGAATGTCAAATAATTTCCCCAGAAATAATATTCTCGCACTAAGAAGATTTACTGCTATGGAATACCGACAAACGTAATCTTGCCTTATTGATGTGATTCAGCGACTGAGCACACGCGTACATAACGAGTTAAACTCTTCCCGAGTATACTAGTACTTTTAAAGTACATTACTCTTCACCAGAGAACAGTAGTTTTAAGTACATTACTCTTACAGAGCATAGTACCTACTATTAAGTACACTAATCGTCATCTTCCCATACAGAATGTTATTGGTTTTGGAATGCCAATAAAGATTATTTTGAACAATCGTCAATAATGACAATAAATGCCGTGTTGAAGGCCGAGTTTAGGAAAATGCCCGCAATTGGGTCAATTGCGATATATTTTTTAAAGCAAAGAACTCTTATGCTTTATAAGCTTCATAGTCTCATCGGATTATTGCTCTCAATTTGACAAACATAACTTAATTTTCACACACCAACTCTAGGACGAGTTCCATCATCGCATTATTGCTCTCAATTTCACAAATATTATTTATTATTATAGATTATTTCTCTCAATTTCACAAACATAAGTTAATTTTCACACACCAACTCTAGGACGAGTTCCATCATCGCATTATTGCTCTCAATTTCACAAATATTATTTATTATTATAGATTATTTCTCTCAATTTCACAAACATAACTTAATTTTCACACACCAACTCTACGACGAGTTCCATCATTTCCTTTTGCGTAGGCTGCCGCATTTCCAGCCAAGGCATGAGCGCCAAAGTCTCAGGTTTCATCCACTGTCCCTGAACATCAGCCAGCTGAGGAGGGTCGGCGAGGGCAACAATCCTGAAGGCGGGATGTATGCGCAGCAGCCCTCGCGCCTCCATCTGGTCAGGACTGAGGGAAAGTTCGGTGGCGAGGGCATCGAACTTGTCGTGTCGGAGGAGACGTGTGCCGTCATACAGCTGTAACTCGCGGTCTTGAATGAGTCTGTCGGAAATAAATAGTATTACTGGAGGAATACTATAGTACTTACTTCAATAACTATATTGTAAATGACATGCGTAATAGTAACTCGCGGTCTTGAATGAGTCTGTTGTAAATAATCGGTATTAATGTAGGAATACAATAGTACTTACTTCAATATCTATATTGTAAATGACATGCGTAATAGTAAATCGCGGTCTTGAATGTGTCTGTCGGAAGTAAATAGTATTACTGTAGGAATGAAATAATACTTCAATAACTATAAATGACATGAGTAATAACTCGCGGTCTTGAATGTGTCTGTCGGAAGTAAATAGTATTACTGTAGGAATGAAATAATACTTCAATAACTATAAATGACATGAGTAATAACTCGCGGTCGTGAACTCGCGGTCGCGAATGAGTCGTATTACTCTGTAGGAATAAAATAGTATTTACTTCAATAACTATATTGTATATGACATGCATAATAATAACTCGCTGTCTTGAATGAGTATTTCAGTGATAATTGGTATTGCTGTTAGCATAAAATAATACTTCAACAACTATAAATGATATGCGTAACAATAACTCACGGTCAAAAAAAACTCTGTCATAAATATAGGTACTGTAAATACAAAATAATACTGCAACAACTTTAAATGACAACCATAAGAATAAGTCGCGTCTTGAATGAGTCTGTCGGAAATAAATAGTTTTACTGTAAGGAATAAAATAATACTTAATATAATAAATGGCATGCGCATTTATAACTCGCGGTCTTGAATGAGTCTGTAGGAAATAATTGGTATTACTGTATTTTACTGTATTATTATTAATAAAATAATACTTAAACAACTTTAAATCACAAGCGAAATAATAACTCGCGGTCTTGAACTGCCCTACCTGCACAACAATTTGACCCCACAACTGCCCTGCCTACACAACAACTTGACCCCACAACTGCCCTGCCTACACAACAACTTGACCCCACAACTGGGTGCAGTCATAACAGAGTCCGGTATAAAATAAGTATTATCAACTAGGAAAATACAGGCTATACAAAGCTGCTCTTTCTATACAGAACTGCCGATAAAAACGTCAGTCGCCCGCTGCTGGCTCAGGTCGCGGGATGTCATGTCCTGATATTTTTACGTCACTATTAATGAAAAAATTCAATATAACGATAATAAGCGTATATTAATTCAGTAATAATTAATTAGCATAGAAAATTTAATATAATGATTATAAGCAGATATTAAAATTGTCACCAGGGCTCAGGTCGCGCGACGTCATGTCCTATAATTTTTATGTTATACTTAATTAAAAATTCAATATCAATGATAATAAGCAGATATTAAAATTGTTACCAGTTTTAATAAAAAAATTAAGTCCTGCCGTGATCAGCATGCTTCTGCAATACTACCGTATAGCTTGTTTTTAGAGATAGATAATTTATTTAGATAGAGGTCAATTTTTATCTAACATATACGAAACTCGTATACTGCAAAAAATCTCAACCAAAACAATGTCCACAGGCAAGGCTGTGTGTCTTTATTGTAAAGGAATTTTTATCAAATTTTGATGAAATAAAACTAAAGAAATTCAGTGCTGCACTAATAGACAATATATTGTAACCTGAATGCAGGGTCTAATCACTCTAATGCAAGCATTTTTATTACATAGTATATATACTAATATAACCTGGTATAATTAAAGCCAAGGTTTACGAGAAGTATGCCTGGTATATTCTAAGCCAAAGTTTATACAAAGTATACCTGGTAGACCCTAAGAAGAAGTATACCTGGTATAGTTTAAGCGGAAGTTTATCAGATATACCTGGTATAGTCAATGCCAAAGTTTGTACAAATTATACCTGGTATACCAAAGTTTAACAGAAATACCTGGTATATTCTAAGCCGAAAGTTCGTCAGATATATTTGGTATAGTCTAAGCCAAATTTTATACAAAGTATACCTGTTATAGTCTAAGCGGAAGTTTATACAAATTATACCTGGTATAGTTTAAGCCGAAGTTTATCAGAAATACGTGGTATATTCTAACTCGAAGTTGATCAGAAATAACTGGTATATTATAACTCAAAGTTTATCAGAAATACCTGGTATGGTCTAAGCCAAAGTTTACACAATGTATACCTGGTATAGTCTAAGCCAAAGTTTATACAAAGTCCCCTGGTATAGGTGAAACTGAAGTTTATCAGAAATATCTGGTATATTCTAAGCCGAAGTTTATCAGAAATTCCTGGTATATTCTAAGCCGAAGTTAATAAGATATACCTGGTATATTGTAAGCAGAAGTTTATCAGAAATTCCTGGTATATTCTAAGCCGAAGTTAATAAGATATACCTGGTATATTCTAACCCAAAGTTTATCAGAAATTCCTGGTATATTCTAACCCAAAGTTTATCAGAAATTTCTGGTATATTCTAATCGGAATGGTCATAGTCAATACAAATACACAAATTAGTCAATTTACCTGGTATAATAGAACAGTCTCGACTCTGTAGCCACCGCCATTTCATTTATGCATAGGTGAAGTATGTATACCGTACCATTTAGGTATAGGTCAAGCCGAAGTTTATCAGATATACCTGATATATTCCAAGCCGAAGTGTATAGAAATTATACCTGGTATATTCTAAGCGAAGGTTTGTCAGAAATTCCTACCTGGTATATTCTAAGCAAAAATTTATACAAAGTATACCTGGTATATTCTAATCGGAAGAGTCATAGTCAATACAAATACAAATATACAAATTAGTCACTACAAATTATACCTGGTATAACAGAACAGTTTCGACTCTGTAGCCCAGAGTCCTGGCCATCTGCATGGCTACGGTGCTCTTGCCACAGCCTCTGGGCCCGACAATGCAGACGTCGCTGCCTACAGCATGCAGCTGCAGCAGTGATGACAGCACGCTGCTGTGGTATGCTGTGCTGATCATTGCTGATGGTGAACCATCACACGGGATGGTATGAGGTAATGTACCACCAACCACCTGAAATGTTAGGGCATTTTAATACGAGCAAGAAACCTCTATGTTTGAGGCAAAGTAATGCAATTTAAATTGAACCATCACCATCACACGGGATGGCAAGAGGTAAAGTACCACCAACTACCTGAAATGTTAAAGCATATAAATACGAGCAGAAAAACTCTATGTTTGAAGCTAAGAAATGCCAGCACACCATACCACAGCACGCTGCTGTGGTATGCTGTGCTGATCATTGCTGATGGTGCACCATCACCACCACATGGTATGGTATGAGGTAAAGTACCACCAAATACCTGGAATGTTAGGGCATTTAAATACGAGCAAGAAACCTCTATGTTTGAAGCTAAGAAATGTCAGCACAGCATACCACAGCACGCTGCTGTGGTATGGTGTGCTGATAATTGCTGATGGTGAACCATCACCATCACACGGGAGGTTAAGAGGTAATGTACCACCAACCACCCTGAAATGTAAGAGCATTTAAAGACGAGCAAGAAACCTCCAGATTTGAGACAAAAAATGACATGAAAATTTTTATTTTATATTGGATCTTGTACCAGGGCCTATACTTTCAAAAAAAAAGTTAAGTGATCGTAAGTTCATCAGCCAATCATTGACGGTCTTTCAAGCAAAATCCACCAATCATAGATAAGAAAATAGAGTGTAAGTACTTACGTTCACTTAGCGAGTTTTGAAAGTATGGCCCCAGGTCACTTATAGAAGATAATTGCACTTGTTAAAAATTGTTAATTATGCAAAATGGAATCTAATCATCTCTCCGTTAACAGTCATGCCCCAACCTGAGCCGTAGCAGGCTCTCCGTTGACCGTCATGTTGAGCTGTACAGAGCCGCCAGCCGCATCAACTGCCACGCTCTGAACGGCGTCCAACGTCAGGATGGCTGCGTCCTGCAATAATAAAATACCTTAATTATCATTTTCTGCTTCTGATTGTCTGTGAGCCTTTGATTGTGTACATTTCGCCATTATCAAATATAGGAGAATTAAACATGGTGCCATCAATAGAATACTAGTACCTTCAAAAGGGGAATTATTGAAATATGGCGCAAAGAAAAGAAGAGTAGGTTCCCAGTCCAAATGCTTATTTGCACAGGGAAATATTTTAATGGATAGCTGGCAGTTCGTATCTCCTGACTCGACTAATTCAGAAAAGAAATTAGGCTATTAAAAAATTGAACCAAATTAATTTGCATTAAATAAAACTTCACGATTCATCTTTCAAGTTACACTTAACCCCATATTATTCTCCAAACTCGGTGCACGAAAGTATGAATTATCCAGTGCATTGCAAATAATTAATGAATAAGAATAAAGGCAACTTTTCCAGCTGGTGAATGAATTTTCCTTCTTCTTTTTGGACAAGTAACAAATATTCATGAGTAACGAAATAATAAAGAATAGGTCGCGCAAAAGAATAATAAATAGAGAAATAATTCAAATTATAATGTAAAAGAAGCAAGCTTCAACTAATGAGGTAGGTTGAGATCAAAATTTCCGGCAGCTCAATAAATGAATATTTCTCAGTTTGGACAAGTAACAAAGACTGATAAATATTAATCAACGGTCTATTAAATGAATGAATAAATGCAAGTTATTATGCAGATCATATACAAAATGATTATCTTCTAATTATCTGCTGAGGTAGGTTGAAGTTAACATTTTCGGCAACGCAATAAATGACTTTTTCTTCAGTTTGGACAAGCAACAAGTGTTGATGAATATTAAACAACAGATTATCAAATAAATGAATAAATGCATATTATTATGTAGATCATGTATGAAACTATTATCTTCTAGTAACCTGCTGCGGAAGGTTGAGGTCGAAGATGAATATTTCTCAGGTCGGACAAGTAACAAACACTGATAAATATTAATTAACGGTCTATTAAATGAATGAATAAATGCAAGTTATAAAGTAGATCACGTATATAAATTTATTATCTTCTAATAACCTGCTGGGGAAGGTTGAGGTCGAAGGTGTTGAGGAGGTCAGTGAGAGGGGCCTGAGACTCGCTGGGGAGACAAACGCTGTGGGGGTACGCGAGTCTAAGCACTGACTCGGGGGCAACGCTGGGAAACTTGTTCTGTTGANTGAGACTCGCTGGGGAGACACACGCTGTGGGGGTACGCGAGTCTAAGCACTGACTCGGGGGCAACGCTGGGAAACTTGTTCTGTTGAATCATACAAAAATTATTATAAAAATGCCTCGTTCTGTTGAATCATACAAAAATTATTATAAAAATGCCTCGTTCTGTTGAATTATACAAAAATTATGAAGAAAATTCCTCGTTTTGTTGAATTATACAAAAATTATGGTAAAAATCCCTGGTTCTGTTGAATCATACAGAAATTATGGTAATAATCCCTTGTTCTGTTGAATCATACAAAAATTATGGTAAAAATCCCTTATTCTGTTAAATAAGTACCAGCTTATGATAAAATCGCATGTCATGCTGAAAATTACAAAAATTGCGCTAAAAATCCCATGTTCCATTCAATAATAACCAAATTATGATAAAAATTGCTTGTTATGTAGAATAATATAAAAATTGTGATAAAAATCCCTTGATGCCCTAATGTGTTCAATAATAAAACAAATTGTTATAAAAACGACTAAAGTGTTTCAGGCAAGAACAGCATCAGGGTTGAAAGAATGACAATTCACATGCACTTTCAATTTGGTGAGTGAGGAGTGGGATTTAACTGGAGAGGCACTAACTACCTTATGCATCCAATGAAGTTGAGATGAAAATCGACTGGATTTAGATTAACAACCACTGTAGGTATTTTAAATTAATAACCACTGCGGTATAGATTAATAACCACTGTATTTTAAATTAATAACCACTGTGGTTTAAATTTAAAACCACTGTATTTTAGATTAACAACCAGTGTGATATAGATTAATAACCACTGTATTTTAGATCTACAACCACTGTATATTAGATTAACAACCACTGTATTTTAAATTAATAACCACTGTGGTTTAGATTATTTACCACTGTATTTTAGATTTACAATCACTGTTTTTTAAATTAACAACCACTGTATTTAAAATTTATAACTACTGCATTTTAGATCAGCAACCACTGTACTTTAGAATATATTCTAGATTTACAACCACTGGATTATAGACTAACAGCCACAGGAGTTCAGCTTACAACCACTGTAGTTAAAATTAAGACAAAAAAAAAAAATTTAGGCTGACAGAAAAAGAATCAAGACGAAAATTTTAGGCTGACAACCACTGTAGTTCAGACTAACTAACCAGCACGGCCAGGACGGTATGCAGCAGGTGCAGGGGGTAGTCGGGCAGCGCCAGGGCTTTGCTCTCCTCCGCCAGCAGCGCGTGACCCACAGAGAGGCAGCGCGTGATGACGTCACGCGACACGTGCGGGTACAGCGCTTGTAGCTTCTGTAGCTCGTCCTGTTGTGATAAGAAGTGATGTTCTTAGGCCATTATAAATGTAGAGAGAAATAATAAAGTAGAAACAAGGAATGGAGAATCTTGGGCGAAAAGTTAGGTAATTGTAGACACGCGAGGGTACAGTGCTTGTAGCTTTTGTAGCTCGTCCTGTGATGATAAGAAATGTTCTAGGCACTTATGAATTTTAAAGAAGAATCAAGGAATGGAGAATATTGGGCGTAAAGTTAGGCAAATGTAGATACGCGCGAGTACAGCGCTTGTAGCTTTGAAGCTCGTCCTGTTGTGATAATAAGGAATGTTCTAGCCACTTATGAATGTTAGAGTAGAATAAAGGAATGGAGAATTTTTGGCGAAAAGCTAGACAATTGTAAATACGCACGGGTACAGCGCTTGTAGCTTATGTAGTTCGTTCTGTTGAGATAATAAGGAAAACTTTATGTCCTTGAGAACGTTGATATAAATCTTGAATAAAGCCATGGAAAACATCGCGTCATATATGGGACAAGTACAGGGTCATAGAACGTGACAACAACCGAGCCATTTTGTAATCAGTCTTCTCACCTAAGGAGGCATTTAAAATGATAACAAATCAAGAACTTTTTGGAAATTAAGGACTTTTTTTAATTTAGGAGACCAACACAATGTAAATAGGAATTTAAAGAGAACAACAACACAATTAAATATCCTTAACAAGAATACGAAATAATGTTTTAATAAGATGAAAAACATAAGCAATTAATTGAAATGGAATAATATTTGAGCATAAATGACAGTTAATTTCATGAAAGAATAAACCCACATATTTCACCAATAAATTTACAAATTTCAGGTACAAAAGTTAATCAAGAAAATAGGGTCGTAATAGAGAGAAGAGTTTAAATAAAAAACTAACCTGGAAAGGCGCATGGGATATTTCCCTGGCCTGGAACTTTTAAATAAAAAACTAACCTGGAAAGGCGCATGGGATATTTCCCTGGCCTGGAACCTGGACCTGAGGGGCGGGTCCAGGGGCTGTCCCTGGTGAGGGGGGCAGGGGAGGCCCAGAGCAAACACCCGAAAATCTGGCGACACTCGCAGCACGTTCAGGCCGCCCGCCTCGCCGTGATCCTGATTACATTTGATTGAATTATATGATAATAAGATACATATTTTTCGTCATTGATATGATTTATAGAATAAATATGTTATGAAATACACCGTCAGCACGTTCAGGCCGCCAGCCTTGCCATGCTCCTGATACTAAAATATATATTTTGTCAATGATAATATGATTTATAGAATGAATATATCATGAAATAAGTCACTCGCAGCACATTCAGGCCGCCCACCTCGCCATGGTCCTAATTGGATTATATGATAATAAGATATATATATTTTGTCAGTGAAATGATTTATGGAATGGAGGAGTCATGAAATAAATCACTCGCAGCACGTTCAGGCCGCCCGCCTCGCCTTGCTAATGATTAGATTTGATTGGATTATTTGATAATAAGATATATATTTTTCGTCATTGATATGATTTATAGAATAAATAAGTTATGAAATACACCGTCAGCACTTTCAGGCCGCCCACCTCGCCATGCTACTGATAATTAAATATATATTTTGTCAGTGATAATATGATTTATAGAAGAGATAAGTCATGAAATAAGTCACCGGCAGCACGTTCAGGCCACCCACAAACACGCCGTATACCTAATTGTACTATATGATATATAGAATGAAATGCGCCACGTAATAAGTCATGTAATAAGATTGTAGGCAATATTTAATGAATTCAATCAATATACAGTTTTTTTAAATAAAATAATAACGTTACAGAGACAATAAAAATATCTAATTAAAAACTCTAGAAATTAATGGCAATTCATTAATTTCTAGTTTAAGATACCGTAATTAATTTCAATGGATACTAGGATGGCAGGATGTGGATACCTAGTGACATGTGATACTAGTGACACAAGATATAAGTAATCACCTTGACGAGAGCGTCATATCTGCTGTGGGGTATGAGACGCCGGCCGTCATCAAGGTTCATCTCCCTGTTCTCCAGCAGGTTGTTCAGGACGGGCAGGACGTTCCTCTCTGCCTTCTCTATGCCGTCCAGCACGAGCACCCTGCCTTGTGTCGCCGCCCGAACTGCAGCCTACACACATATTGCATTGCGAAATTAATTCCCTACTTAATGACAACAAATACATAAAAATATAATTCAGTTCTTTCCAGCAATTCTCAGTAATACATAAAAATGTATTACTCAGTACTTCCCAGTAATTCTCAGTTATACATAAAATATAACTCAATTTCCAACAGTTCTGTCACTCACTACAGTGAGTGACAGAGAGCGTATTTTCTCAAAAACGACAAAAACGTGAAGACAGACAGACAGACGGAAGGACGGACGGACGTGACGAGCACAATAGGGCATTTTTTCAATGAATGAGAAAATGCGCTAAAAACAACAACATACATAATTAAAGCACCTCAATCACAAGATAATCACAACGAAGATTAACAAAAACGCAATATAGTAACAACAATCATTGTAAATAAAACACCCTATACAATTAAAGCGCTTGAATCCCTAGATTATCACAACCAAGACTAATAACAACACGATATAGGTAATAACTACAATAAAAATGAAGAACAATACCCTGCATAATGCAAGCACTTCAACTTTTAAATGCAGAAGAAAAATCACAAACTCGTTCTAGTGAGTGCGTCTGTACCTAAATCGCTGTTATCCTGGTTACGAATTAGTACAATCTTAATTATCCAAGGTGATTGTGGAGCTTACAATCTTAATAACCTATAGGTGATTGCGAGGCTTATTATGATGACTCTTCACTTCGTTTGCATTGTGCATACATTTACTGACCAGGTCATCGTAATCCCAGCATTGTAGGAATCACAGCAAACTGATCGTGGTAGTAACTGGTGCCTATAACTACCTGATCATGGTAGTAACTGGTGCCTAGAACTACCTGGTCGTGGTAGTAACTGGTGCCTATAACTATCTGGTCATGGTAGTAACTGGTGCCTATAACTACCTGGTCATGGTAGTAACTGGTGCCTAGAACTACATGGTCATGGTAGTAACTGGTGCCAATAACTACCTGGTCATGGTAGTAACTGGTGCCAATAACTACCAGGTCGTGGTAGTAACTGGTGCCTAGAACTACCTGGTCATGGTAGTAACTGGTGCCTAGAACTACCTGGTCGTGGTAGTAACTGGTACCTATAACTACCTGGTCGTGGTAGTAACTGGTACCATCCCGAATTTCCCGGCGCTGCTTCAAGTCAGCCTCTGTAGTGTCACGCGTGAGTGTCACGTATTCCGCCTCTCGCCGTGTCAGCTCGAGGTAAGCCAGAGCAATGTGCCGTCTGTGGAAATTATCAATATTTCATACATCACAGTCACATCAACATAAATATGAATAGTAGTTATTAGAGACACTGGGTGAAATTATCTTCAATTGAAAGCAGACAAGGAGCCACATTGCTGATTCATATAAAATACTTGCATGTCATATATAATTTTCAAGTAAATTATGGTTTAAAAATTATTCAGGGAAAACATTTGTGCTGGACCATCAATCACATACTCACAGTGAGCAGTTAACAAGAAGACACTTGTTAATAGAAATGAGTACCTAGAAGCTTATTACTTTGATAGCAGGAATTTTTTTGAAGCCACCAACTTTGAGCAGGTAGCAATAAATTAAGCAAAATTTACATAAACACCTAATTGACAGTAAAACCATACAAAAAGCATGAAATCAATTTTTTACTTGCTGCGGCATGAAATTTTTATCTAGTCTTTTGAACAATAACCTATTCTTGTACAGAATGTTATGAATGTTATATGTTACAATGATAGATATCCCACAATTTCCACATAATTTTCATAAAAAAGAACAATATATCCCGTATATGAGAAGGCATAAGAAGATCATATGAAATCATAAAAAATTAGTTTTCATCTTGTGGATATCTAATACCTAGTCAATTTGTTATCAATGTTTTGGAGCTAAGCATTTTGCTCTAGTTGTACATACTACCTACCTATAGGTATATAGATTATCAGTGATACCTAGTCTCGACTTCCATTTCTCCAGTACAAGAATGAAATAATTTACAAATATAAATCTTTAATTGTACAGCCTGGAAAAAATGTAACTCAGTACTCACTGCAGTGAGTGACAGAGAGCGCATTTTCTTGTTGAAAAAAACTTGAAGTCACGGACGGACAGACGGACAGAAGACTGACAGACGGACAGAAGACAGACAGACGGACAGACAGACAGATGGACATGGGGAGCACTATAGTGCATTTTTTCCATAAATGAGAAAATGCGCTAAAATTATCAAATAGAAACAATTAATTCATAATTTATCACCTCAATGGGCCAGGCCCTCCTATCAGGAAGACATCTTGCCCCATTGCATCCTTCTGCATTAGCCATCGCAGATGACGTAGCTCATATTGGGTGAGATTGCCACTCACTGAAAATAAAATTCAAATCAATAACTGTTTTAAAAAATACTACAGTGTACATGCTTGGGTTTAAATAAATAAAGGTTTTATTAGAAAAATAATTATTGAAAATTCTTTATATAACTTGCAACAGACATCAAGAAATACCTACCGATTACAGTTACAGCTTTGAATTAAAGACATTAGAAGATACCGTAATTCATTTGGTGTAAATCAAGTTAGTCTTCATCTAAAACGTGTTTTTAAAATCTTATTTCTAGAACCCCAATACAAATGTAATCATTATCAACAGCCTGCTTTCCTCATCATCCAAACATGAATATAATTTTTATATTCAACAAGTAATTTTCTGAAATATTCTAATCACTTTATCACATAATGTTTGCATTGACATGTTATTAATAAAAATCCAATTAATCCAGGATAGTTGGTGAATACCAGAATAAGGCAGAAGAAATCACAGTAACATAAAATCGATGTATAACTTGCAAACTTGGCTAAATAAATTATATGTAATCGTTCACTTTAGAATCAGTGCAAAAGTTTATGATGCAAGAAATGGCAGGATATTAATATAAAACAATAAAGAATATGAATTAAATTGCAAGGCTCACAGTATCCTCTAGGTACAAGTTCTGGGTTGGCTGCTTCTTTTATTACTCTGCTGACGTCACCAATGGCGACTCTCTTCCCATCTGAAAATAATAAGCAAAATACAATTTGAACTTCTAGAAACAATAAAATACTAGTCTAGGTAGGAAGTAAGAGGGTAGAGATACTACCATATACCTATATAACAAGACAAACAATATAGCAAGCAAAATCTTTCCATCTCAAAAACAGATACCAGTATATGGCAGTGATATATAGCATTAGATGGTAGGATTTTATAGTTGAACGCATAGGATGAATGATCAGAGAATGCATTTTATTCCAATTTGCAGGGAGTAAAAATTCTTCAGATGACATTAACAGATCAAAAGGCAGGTCTCAGCAAGGATTTATAATATATTTAACAACATTTCGAATGTATCAACATTCATTTTCAAGTAAATAGAAGCATTGCTTCTATTAACTTATATTTTATCTCTCACTGTGAAGAAATGTAATTTTAGTGCTGTAGGCCTTGTTGTGTGTTTTGTATTGTTTTATCCCCGTTTAAGAGAAGCGTATCTACCAGCCATCTGACAGCTGGGAATACTGAACTGGGGCAATGATTTTAGATCAACAATTGAATAAGAAAATTAGCCATTGATCAGCTGAAAAAAATGCTGCATGGCAAAACAAAGATATATTACAATATCCATACATTCCTGTATTATTGATGTGATATTACCATATCCATGAACATGCCATTGGGCATTTACAACAACCTTGTCCACTGCAAGCTTCCCATCAGCAGCCGTATAGCATTTTTCTGTATCTGTAAGCTTACAGGACAATTTGTAATTTCACACCATTTTAATTGGTCAAGTGAATTCATTACAACAAAAAAAAAAAAAATATTGTAAAAAATCTACCTGAAACAGAAAGGAATATTTTAGGGACAACCATTGAATTTTTTTGGAGAAGTAGGTAAATCATAGTTTAGGTTATTAACATTTCATTTTATGTTGCTTTGTGCACAATTCTATCTATGTTCTATTACATTCTCTGCACAATTTTGTTATGACCAGTGATGCATCAATTTTTTGTTAAGTGAAATTTCTTTGCCAGGTGTGGTGAATATAATCAAAATTGTTTGCTGTTAGCCTAATTGATTTTTTCATTAAATGGAGCCTTTGATAATCAGGGTTTGACAGTAATGTGTTTTTAGGAGTGTCCCTTATTACCCCATCTTGCAGAAATGGCCACCTGTTTTTGGAATGAGATATGCAAATTCTGTCAAATGTCAAGTTGTCAACCATGCTTTCAAGCCAACACCTGTGTGAACTTTTAGGCATGTACAATTTTTTGATACAGCAAATGTTTTTGGCTAATGGCTATTTTATTGGCTACAGACCTTAGCAGAGGCAATTTTCCAAAATCTCACTTTTCACACTTTTTCAGGGATTTTTTACTTTTTAAGAGGTAGTAAATATACAATTTCTTAACTTGCTTTAGCCTAGGCAACACCTCCTACCTATAACCTACCTACTGGCTACCCGCTACTGCTACTAGGCTAGGCTACTCAGAAGTAAAAATGTTGAACTTTATGCCAATAATGCCACTAGCCTAGCTATTTTTATTAGTTTTGCAATATTTTGATTAGTTTACCTGCTACAACATTTCTCCAAAATGTAGGACGACTGTACCACTTTACCCCTCCCCCCATCCCTTATCTTATTAGGCTACCCGCTACCCCGTTTGACATTACGTCATTTAGTCATTACCTATATCAACCATAATAATTACCAATCACATTCAACTTTCAAGCCATAACCTGAGGCCTGAGGGCAAGGCTTGAGCTTTCCATCATTTTTAAAGCTGCTAGCTACCTACCCACTACTGCCGTTAGTGCCGTACTGCGCCACTACCTACTAACCTAGAATAGATGTATTAGTATCTCCTAGCTAATTGTGATTAGTGAATGTGAATGAAACTGCACAATTGGTCACTGGTCAGTGAAATTTCAGAAGTGAAAATAAGAATTGGTCACTTTGAAGCTGCGAGATTTTATGCTTGAGTAGGAAAATTCCCATCTAGTGACAAGCAAAATGCACAACTCAGGAATTAAACACGGGTGGTTAAGAGTTGTCCAGAGAGAATGTTTGAAGTTGAAGAGCTCGCCACTCGCCTTTCTCGAAAGACGAAAAGGCAATTCAGTGAATTCACTGCTCTAAGCATCTAATATCCAGTTCCAGTGTGCTTAATTAAATGTCCGGGTCCAGCCACCTCGCCAATTATGAACACAACTTTTCGAACCTTAGCTGCTGCTGGTACCTACCTATTAAAATCAAGCCTAAGCCCTAAGCACACTGCTCCTGCTCCGAATTTGGGCTCTAACTCAACTTTTAACCACTCGGTCATCGGGTCGTCCCGCCTCGTTACAAATTTAATTATTCAAATATTGTTTTAAGCTTGGTAAGATCTGACAATAGACCAAACGCTGAATAATTTTCGTGATAAATTTCATTGAAAGCTGTTGACAATTCTTCACCAAATTTCGTGGTAAGAATATTTCGTTTGTGGATGATGGATCATTTGCGTAGTTGCCGGGATTTACGTCAGCTGATGATCACGTGTTACTCTCACTGTGTTCGACTGACTGAGTGTCGGCATGACGGCATTCTGCGATGCAACTGTAACGTATATGAATGCTGAGGAAATATGAACGTAATTATTAATTTTGATGATGAAATATTGTAGAGTACTTATATTTTAAGCTTCTTATATAAAAATTCTCCATTCCGTTTACCTCTGCTTACGAAACGTGAACAGAATAAGCGTGAAGACGAAGTGATGTTCAGACACTTTCCGATGTAAACAAAACGACATGCCGTGAAAGTGATGAAACAATTATAGGCTAACAATACTTCCTACCACCTACCAGTTACCACAGTTAGGAAAAAATAAATTTGAACTATATTTTTATTGAGTTTAGTTGCAAATATGTCTGATAGTCTGGTTACTGATGAACGTATGCAATCTAAAAACTTTCCCCGAATTAATAGAATGTTTCTTCCCATTCCTAACTGTTTTCCTGCAGTCCAGCTGGACCAGCTCCAGCTTAACTTGAGTGTTAGGAAAAACATACTGTTAAATAACAGTGTAAGTCAGTAAGAGTGCACAGAGCTGGGCAGCGTTACTTTGAAATGTAGCGGCGCTACTGCTAGCCTACCGCCTGGCGCCTGCTGCAGTGCCGCTACATGCAGCATGCTCTAAATCACTAAGGCCCCTTTCACACAGGGCAGTAGATACTGCCGCGTCAAAAATGCCGCGGCAGTATTTACTGCGCAATCTTTCACACGAGGCGCTTTTTACTGCTGGGATCTATCAGTCTTGCAGTGCTTTATGCTTCATATAACAAGTAGGCTAAGACTGCCGCTAAGTAGCAACTTAACAAGTATTTATCAAGTAACAACTAACATGGTGATTGTTGACACTATATAGCCTAGTAACAGGCTGAGGTTGACAACATTACACCGAAAGTGAAATCTTTAGGTGCTTGTACACAGGGACAGTACTGGCGGCAAGTAGATCAGAAAAATGCCAAATGTCTGCCGCTTGGTGTCTATCCCGCAAGGAAGCTTAGACACGAGGCAAGTTTTAGGTGCCGCCGTGCTGGTAACAACTAGATACCGGCACGGTGGCACTCTAAACTTGTCGCTTGTCTATGCTTGCTTGCAGGATAGACACCAAGCGGCAGACATTTGGCATTTTTCTGATCTACTAGCTGCCAGTACTGTCCCCATGTACAAGCACCTTTTTGTATAGTTTTATTCTGCAATATATATTATGTATGTATCATGCTGGTTTCTAAATAATATATTAAGCTATAAAGTAAAATCTAAAGGCTTTATCTATAAATGGTTAAATGTAGCGGTAGCACTGTAGCGGCAAAACCTTGTATCGCTACTTAAATATGTAGCGTGCGCCACCGCTACCACTACATTGCCTTAAATGTAGCGCTGCTGCCGCTACTGAAAATGTAGCACGCTACTGCCCACCTCTGAAGAGTGGCTGTGACTGTGAGTTGAATAATCTTGCCAGGTCCAGGTACAGGTTGGCAGTTACAACAGCTAAAGGCAGAACTGTTATTCAAAAAATCCTACTGGCTACAGCAAATGAAAACAAAATGCCTCCTCAAGAAAATACATCTGCAATCAGAGGTGTGTGCGGGTGCCTGTGTGTAGACAGTGTTGTGTGAGACACAGTGATACTGATAGTTTCAAACTGTCATTAGTCATTAGTGTGTTTTGCAGTCTTTGGGTATTATAATTATGTTATTTCATTGTGCCCTGTCTAGAGTAATTGTGAATTTTGTTAGTATATCAACGAGGCCTACTCAATAGTAGTAGTACTGGCCAGTAGCCTCTACTAGGTAGTAGTAGCCACCTCCAGAAGAGGTCCAACAAACAAAAATTGCTGTACTAAATATCTATAGAAATGTACCTACATAACAAATATTGAATGTTTATGCAATCAGGATATTTAATATCAAGATGAATCACTACAGTAGCATCTTCAGCCTAAGTAACACTACTAGGTTACTTCAGCTAACAAAGTGGGAGCGACTTCTATCATCAATGGCCATGGTTACAGGATTTAAAGTCAAATTCAAGTAATATCTAGCAAATCTTAACTTTCAAACTATTTGAGGATATATATTTTGTGAAAATGTGTCTGAAAATTAGACTTCCGGGGCTTCTATGCCTTTGGCTAATTGCTTCTGCATATAGGTACTTACTGGTAGCTAGTACCAAAAGAAATTGAAAGCAACAGCTGATTCCAAGAATATAATTTGCCAATATTTATTTCACCTATATTTTCATGACAGGCCAGATGGAGGCACTGGATGCAGCCCTTTCAGAACGTGTGCTTATCATTGATGGTGCCATGGGTACGATGATCCAGCAACATAACCTCAGAGAAGAAGATTATCGTGGCACGGCATTCAAAGATCATCACATGCCGCTCAAAGGCAATAATGATGTTCTTTCCATTACACAGCCTAATATTATTACTGAAATCCATAAGGTTTGTGTAAATACAGTTATGATTTAGCATGGAACTCAGTTTTTCTGTATAATTCATTTCTGAACATCACAACCCCATTAAAATATGGTATATACTAATGCATTCAATTTATTTGGTGCATATTTTGTAAGTGAAGACATCAACTGATTAAGATTTCTTTTTAGTGTTTGTTTTAGTTTGCTGATAACAATGAGAAGCAGTGTAATATAAAACATTAAACTCTCATGATCAATAATTAAATATAGTAGTACGGTAGGTATATAATCTATAGTTTTTATCACAATTTCACCTGCTAAGCTTTGGCCAGTCTTGAAGGAAGATGGTAATAATTTCTAGCAATAGGAGTACTTGAACTAAATTAATTCATCTGGATCTTGGATTGAATCTATTAATTTCTTGTATTTTAAAATAATTTGAGAGACTGAAGTTGAATGTTTGTATTGTAATTTTGGAGGTATGCTAAGAAATTTAAATTCTTTGACATTTTTAGGTTAATGTGTCTAGCACTGCTCATGGTATCTGTCTAGAATAACACACGTTTGTTAATGGGTTGTTTGATTGTCATTTATTGCTGGTTTTCAGGCTTATCTTGAGGCAGGTGCCGACATCATTGAGACCAACACATTCAGTGGCACTTCTATAGCACAAGCTGACTATGGATTGCAGGATCAGGTTTACAAGTGAGTCAATTAAAAATGTTAATTCCAAAATGACAAATGCATACCACAAGGTGTATTCCTTCAGAGTATAAGTAATGATAGATACATATAAGTCCCATTTCAATTACTTTAACACTTTTTTCAAAATAGATTTTACTGTACTACTAACTAACACTTTTTTCAAAATAGATTTTACTGTACTACTAACACATTATACATATTATTCAGGTACGGTAGTAGAATGCTTAGGTCCAATGAAAAATCAATATAAATCCTCAATTTGTGTATTTAATTAAAGTACAACAAGTGAAATAATACCTAGTACGTACAAGATGCAGCAATCAGAGTCAACGTTTTATTGCCTTCCTGCACCACGAAGATTTTTAAAATGAATTGTTTGTATCAACATAAAATTTTACTTGTGTATCCGAGTCAGGGTGTTGCTAAATTATTGGCTGAAATTCATAAAGTAACAACATTTGGCGAATTTTTCCAAAAGTCATAACAAAAGTAACAACATAAGATCTAATAAGCAAAAAGTGGTAACACTTTTGTTACGAATGTAACACCTCTGGCTAGAGGCATGAAAATGATGCGTTGTGAAAAAAAAGTCGCGCTAATCAAAACTGGCACCGCGTAGATTAAGGGTAGGTTGCAAATTTTTTTCCCTCGGTAATCAAAACCGCGGTATTCAAAACCGTGCTAATCAAGGGATTGCTGTACTAGGTTACTTCAGCTACAAAGTGGGAGCAATTTCTATCATCAATTGCCATGGTTACAGGATTTAAAGTCAAATTCAAGTAATATCTAGCAAATCTTAACTTTCAAACTATTTGAGGATATATATTTTGTGAAAATGTGTCTGAAAATTAGACTTCTGGGGCTTCTATGCCTTTGACTAATTGCTTCTGCATATAGGTACTTACTGGTAGCTAGTACCAAAAGAAATTGAAAGCAACAGCTGATTCCAAGAATATAATTTGCCAATATTTATTTATTGGCATTTATTTATTACCATTTATTGCAAGCATAATTTCCAGATTTTACCACTTAATTGCACATTTGAAAACTTTCAAGCTAACCTTAAGTCTTACTTTGTGTGAAAATCCTACTGATTGCCTATTAAAAATTTTAGTTAATGATTATTATTCAACAGTTTGAACTTGAGCTCAGCCCGCTTAGCAGTAGCAGCTGCCGAGGCCGCGAGCTCCAGGAGCGGTGTACCAAAATTTGCAGCGGGCGCCATGGGCCCCACCAACCGCACTCTCTCCATATCGCCTGACGTCGAGCAGCCGAGCTTTCGGAACGTCAGTGAGTTGATGTTTGCATCTCTTAGGGGAAATTTCCTATGTGTTTCATCAGTACGTGACTGCTGTCAAAATATGTACCTACCTACCTAACTAACCGCACTCTCTCCATATCGCCGGATGTCGAGCAGCCGAGCTTTCGGAACGTCAGTGAGTTGATGTTTGCATCTCTGAGGAGAAATTTCTTTTGTGGTTTTGCAGTACCTACTGTATGTGACATAGGTCAAAATATGTATATTGAAACCCAAGACTCCATATCGCCTGATGTAAACCGAGCTTTCGGACGTCAGTGAGCTTACCATATTTGCATCTCTTGGGGGAAATTTCTTTTGTGGTTTATCAGTACCTATGTGACAGCGGGCAAAATAAGTAAATTTAAACCCACAACAAATCGTATCTCTCAGGTAATGTCATTTTTTGATGATAAATTTCTTAATTACAGAGGCTGTATAGCTGTGTGCGTTCAAGATCCTGCCATGTTATCTGTTTTTACTGTCAGAACCTTGCATTTCCTTCCCAAACGCCATGCGTCGTAGCTGAAATTTTATGGTTACATACAACCCAGATAAATAATGCTTAAACTTATCATTGAAATGAATAAAGTTTAATTTAAATACACAATATACCTACTGTAAATACATTAATACAATGATTGATTTTCGTGAGCAGCGTTTGACGAGCTGGTGGCAGCGTACACAGAACAAGCCCGAGGCCTGTTGGACGGAGGAGTGCACCTGCTACTTGTTGAAACCATCTTTGACACGGCCAATGCCAGGGCAGCTCTCTTCGCTATACAAACTCTCTTTGATGAAGGCCATTATCTGCCTAGACCCATCTTTGTGAGTTAGCTAAACATCCCTAATGATTTTTTTGTCATATTGCGAATATGTGTTTTTATTATAAAAATTTTTCCATATTGGTTTACATTGTTGTTGTTGTNTCCCACTTTGTTTTACATTAATATGTTCATGTCTGCATTCCTGTTCCTGATGCTTTGTTTTGTATCATTGTGAGAGTCTATTTTGTTATTGCATTTTTTCGTCCATTGGTACCAATAAATATGTTACCTAGCATCTGTGTCCTGATGATTTTACCGCCTTCTTGCAATGTTTTCACTGATTTTAAAAATATTTTTTTTTACATTTATAGGTACTGATAAATATGTTGGCGTCTGCCTTTCCCTGATGTTTTTTCATCTTATTGCAACTGCTCTTTTCCTTTTCTGTTTATTATCAAGGTTTTGCATAGGTACCTGATATCGAGGCTTTTATTTGTACCATCTTTGTACGCTAGTTATTATTATGCAGGTTTCAGGCACAATTGTGGACAAATCGGGACGCACGTTATCAGGCCAGACGGGGGAAGCGTTCCTCATCAGCGTGATGCATGCTAAGCCAATGTGGTGAGACTCGCTAGTGTGGTGAGACATGCTAGTGGGGTGAGACATACTAGTGTGGTGAGACATGCTAGTGTGGTGAGACATGCTAGTGGGGTGAGACATGCTAGTGTGGTGAGACATGCTAGTGTGGTGAGACATGCTAGTGTGGTGAGACATGCTAGTGTGGTGTGACATGCTAGTGTGGTGTGACATGCTAGTGTGGTGTGACATGCTAGTGTGGTGAGACATGCTAGTGTGGTGAATCTTGAAACAATGTGCGGCTTGGAATCCTAGTTTGCTCGTAATGAATTAGAAAAAAAAATTGAAGTTGAATGCAATTATGAGTGATCTAGAAGAAACGAATTAAGAACTTCCTAAATTTGTATTCAATAATATGTGCCTAGTATTATTTAGAAATATTGAAATTTTTGGATGTACTATTTTTATTTGTTGCAATTTTGGTCACTTATTATGTCCTCCCCTTTTCTAGCTTCATATTGAAAAAAAATTCTTTACGCAAAAGTTTGTTTTGAATTCTGTTGGAAGGTTAAAAGGAAAGTTCTTATGAAATGCCACTCGCATTCACTGCAATGTCTGCCCTGGGACTAGAATGCCGGGAAAAGATGTAATGTTAAGGAAATGAATGTGAAATATAGAATTGTGCTCTCATTCACTGCAATGTCTGCCCTGCAATGCAGGACTAGAATGCCACAAGAAATGTTATGCTAATAAAATGAATGTAAATCGTAGAATGGTGCTCTCATTCACTGCAATGTCTGCCCTGCATTTTGGGACTCGGTTGCCGTGAAAGTATGTTGTGCTAATAAAATGAATATGAATCATATAATGGTACTCTCATTCACTGCAATGTCCTTCTTTGCAGCGCGGGACTATAGAATGCCATAAGAAAATGTTATGCTAATAAAACGAATGTGAATCGTAGTATGGTGCTCGTATTCACTGCAATGTCCCTCTTTACAGCGTGGGTCTGAACTGCGCGCTGGGTGCCGCAGAGATGCGGCCGTTCCTGTCGCGTATCGCAGCCAACACCTCCGCTAGAGTGCTGTGCTACCCCAACGCTGGTCAATGCTTATTTATTATCAATACTTATTTATCTTTTCCTAGTGTATTCAGTGCATATGTAGATCTCAACGCTGGTCAATATTCAGTCTTATTTCTTGTGTATTGAGTGCATTTGTAGAAAAGACCTTATTTATAGTGTATTCAGTGCATTTGTAAATCAGTCATTATTTCTAGTGTATTCAGTGCATTTGTAGATATGAACGCTGGTCAATACTTAGTCTTATTTCTTGTGTATTCAGTGCATTAGTAGAAAAGTCCTTATTTATAGTGTATTCAGTGCATTTGTAAATCAGTCCTTATTTCTTGTGTATTCAGTGCATTAGTAGATATCAACGCTGGTCAATACCTATTTCTTATCAATACTTATTTATCTTTTTCTAATGTATTCAGTGCATTAGTAGACATGAACGCTGGTCAATACTTAGTCTTATTTCTTGTGTATTGAGTGCATTTGTAAATCAGTCCTTATTTCTAGTGTATTCAGTGCATTTGTATATTTAGATGCTGGTCAATGTTGAACCATAATTTTCAGTGAACTTACTCATTCGCTTTGTTGATTTTTAGTTTTCTTTCAACTATACTTAAATGTATGCGAAGACAGCAGTTGCCTGTATTATTAGTGTTCCTACTGGTGTCTAAGTTTAAGCGCCATTTAAAAAAAAAGTCAAATGCCAATCATGCACGTTTACTTACCTGACGAACTTTGAATTTATCATTAAATTTATTTATCATGTTTTAAAAGATCTCGTTTGAAAATAATCAAAATTTTACTTAACTGGCAGTAACGGTATAATTCTGGTTTTTAATTTTTTAACCTGCTCTTTCCCCTCACGCTCACCAAACTGGAGATATCTTTGCCCTATCTACCCATTAACCGTAGCGATTTACTAGAGGATTAACATCTCATTTATATACCTTCACTCCTAGTAATGTTTCTTATCCACTCTACCTTAATCATCGACTCCCTACTCTAAGCTCTTTATGTCGGAATGTTTCATTTTTGTACCAACTTTATCATTTGGCAACCACTCAATACTCTTCACTATGGTATATAAAAATTACACATGGCACCTTAGCTCTTTAATACGAGTTTAAAATCTCTTATCTATAAATAAAGTCTATAAATCTATCGCGGAACATGAAGTTTAAATAAGAGTATAAATGTCCATTATATTCGCGGTATTAAAAGGCCCAGCGATTACGATGAGATGCCGGACGAGGGCTCTTTAACAATGGAATAACATAAAACCTTGATTATTTAGTAAAGGATTAACATCTCGGACTAACACTTAGCACTAACATTTATTATTATTATGAACAGGCCTGCCGAACGCATTCGGCGCTTACAACGAGACGCCGAACGAGAGCTTTTTAATAATAGAATAACTGAAACCTTAATTATTTACTAAAGGAATAACATTTAGGACTAACAGTTATTATTATTATGTACATTTGGACTAATATTTATTATTATTATGAACAGGCCTGCCGAACGCGTTCGGTGCTTACGACGAGACGCCGGAGGAGATGGCGGAGATCGTGGGAGGCTTCGCTCGTGATGGTCTCGTGAACGTCGTGGGGGGATGTTGTGGCACCACACCTCACCACATCAGGTGATGATACAGGATGTTGTGGCACCACACCTCACCACATCAGGTGATGATACAGGATGTTGTGGCACCACACCTCACCACATCAGGTGATGATACAGGATGTTGTGGCACCACACCTCACCACATCAGGTGATGATACAGGGCACATCAGGTGATGATACAGCCACACCTCACCACATCAGGTGATGATACACGGCACATCATACATCAGGTGATGATACAGCCACATCTCATCACATCGGGTGATGATACAAGACACATCGAATCTCATGCCTTATAAAGGGAGATTATTTCTCACAGCTTTATTATGTGCGTTTTCAGCTAATTGTTAAACCTTCAAGACAAAAGAGCAGCATATTAGGTGATGCTCTCAGGCTTTAAAATACGGGAACTTCTTACTGGTTCATAATATGAGCATCTTCAATTAAGATGAAAGTGCTAGATATCAGGTGATGCTATAGGGCGGGCTTCATGCCCCCCACATTTATTCAATTCTAACCAACATTAAAAATAATTTACATTCAATTTTAATTTAATAACACCATATCCTCCGTCCCTACAGAGCAATAGCAGCAGCTGTTAAGTCGTGTCGACCACGCACACCTCCCAGTAACCCGCACCCCAACACGCTGCTACTGAGCGGACTCGAGCCCTCCTACGTGACGAGCCACACGAACTTCGTCAACATCGGCGAGCGCTGCAACGTCGCGGGGTCTCGTCTCTTCTGCCGCCTCGTCAAGACCAATAAACATGACGAGGCGCTCGCTATTGCCAAGACCCAGGTGCTTATGAATAAACATGACGAGGCGCTCGCTATTGCCAAGACCCAGGTGCTCATGAATAAACATGACGAGGCGCTAAGATCACTGGGCAAAAAATTTTTTGAACAATCAGCTTACATTTTGAATTGAATTCTTAGCCTTATTCCATTTCTTCGCCGTAAATAAGCGAAATTATCTCTGTTCTAAAAGTGTTGAATAAATAACACATAAATATATATTATAATAAAAGTATGTATTGAAGGTTGAAAGTGTTGTATAAATAACATATGATTCTATATTATAATAAAAGTATGAATTGAAGGTAGAGAACGGCGCCCAGGTGCTGGACATCAACATGGACGAAGGCTTACTGGACGGCGTGGCCGCCATGACCAAGTTCCTCAACCTCATAGCCACCGAGCCTGACGTCTGCAAGGTAGATATATTATCTTACTTTATTGTTATTATAGTATCTCGCATTATTATTATTATGGTATGTTACATTATTATTATTATTATTATAGTAGGTTACGTTATTATTATTACAAGTTTCTCAACCTCATAGCCACCGAGCCTGACGTCTGCAAGGTACATTTATACTACCTTTCTTTGTTATAGTATGTTACTTTAGTCTTATTATTATAATTAGTTACATTGTTGCTGTTATAGTATGTTACATTATTGTTATTAATATAGTATTTTACATTATTGTTAAAATGATAGTATGTTACATTATTATTATTATACTATGTTAAACTATTGTTATTATTATAGTGTGTTACATTTTTATTTTAGTATGTTACTTTATTATTACAGTATGCTACATATTCCACAAGAAATTGTTGTAATTTTTTACTTCTTCACGTGTATAAAGAATAAATATGACGAGGCGCTAGCTATTGCCAAGACCCAGGTGCTGACGTGGGATGAATGTGTGACGAAATACTCAATGGATATTTATGGATAAATATAAATAGTACACAGAATTTTTATTAATTTTTGATGATTAATAATCATTAATTTTTGATGGTTTATAATCATCAATTTTCCACGCTTTATAATCGTTAATTTTCTATGATTTTAATTATTAATTTTTTATGGTTTATAATTACTGTGGATTTTCTTACTCGTTTACTGGTTTTGTAATGTGAATGTTATGACTAATTTTCTCAATTGTAATGACTGGTCCCTTTAAGTCATAAAACTTGAGAAACTCTTCAGAAATTCGTCAAGTTTTTCAACAAATTCTTTAAAGTTCATTTCGGTTGCACATCAGTGATTTTTAAAAAATGTTGCAAAGTTTTACACAGATCACTGGACAAAAAAATTTTTGAACAATCAGCTTACATTTTGAATTGAATTCTTAGCCTTATTCCATTTCTTCTCCGTAAAAAGCGAAATTTTCTCAGTTTTGAAAGTGTTGTATAAATAACATATGATTATATATTATAATAAAAGTATCTTTTGAAGGTTGAAAGTGTTGTATAAATGACATATAATCATATATTATAATAAAAGTATGTATTGAAGCTTGAAAGTGTTGTATAAATAACATATAATTATATATTATAATAAAATTATTTATCGAAGGTTGAGAACGGCGCCCAGGTGCTGGACATCAACATGGACGAAGGCTTACTGGACGGCGTGGCCGCCATGACCAAGTTCCTCAACCTCATCGCCACCGAGCCTGATGTCTGCAAGGTACATTTATACCATCTTACTTTGTTATAGTATGTTACTTTAGTCTTATTATTATAATTAGTTACATTGTTATAGTATGTTACTTTATTATTACAGTATGCTACATATTCCACAAGAAATTGTTGTAATTTTTTACTTCTTCACGTGTATAATTAGCCAGTCATGTTACACGATATTGCTTGTGATGGTATGAATTTCTGGTAGTTAAAGTTATGAAGTTTGTACCTTCAAGGCAGATAGTTGAAAATTAAATCTAGAGTGGCTTCCGCATGTAGGTCTATATAAAATTTTTAATGAAATAAAGCCACCCGTACGTTGGGCTAAACTGCTTCTGTTTATTGATTGGATGTCAAATTGAATTATGGATGTTTGATTTATCAGCGGATGTTAAGCACTTTATATTAACGAGAAAGAAGCAAGCAAAATTTACTTGACGTTAGCTGGCACATGGGTTAAATAAAAATATGGAATTATGTAATTGAGCGCTAATATGAAATCGTTTATTAATTTCCTGAAACTAAAGAACTGAAAGTGTAAACACATTAGTGGCTAAAAATATTAGGTACGAGACGTGCATGATATTTTCATCATATTAATTTTATTAATTAACCGTCATATTAATTTCATAACCATGTTCGATCTTATGCAAGTTTAATTTATATTTTAAATAATGTATGTCAAATTGATACCATTGTATATTGATTTTTACTTTTATTAATCCATCAATATCACCTCTGAAATGCATGCCTTTTTCATAGCATTTATAAGTACTTCTATTTTTGTTTACTTTTAGGGGTTTTCAGGGTTTTAAATAATATAAGTTTTTAGTACTTAGTACGTTTA
Organism: Hyalella azteca; assembly: GCF_000764305.2. Classification (NCBI taxonomy): domain Eukaryota; kingdom Metazoa; phylum Arthropoda; class Malacostraca; order Amphipoda; family Hyalellidae; genus Hyalella; species Hyalella azteca. The sequence continues at coordinate 462,580 of NW_025939917.1, forward strand.
TAAGTACTTTTTACACGTGTTTGATGCTGTTTATTCGGCAGGTGCCTTTGTGCCTTTTATTTTTACATGTGTTTATTCGGCAGGTGCCTTTGTGCATTGACTCTTCTGACTTTGCGGTGGTGGAGGCTGGCCTAAAGGCTAGTCAAGGCAAAGGCATCGTGAACAGCATCTCCTTGAAGGAAGGCGAGCAGGACTTCCTTGCCAAGGCGCGACTTGTGAAGCGATATGGAGCCGCCTTAGTCGTCATGGCCTTTGATGAACAAGGACAGGTGCGGAGTGGTAAACAAAGGATTCTAAGGATATATGGTAAATGGCCTTTGATGCAACGTCATGGCCTTTGATGAATAAGGACAGGTGCGCAGTGGTAAATCAAGGGTACTAAGGATAAATGGTAAACTGCTTTACACTTCTAACTGCTTCTAAAATGTCGTAAAATCAACAAAAGGGATCCCTGACGAATCCTGTTTTAGTTTTATCATTAAAAAATGAAACGGATTTTTCATTGCAGGCTACAACATTTATGACTGTAAACTGTACACAAGTTTTCATTGCAGGCTACAGCATTTATGACTGTAAACTGTACAAACTTTTAATTACAGGCTACAGCATTTATGACTGTAAACTGTACACAAATAATTACAGGCCACAACATTTATGGCTGTAAACTGTACAAACTTTTAATTACAGGCCACAACATTTATGACTGCAAACTGTACACAAGTTTTCATTGCAGGCTACAGCATTTATGACTGTAAACTGTACACAAGTTTCCATTACAGGCCACAACAGTGGAGGACAAAGTTCGTATCTGTCATCGGTCGTACGTGCTGCTAACATCAGTGGTTGGCATCGACCCTCAGGACATCATCTTTGACCCCAACATCCTTACTGTCGCCACCGGCATCCCAGAACACAATGAATACGGACTTAATTTCCTTAAATCAATCAAGGAAATCAAGGTGCGCTTTTATTTTATCTTTGTAAGCGCTGGAAATTCAAGTGATTTTTAGTTCCATTTTTATTTGTGAATGAAATCAAGGTGCGCTTTTATTTCATCTCTGTAAGCGCTGGAAAGTTGAGTGTTTTTTGATCCATTTTTATATATGTTTTTATCTCTGTAAGCGCTATAAATCTAAGTGATTTTTAGATCAATTTTTATATGTGAATAATATTAAGGTGCGCTTTTATTTCATCTCTGTAAGCGCTAGAAATTTAAGTGATTTTTAGATACATTTTTATTTGTGAATGAAATCAAGGTGCGTTGGAAGTCCCGTTCTTATTTGTGAATGAAATTAAGGTGCGCTTTTGTTCTAACTATCTCTGTAAGTATTATTATTCCTCTAAAGCAACAGATCTGTTTGTCTTGGGAGTTTTCTGAAAATCTTACACACTCACTGAATAATGGACAAATACAGCTCCAGAGATTGCTCTCAAGGCCGTACTTATTCCTGAGACCTCGCAATGATATTTACAAACTTCATAGGTCCAGACATTAAAATTGAAATGAAATTTATAAACTTCATAGGTCCGGACATAAAAATTTAAATGAAATTTACAAACTGCATAGGTCCGGACGTAAAAATTTTTTTGGGGTTAGTCTGCCCAATTGGTTCTCAGAGGTTGTGCTATCAAAATTCGCATAAGTACTCGTAGCGTCCAATAAGCAATTTATTTTTTTTTCGTTTGTGATTGTAGGTTTACCTAGAAAAGCCGTATGTGATTGTCTGACGGTGTTAGTATAGGTATATTATTATATACCGTATTTTATATATAATATTTTTCATGGTACGTCTCAAAGATACGACTGATTTATGAGCTCGTAACTCTTTGTATAGTGCGGCAGCTGAAGCGGAACAAGAGTTATGTTGTATACTTTGTAATGTATATGTTGTATAAATTAGTTTTAGATGTCAGAATTTGTTTATTCATACGTGTGCGATTAACGACCCGAGAATTCGTTGATTTAAATTATCAAAGTTGTATAAATTGTATATGTTGTGTAAATCATATAAGTTGTATGAATTATATATGTTGTATAGATCATATAAGTTGTATAAATTGTGTACGTATGTTGTATAAATCATATAAGTTGTAAAAATCATCATATATGTTGTATAAATCATCACATATGTTGTTCTGTAGGCCAAGTGTCCAGGCGCTCGCATCAGCGGCGGTGTCAGCAATTTCAGCTTCGCCTTCAGAGGTGAGTAACTTATCTTTGTTATTAATGATGAAATGTAATAACTAATGAAACAATTCTAAGCTTGGAATGAACTTTGAATTAAACTAATGTTGCACATTTTATAGGTAAATGTGCTCGTTTGAAAAATAGGTTTATTGAAGCCCGAAACATTTATTTTAACACTTCATGAAGTAAGAACTTTTTATCGCTTAATAAATTAGGAAGTACTCGTTATAACCTAATGAATTCATTTTGAATATTGCTGTAGAAATAAAATTTCATACAATATTGTGTTGTGTAATAAAATATTTCAGGGGCCATTTATTCACTGCCAGATCTATATCGAGAAATCCTGTACCTTCATTTTATATATTTTTTAACCTAAATTTGAACCAATTTAAATATTTTGGATTTAAAGAGAATATTTCACGACTTTGCTGTGCACTACAGGCATGGAGACAATACGGGAGGCGATGCACAGCGTGTTCCTGTACCACGCTGTACAGCACGGCATGGACATGGGCATAGTTAATGCAGGTTGCCTGCCTGTCTATGACGACATCGAACCTCGGCTGCTGCAGCTCTGCGAGGCACTGCTCTTCAATACTGACCCCAATGGTATGCTAATAATTTCTTTAATTATAATTTTTTTTTTACTTTTACTGTTCCGTATAACGACCATGACGGATTGTTTCTTAATTTTGCTGTTACGTACAACTAGGTACCGGTATATCGGATTGTCTGTTGCTTTCACTGTTACTTATAACAACTATGACAGATTGTCTGTTACTTTCACTGTTAATTATAACAACTATGACGGATTGTTGGTTACTTTCACTGTTACTTATAACTACAATGTCGGATTGTCTGTTGCTTTCACTGTTACTTACAACAACTATGGCGGATTGTCGGTTACTTTCACTGTTACTTATAACTACAATGTCTGATTGTCTGTTACTTTCACTGTTACTTATAACGACTATGACGGATTGTCTGTTACTTTCACTGTTACTTATAACAACTATGACTGATTGTCTGTTACTTTTACTGTTAAGATCTAGCACTTATTTGTCTCTCCACGATGATAGTGATACTTTTTCCTCACCGGCTTCAGCAGTAGATCATTTGAAACTTCCCGCTCTGTGATGTTGGTAATATATGATTTTTGATACATAAAAAGTTCGATGATGAAAACCTTCCGCCTTGTTTCTGGGTGTCATGTTGTGACTTTCAGCACTGAATGGCCAATGCCCTTGAAACATTTAGATTTTTTCCAATTATAATATTACCAATTGAGTTTTAATTCAGTAACAAAGTACTACTTGAGTTTTAGTTAAGTAACAAAGAGAATAACTTGTACAGGTACGGAGAAATTGCTGCAGTACGCACAGAGCTCGAGCAGTCAGGGCAAGGCCAGCGTCGCTGTCGAGGACTGGCGGACCAAACCTCTCGAGGAGAGACTAGTGTACTCGCTGGTTAAGGTAGGGGGTATTGTTAATTTACTAATGAATTAAGAATTATGTACTTATATTGTTGAGGTACCGGTACTGTGTTAATTTATATGGTGTTAATTTACTAATGAATTGAGAATTATGTACTTATATTGCTGAGGTACCGGTACTGTGTTAATTTATATGGTGTTAATTTACTAATGAATTGTGAATTATGTACTTATATTGTTGAGGTACCGGTACTGTGTTAATTTATAGTGTTAATTTACTGATGAATTATGTAGTTGAATTGTTGAGGTTATTATTAAGATGGTCTTAATTTACTAATGAGATGTGTACTTATATTGTTGAGGTATTGTTAATTTACTAATGAATTGTGTAGTTGAATTGTTGAGGTACTGTTAAGATGGTGTTAATTTGCTTATGAGATATGTGCTTATATTGTTGAGGTATTGCTAAGATGCTGTTAATTTACTGAGATATGTACTTATATTGTTCAGTATTAAGATGTTGTTAATTTGTTAATGAGATATGTACTTATATTGTTGAAGTATCGCTAAAATATTTTTCTAACTTCCTGCAAAGGATTATTTTAGGCGTTTTTACATTGTCACTAGTTGGTCATGTGATGTTGGAACGATAAAATTTTTAACCCTATAGTTTAGTCTATTGAAACCTGAGCTTGAGTATCGTTTTATATTATCATTGCTCTCTGTCGTGGAATTATAATAGCAGTTGGCTGATAGGTACTGCTGACTTATTACATTACGTCACTAATGGTGCTCAGGGTGTACACCACTACCTACATAGTAGTCTACCTTGCTGGCTTATGTCACTGATTACCGTATTTGATGTTATGTACAGGTCACATGACATAAATATTATGCAGTGTGTACATAGTTGCATCACTAATTAATCATGCTACAAATATTATGCAGGGTGTAGACCAGTACATAGTAGCGTACCTCGTTGGCTTATGTCACTAATTACATGATATTATGTACATGTCACATTCCATAAATATTATACAGGTTGTACATAATTACATAATTACAATTATTACATTACAATTACAAATATCATGCAGGGTATAGATCAGTACATAGTAGCGTCACTACACTCGCTTATGTCACTAATTACATGATGCTATGTACATGTCACATGTCACAAGTATGATGCAGGTGTAGATCAGTACATAGCAGCGTCACTACGCTGGCTTATGTCACTAATTACATGATGCTATGTACATGTCACATGCCGCAAGTATTGTGCAGGTTGTACATAATACATAATAATTACCTCATTAATTACATCATTACAATCACATACATTACACAGGGTGTAGACCAGTACATAGTAGCAGACACAGAAGAGGCCCGGCAGCGCACCCTAGACTACCCCCGCCCTCTGCACATCATCGAAGGGCCTCTCATGAAGGGCATGTCCACCGTCGGCGACCTCTTCGGGGCCGGCAAAATGTTCCTACCTCAGGTTACAACACTTTTATTGTTATATTATACATATATTGTTATATATATTGTTGTATTAACAGGTAAGAGCACTTTTATTGCTATATTATACATATATTGTTATTATGGCAAAATGTTCCTACCTCAGGTAACACCACTTTTATTGCTATATTGTTCATATATTGTTATTATGGCAAAATGTTCCTACCTCAGGTTGGAACACTTTTATTGCTATATTATACCTACATATATTATATTAACAGGTGCGACCACTTCTATTGTTATATTATACATACCGGTATATTGTTATCATATACCTATATTGTCATATCAACCGGGAAGACCAGTTTTATTGTTATATTAAACATATATTCTTATATATATATTAGTGTAGTTAGGCAGAAGTTCTTCATTTATACAGGTTTGGTTGAAGACCAGAGCGTACTTTTTATTTACGATTTTCTTATTGTTCTTTTCGATAAGCCGAACGAAATTTCTAGCTGGAGCTTGGAGATCAAAAAGATAAAAAGGTATAAACCTAACAGCATTACTGGTATTATTTCCCAATAAATAATACTATCAAGTATGCCCATGATTTAAAAGCGTAGAAATAAGTGAACCTAACATGTAATAATATTACCTCTAATTATTAGAGGTAATTACTACCTCTAATTATGAATTACTGCAGGTAATTACTACTTCTAATTATTAAGTATCAGTGGTAATTACTACCTTTAATTATTATTATTAGAGGTAATTACTGCCTCTAATCATTACTGCAGGTAATCACGACCTTTTATTGTCGATTACTGCAGGTAATTACTACCTCTAATTTTCAATTACTGCAGGTAATTAATTATTAATTAGAGGTAGATTAGGTTAGACCTCTAATTATTAATAATTGCTAATTATTAATTACCTATTGCGGGTAATTACTACCTCTAATTAATTATTGCAGGTTTTTACTGCCTCTAATTATTATTTATTAGAGTTAATTACTACCTATAATTATGAATTATTGCTAATTATTATTACTGCAAGTTTTTAAAAATTACTACCTCTAATCATCAATTACTGCAGGTAATTACCACCTCTAATATCAATTACTGCAGGTAATTACCACCTCCAATTATCAATTACTGCAGGTAATCGCTACCTTTAATTATGAATTATTTGCTAACTATTAATTATTACAGTTAATTACTATGTCTAATTATGAATTATTGTTAATCATTAATTACTACAGGTAATTACTGTCTAATTATGAATTATTGTTAATCATTAATTACTACAGGTAATTACTATGTCTAATTATGAATTATTGTTAATCATTAATTACTACAGTTAATTACTATGTCTAATTATGAATTATTGCTAGTTATTAATTACCACAGGTAATCAAGTCAGCGCGTGTAATGAAGCGCGCCGTAGCTCACCTCATTCCCTTCATGGAGGCAGAATTGTCCTAAAATTATGTTGTTAATCATGCATCGTGTTTTTCAAGGTAATGGCATTACATGTACAAGTGCCCAAAAAATATAATTAGGGTATAAAGGTTTTGTAACCATAAAAATGTATATAAGATATATAACATTACAGGTATCAGTTAAGTGAACATAACAAATAATAATATTACCTATAATTATTAATTATCATAGGTAATTACTACCATTAATTACTACCATTGCAATTATTAATTAATGCAGGTGATTACTACCTCTAATTATCAATTATTGCAGGTGATTACTACCTTTAGTTATTAATCATTAGCTGTAATTCCTACCTCTAATTATTAATTATCAGATTTAATTACTGCGTCTAATTATTAATTACTGCAGGTAATTACCACATCTAATCATCAATAAAAGTGTCATAGTTTGCAAATGGGAGGCGCCGCCCTCCAATGGGCAAAATGTGACCACCTAATGGCAGCCGTGACGGGGTAACATTGATCGGTTTGGGAATTAAGCTAAAATTACCATATATAAGACTCTGTAGAGTCTGAAACATAAAGAAAAAACATTAATAGGTGTATCAAACATAAAATATGTTATATAGGTACCTATGGTAATTTTAACTTAATTTCCAAGCCGGTTAATGTTACCCTGTCATGGCTGCCATTAGGTGGTCAAAGTTCCCCCATTGGAGGGCGGCGCCCCCCATTTGCAAACTATGACACTTTCCTAAAATTTGTCTGTTGCATATGTAACTAGAAGAGTTCTACTACAATGCATCAAAACCTGAAGTTATTTTACCAAAAAATGAGAAAAAATTGGAGGGGGTACTCCGACAGGCTTTAAATAATAGCTCTTTTTTGTGGGTCACATTATTAATTTTTTAACCTATTAGATATTCAAACTTTTTAAATCTTTCTATATTGGTTACATAGCCTCAGTATTAGGCCTTTAATGGCCATTGAAAAAATTTTTCTATGTCAAATCGTTTTTGAGTTTTGGGGGTTTTTGTTAAAAAAACGAAAAGTGGTCAAAGTTACCCCGCCGGTCAAAGTAACCCCATTTTACGGTATTGAATTTAATTGGAATTAGTGGTATCAGCGCTTTTCTGATTAAAATATACTAATATGTTTGAAAGAAAATTTCTGTATTATTGGGAGTTTATGCTAATCACCGCGTACATCATCTATCATTTGGAAGCTTGTTTTTGGTTACGAAACATTCTCTGCACCGAGACAGTGCTCTAAAATTACCAATTTCCAGTAAGTTTGATTGTATTCCTCTAAATAGAATTATTCTTATCCATACGGTAATTATTTTATATCATTCAACAATGAAGTTGAGTTTATTTAATATTCAAGGTCTGCAACATACACCACCGTTGGGTGGTTCTATCTTTTCAAACATGGCTCCTCTTATGCAGTGGCGCTTTGTTGTTTTTGTGTTACACAAAATTTTGTATATTTCCAAAAATTTTTTTGACCTACACTCAAAGTAATTACCGAGACCAGGTTTAAAAACGATGCACCTTTTGTTATGGTGTGAGGCTGCCTGACCCAGTTTAGCACTGGTAAAGACCTTATTAGTAGTACATGCAGAATGTGTGTCCCTATTTTGACTACGTACATGACCTATATATATTTTATGAATGCGCTTGTATTTAGTGTTATTTTTAAGACGATAATTCAGTCGATGTTTTTTCTTGTGTGATTGCCAAAAAGCCTCATGACTGAATGTTGTTTTAGCGAATATTTATAAAATAGAATTAATATTCATAACTTTTTAAATTCAACTCGAGAGTTCTCTGAAACCCAGGAATTTAATCACTCTAAAGCAATACACACGACTAATATTGTATCGTGTGCCGTGCAGGTGAGATTGTCTAACAGCATCGTGCTCACTATTGCTTTAGCGATTTTTATTTTACTTTGTCGTGTGCCGTGCTGATGAGATTGTAAAAAAAAACTCACTGTTGTTCAAGAAACGTCGTGACTCTCTGTTGTTTTAGTGAATTTTTCGACTCACTTTGTCGTGTGTCGTGCAAATGAAGTTGTCAAAAAAACGTGACTCACTGCTGTTTTAGCGAATATTTTGACGTTTTTTATCGTGTGTCGTGCAGATGAGGTTGTCAAAAAGCATCGAGACTCTCTGCTGTTTTATCGAATTTTTTTTTACTTTGTCGTGTTTCGTGCAGTTGAGAACAGCAGGTACGCGGGCACGGTAGTGCTGGCGACACGACTAATATTTTATCGTGTACCGTGCAGATGAGAACAGCAGGTACGCGGGCACGGTAGTGCTGGCGACACGACTAATATTTTATCGTGTACCGTGCAGATGAGAACAGCAGGTACGCGGGCACGGTAGTGCTGGCGACACGACTAATATTTTATCGTGTGCCGTGCAGATGAGAACAGCAGGTACGCTGGCACGGTAGTGCTGGCGACACGACCAATATTTTATCGTGTGCCGTGCAGATGAGAACAGCAGGTACGCTGGCACGGTAGTGCTGGCTACGGTTAAGGGTGATGTTCACGACATCGGCAAGAACATCGTGGCCGTGGTGCTGGGCTGCAACAACTTCAGGGTCGTCGACCTCGGCGTCATGTGTCCTATGGAGAAAATACTTGATGCTGCCGTCAAAGAAAAAGCTGATATCGTTGGTCTCTCGGGTGAGATTCTTATTAATTAATTATTTAATCGTTACATAATAATGATAGATTTTTAACATAACGACATATGCATTTAAAATTTACGAGAGCTTATTTTTATGTAGATGTTTTAAAATTTCGAATTTATGTAGGTCTTTTAGAATATTGAATTCATGTAGGTCTTCTAGAAAGTTTATATTCATGTAGGTCTTCTAGAAAGTTTAAATTCATGTAGGTCTTCTAGAATTTTAAATTTATGTAAGTCTTCCAAGAATTTTGTAAGCCGGGCGATGAGGTGAAACAGTTTTTGAATCTGTATTCAAGGTAGGTGCAGCTATTTTCCGGCTCCTTTTGTTGTTTAAAATGATTTTTTTTTTGCCTTTGATGTTAGCATTGCACGTGGATACCTCGAGGCGAAGAGTAAAGGCTTATTGGTACGGACGTAAATTAATACGGAATTATTAATTAAATGCTTATTGGTACGGACGTAAATTACCGTAATTCACGACGATGTTTGGGCTCTCGGAAATCCCAATTAACCTTTTCGACTTTATAGGTTCGGGATAATGATGAATAATTATTAAAGCCTGTATTACACCTCACATTCATATGAACAAATTAAATAATCAACGTGTTACAAAGTATGATAAAGAACAACACTAGCACGTCAACATTTCAAGTTCACAGCTTCCATCTTGTGATGCCTTGCTTATCAGCTCAAGTGCTGAGATTCGTGGCTAACTCTTGATTTGACGCTCTTCTAAAAAAACAACTGAAATAGATAAATAAATAACAGAAGGCTAAACATTAAATGTATTCATATATACATAACCTAAATATTCACATAATTTGTTCATAATCAAATATATTCACATATATATTTACATATTCACATCCTTACCCAGTAAATATCTCCGCTCCGGCTTTCCACGGCACAACAATCCTATCACCTCATCCTTCCGCAGTTAGTCTGCAGTATACTTTAAACTAAAATTACTATTTAAAATGTTGGACAATCGATAATTTATTCGATAAATATTAGCGATTAATATTTTTACATTAATACCTTGATAGTTGAATAATAATGATTTCTATCCCATACAACGGAAAGCCTTGAAAATGCACTCAATTATGAGTAATGTTTTATAAAGTTTGGCATGAATACCGAACATTGTGTGTTTGTGTTTTCGCGGCATTAAGGGGATATTTGTTAATTGTTGCCAAAATTTTTCTTATGGGATTAACTTCTTTAATAGTCGTTGAAGAGAAAAGCTGCCATGTTTTAGTTAGTCATTCTGCCATTTACCTTTGGTTAATGAAGTTGAAAATCCCTTAGGATCCGTACTTGAGATGAAAATGTAACATTTTTAACAGGACGAAAGCTAATCGAAATCGGCAGGTGAGAACCCTGCCGATATGATATCGAGATGATACTCCTGAACGAGACGATCAAAAACTAAACTTTTTCGCACCTGGTAACTCCATTTCTTGTGTTATAATATTATATTATGTTGTGTTTGTTAACCCTCTACCGCCGTATGTCACTCTCCGGGAAAATAACTTTTTACTCAAATTATAAATAAACTATTGAGAGTACGTAGCAACCTGAGGACGTTTGTACGCAACAGAGAACATTTTAAAGTTGTCGTACATGGCGGCAACCATCAGTGCAAGTCAATTTGCGCTCACTGGAACGAATTCTTTTTTGGTAGGCTTGTGTCACAATATTGCTCCGGTTATTCGTGTCAGGCGGTAGAGGTTAATATGGGCTGGGAGGCCCAGTGGTTAAAGTTATGAGTTCCAAGATTGGAGCAGAGAGGTGCGGCTTCGATCCCAGCTTTGTGTTATAATATAATATAATCTTGTGCTTGTTAATATGTTCAATATAATATAAAATTATGTTGTGCTTGTTAATATATTAGTTTTATTAATGCAGGTCTGATCACGCCATCGTTGAGCGAGATGACGACAGTTGCCGCAGGGATGCAGAGGTCTGGTCTAAACATCCCGCTGCTCATCGGCGGTGCCACGACATCCCGGACACATACCGCGGTCAAGATCCAGCCCGCATACCGTCAACCCGTCGTACACGTGCTAGATGCATCCCGTAGTGTCGTGGTCTGTTCATCCCTGCTAGACCCTAACTCATACCCCGAGTTCTACGAAGACCTCAAAGAAGACTACGCCTCTATCCAGGAGATGCATTATGAGGGACTTAAGGATAAAAAATATTTATCCCTGGCTGAAGCGAGGACAAAGAAACCTGTGATTGATTTCACGCTCGCTCCTAAACCTCCTACTTTCTATGGGACGAAAGTCTATGATGATTTCCCCATAGAGGAACTCGAGGAATATATTGACTGGAAGCCTTTCTTTGATGTTTGGCAGCTGAAAGGGAAATATCCTAACCGGGGATATCCTAAGATTTTCAAGGACAAAACTGTGGGTGCGTTATTTCTGTTGATTATAAGAATTTTTCTTCATTCCTTAGAAATAGACTTTATAGGTAATGAAACTGTGAAAGAAATGAATTAGGTTACAAAATGAAGGCTGTAGATGTGTTAAAGTTCTTCCTATTCATCGCGTGAAATAGGTTTATAGAATTCATATTGTATTTCTTTTAAAATTTAGAGTAAGGATCCGAATTTCGTTTGGTATCTTTGGCTATTTTTTGTGATGCTTACATTGTTCAATAATTCTTATGTCTTGTCATAAGTTTTTTATTAACCTGAAGTTTAGTTTTATGAATTCTTTTTTCTTACTTCTCACTGAATCTCACTTGAACTTTACTGTATGCATTTCATTGATTTTCAGTTTGTTTGCTTTCGACTGAACGATCCTCAAATAAATGCTTTTGTTGTCTATATTTCAGTGTTTACCTGAATTTTCGTTTTATGAATACTTTTCGTTTACTTCTCGCTGAATTTCAATTTTAGTGAACGCATTTCGTCGATTTTCAGTTTGTTTACTTTCGACCGAACAGTCCTCCAGTAAATGCTTTTTATTTGTTTTGTCTATATTTCTGTGTTTTTATTTTATTCGTCTTAAATCCGAACGATCCTCCAATAAATGTATATTTTTTTGTCTATATTTCTGTGTTTTTTTTTTATTTTTGTCTTAAATCCGAACGATCCTCTAATAAATGTTTTTTTTCTATTTTTCTGTATTATTTTATTTTTACTAATTGCATGGGCAATTAATACAAATTAATACAAATTAATTCTTTAATTCTTTAATAATTAATACAAATTAATTAAAAGTTTATTCCGTAATCAGGCGAAGAAGCACGTAAGGTGTTCGCGGACGCGCAGGCGCTGCTGGGGCGCATCAAGGCGGGCAGGCTGCTGCGCTGCAGCGGCGTCGTCGGCCTCTACCGCGCCTGTAGTAAAGGCGACGATATTCTTATACTGGACGACCAAGGTGCTACCATTGAGACTTTGTATGGTTTGAGGCAACAGGTGCGTGGTTTCTTTAATTTTATAATTTGCTTGCGTTTTTTATAGTAATCTTTTTTACATAGGTACTAGTGCTTTGTGTTATTTCCAAGAAGCTTCTGTACTCAATGTACTCAATTTTTTTAACCAGGTAAATTGCATTCACCTAAGCTTTGCCAGCCACATCAAAGGCAAACCAACTAAGATCACCGAGACCAGGAACGGAGCGCTCCTTGTTGAGGTAGCGAACTACCAACAGAGCCAAGCCATAACGACCATAAAAGTAAGGATCCGAATTTCGTTTGGTATCTTTGGCTATATTTTGTGATGCTTACATTTAATTGTATTGTTCAATAATTGCTATACGGTAACGTAGGTACCGTATGTCTTGGCATAAGTTTTCTATTTACCTAAAGTTTAGTTCTATGAATACTTTTCGTTTACTTCTCGCTGAATTTCAATTTTAGTGAACGCATTTCGTCGATTTTCAGTTTGTTTACTTTCGACTGTACGATCCTCCAATAAATGATTTTTATTTTTTTTTTGTCTATAGGTATATCTGTGATTCTCATTTTATTTTTATTAAATCCGAACAATCCACCAATATATTTTTTTGGTATTTTTCTGTATTATTTTATTTGTATTAAAAGTTTGTTCCGTGGTCAGGCGAAGATTTTAAATCCGAACGATCCTCCAATAAATGTTTTTTTCTGTATTATCATATTTGTATTAAAAGTTTATCCCGTAATCTGGCGAAGAAGCAGACAAAGTGAAATGTTTTTTCTGTATTATTTAATTTGGATTAAAAGTTTGTTGTGTGGGCTGGCGAAAAGCACACAAAGTGAAATGTTTATTCTGTATTATTTAATTTGTATTAAAATTTTGTTGTGTGGGCAGGCGAAGAAGCACGTAAGGTGTTCGCGGACGCGCAGGCGCTGCTGGGGCGCATCAAGGCGGGCAGGCTGCTGCGCTGCAGCGGCGTCGTCGGCCTCTACCGCGCCTGTAGTAAAGGCGACGATATTCTTATACTGGACGAACAAGGCGCTACCATTGAGACTTTGTATGGTTTGAGGCAACAGGTGCGTGGTTTATTTTATTTTGTAATTTGCTTTGTTGTTTTTATAGCAATATTTTTGCGCCTGTAGTCTCGGCGATGATATTCTTATACTGGACGACCAAGGTGCTACCATCGAGACTTTGTATGGTTTGAGGCAACGGGTGCGTCGATTCTTTAATTTTGTAATTTGCTTTGTGTTTTTTGTAACAATCTTTTTGACTTACTAGTGCATTGTGTTACCAAGAACTTTTGTACGGTACTAAATTTTTTAAAGCCAGGTCAATTGCATTCACCTAAGCTTTGCTAGTCATTACTACTGGTGTATTATTTTCAAGAAGTTTCTGTTACCCAATTTTATTAACCAGCATTCACCTTAGCTTTGCCAGCTACACTCTATTGCTATTCATATCTGAAGGCCTTGTATCAAGAGTTTACTGTTAGTAAAAAAGGGGTTTCTTGCCCTATGGCAACAGGACAATTTTCCTCTTCATTGATTACCTTTGTTTTATGGTATATTTTAATCAACCATAGGAACCATCTATGTTTTTTAATATATCAACGTCAAGAGCCTTACGCTAGCTAGTGTTTTTTTATAACTTTGGCATCGTGTNATATTTTAATCAACCATAAGAACCATCTATGTTTTTTAATATATCAATGTCAAGAGCCTTACGCTAGTGTTCTTTTTTTTTTATAACTTTGGCATCGTGTAGGTACATCTTTCAACCGCCTAGAACGCACTTCATATAATGCCCATATAATAACCGTAAATATTATGTTATGCAAATTTAATCTCGAGGTCTATATTATGAAATATTTTTACTCCTACCTTACCCGTAAATACCGTTCTCAATCTTAGATTTTTGATATAATTTATAATTTTAGTAATACCTTTACCTCCAGTAATACCCTTTTGGAAACCAGGCACCTAGTTACAGAAATATCAAAATAAATCATAGTTTTTTTTTTAATATTTGCATAAATCCACTAAAAGCCATTCATGAATGGATTGAATTAATACTTTTATGTTTGTACAGAGCTACCGTGAGAGCGACAGCAGTTACAGCTGCCTGGCTGACTTCGTAGCTCCTGCTGGCAGCGGTCAGCCCGACACTGTTGGTCTCTTCGCTGTCACTGCAGGCCACGGCGTCCAGGAGATGTGTCAGGAGTGAGTCATGTGCCTCACTGTGTGTCAGGAGTGAGTCAAGTGTCCTTGATTGCTGTGTGTCAGGAGTGAGTCAAGTGTCCTTGATTGCTGTGTGTCAGGAGTGAGTCAAGTGTCCTTGATTGCTGTGTGTCAGGAGTGAGTCAAGTGTCCTTGATTGCTGTGTGTCAGGAGTGAGTCAAGTGTCCTTGATTGCTGTGTGTCAGGAGTGAGTCATGTCTGTCTCTTATACACATCTAGATGTGTATAAGAGACAGGTGTATACATGGACAGGTTTGAAGGCTGTCAGGACGACTACAGCATCATACTGACGAAGGCTTCTTACTTATCAGTGTATACATGGACAGGTTTGAAGGCTGTCAGGACGACTACAGCATCATACTGACGAAGGCTTCTTACTTATCAGTGTATACATGGACAGGTTTGAAGGCTGTCAGGACGACTACAGCATCATACTGACGAAGGCGCTCGCTGACAGGCTGGCCGAGGCGTTCGCTGAGCGCCTGCACGCGCTCGTGCGCACCGAACTTTGGGGCTACGAGACCAGCAGCGCCTGCCCCCAGGACCTGCACAGGCTCAAGTACCAGGTGTGTGGTAGCAGGTGTGTGGTGCCAGGTGTGTGGTAACAGGTGTGTGGTGCCAGGTGTGTGGTAGCAGGTGTGTGGTACCAGGTGTGTGGTACCAGGTGTGTGGTAGCAGATACCAGGTGTGTGGTAGTAGGTGCCAGGTGTGTGGTAGCAGGTAGCAGGTACCAGTTGGGTGGTAGCAGGTGGTACCAGGTATTTGTAGCAGGTACCAGTTGTCTATTAACAGAAACCTGGTATTTAGTATTAGTTTCTACTGTGAAGTATTTATTATTGACTCTGTTTTTTAGTACTGAGTCTCTCATGTCAACTACCAGTTTCGGCGCCATACAATTATAATTGTACCGCTGCGTGTGGCGTTGTTGTCTCAGTAACATTTGAGTTCGACCTGACTGCCATAGCAGTGACAGTGACATCGTGAGAGATCTGGGCCCATACTTTCGGAAAAAGTAAAGAGATCGTAAGTTCATCAGCCAATCATTGACGAAAGTTCAAGCAAAATCCACCAATCATAGACAAGAAAATAGAGCGTAAGTACTTACGTTCACTCAATCGTTGACGGTCTTTCAAGCAAAATCCACCAATCGCAGACAAGAAAATAGAGCGTAAGTACTTACGTTCACTTAGACAGTTTTGAAAGTATGGCCCCTGGTGGCTGTAAGTCGAGTAATCAGTCGTGTCCCGCCAGTCCTACTGTGAGGTTCTTCTTAAGCTCGCTCTTCTTGCCGACTCACGAAAGATCTTGTAATTGCTAAATCTTGTAGCTGTGCCGTGAAAAATTTATCAACCTGCTTAACGATATTGAACGTCTGTTAACGATGGTTTTCACATTTTAACTGGGCTTCTTTTGAAATGTTTTCTACTAAAATAAAATTTACGTTTATCCGGATTAACTGAAGTTTCAATGAACAACCAAGTGCTATAACATACCTACAACAGAAATTTTATTCAGATCGGTCTTCATATTACAAGATTATTAAAATTAATATTACCGTATTAAAAGCTACTGGCGTTTGGCCGTAGAGCTGAATTAAACCTATTGACAACGTTGAAAAGTTGCAGCGTTGTTCGGTGACAGGGGCTATTGTGCTCGTCAGTTTTAGTTGCCCTCGTTCGTTTTTGTTGCCAATTGCTTACCTTACGCACAACTGTGATGTGCATATGATGCCTAAGATATGATCAATATTCTTGAATATACTGAAGCATTTAGGCCATCAGCATCGCACTGACATTCACTGGTTTAAATACAGGGTGATAATGTTGCGGATTATGTTTTAAAGTTGCTGAGGCATTCGATATTGAAAGAATACATATCGAGGCATGCGATAGGTACCGAAGAAATATTTCTCAAGGCATTCGATATTTAAGGAATATATAAAGTGGCTGAGGCATATAAATACTGAAGGAATATAAATCTGAGTCGGAGGTCGAGTTAGACTGAAAAGTGTTTAATATTCTAGTTTATACCATGATCACACCTTTGCATTTATGCCATTATTTAATGCTTTACCTCGCAAGTAAGCGGCTGTATTTTTAATTTTCTTCGAACTTATGAACATTTTGAGCAAATTAATTAATTTCATCAGTAACTGTTGCCTTATTTAGTTCAAATTTTAGATCATTTTGATCAAATTTATTAATTCTTGCAGTAATTGTGGCCTTATTTACAGGGTATTCGGCCGGCACCTGGCTACCCAAGTCAGCCCGACCACCGCGAGAAGCTGACCATGTGGCGTCTGCTGGAGGCTGACAAACTGTGTGGCATATCCCTGACGCCAGACAGCCTTGCCATGTGGCCTGCCGCTGCCGTGTGTGGCGTGTATCTTGGCCATCCACACGCTCAGTACTTCAGTGTCGGCAAGATAACCAGGGAACAGGTAAATAATGGTTACAGTGGTTGTGGTGTGTAATGGTTACAGTGGTTGTGGTGTGTAATGGTTACACAGTTGTGGTGTGTGGTTACAGTTGTGTGTGGTTACAGTTGTGGTGTGGGTGATTACAGTTGGGAGGTGTGTGGTTGCAGTCGTGATGAGTTTGGTCACTGTTGAAATCCAAGGAACAGGTTATTGTTTATTAAACCTTTGTTATTGTTAACTTTATTAAACCTTTGTTATTTGTTTACTCGGATAAGCTTATGAAACTAGTGCAGCTTCATCTGAAATGTTTTCTGTCAGTCAGAAAACTTGACTCCGATTTGCAATTGAGATTCTTTATCGAGTTAACATAACGAGACAACGGAGGTAGGTTGAATTACTGTCGGTTATTGTTATTTTTTCAAAGTTTCAAGTTCAGTACAAGTTTCTTTACGTCCTGTTGTGAACATTTTTTTAGTAATATACCATCTAGATTTTTTGAGTGGCAGGACTTGGATGACAGATGGTATTTTAATCAGGATTTAGGTTGAGATGGGACAAACTATTTTATTTTTAATATTAACCCGCGAACATGCAGTTTAATGGGGGCTTCAACTTAGGGACGACATCGGACATCAGCGAAGATTTACGTTGTAAATGTTATTTTAGCACATCCAATGACTGCCCTAGGATGTAGGTATACGTGTGGAAAGTTCCTCCGGTTTATAGATTTCACCCAATAACATCCAACATGAAATTGATTGTTGTATCCTATAATCATTTACGGGCTTCTTTCTTAATTATTATTTTTTATATTTTTGTTTGCATCCTTACTTAAAATTTAGTGTGATGTTCTGGGTAAACCGAATTAACTTTATTATTGCACTTCCTCGTCACAATTCTCTGTTATTCTCTGTTATTTATTATTGTTCATGATGTAATTGAAAATTTTTTGCAGGTTGAAGACTACGCGGCGCGGCAAGGCAGTGACGTGGATACGGTCCAGAAGTGGCTAGCTCCTAACCTGGCTTATGATCCTTAATTATTATTGGGTTATCCATAATGATGAACGGCTTACGATCCATAGTGATTATTGGGTTAAGATCCATAATGATGATGAATGGCTTAAGATCTATGATGATAATTGTCTTGGTCATGTACGCTTGGGGTTGAAATTTCAAAACTATAGTAGCCATATTATGTTTCCTGATAAATCCAATACCCATAAAAAACTAGCTCTATATAATGCTTTGAAGTTGATGAGGCGGTCAACGCTTTATAAATGTTAATGGAATTGGAAATTTTACACATTTAAATTCCTTTATCTCTAGGCCGGCCACACGTGATGGAAATTCTCGTATAGAGCATCCGCGTAAAAAATATCATAGCGGAATAATGTATTTTTTCTGTAATGGTTTCATGCCACCATAAATGATTCTTGGTACATTGAATAGAATAGAAGTGTCGGGACTGAAGAAATAGGCCCCAAATAGGCCTCTGGAACCCGATCTTTCCATAACTGACGATTGATTGAGATAGCTGCTGGACTTATTGGCTGACATAATTTTCAGCTCTTATTTTTCAGTAATTTTTCGTGGTGTTTGTGTTCAAATTAAATGCTGGTTACATTTGATTTGTACGTATTTTATCTTAAGTTTTTTTTTTTACTTTCGTTACCCTAGCAATGAAAGATGTCTGCTTCTAGTTAAATTTAGATAATCGTAATGATGTTGGCTAGCGTAAGTTCATGTCTGCGGGTTATTCGTTTAGTTCCAGGTCTTTGAAGTTAAGCTTTAATTTAATTCTCAGAGTCTTGCAATTGGTAGCTGCGTGTAAATCTTCAACTTTTGATCCAGTTATTTTGATAATTTATGATGATAAATTTTTGATTTTGATAATTTTTTTTATCTTATAATTTTTTTATTTTGATAAATTATTTATTTGATAAATTTTTTATGTTGTTTTTTAGACAAACTGACTCCTACTCGGCCATTTAGTGACGCGACTTTTGTGTGCAATTCTGAAATTTTTCCTACCTTCTTGAATGTTCCTCAAGATCGTCTTAGGTAATACTTATTCGGAGTCGGTTTTTCGACACCACCCTAGGCCATGCTGAAGCACCGCCCTCGACGGCCACTATCAACTGTCGCCTATAATGAACTGAGATCCTAAGGCTCGAACCCGCAGCTCGCTCTTCTGATGTGAATTATATAGCGCTTCCTACCTCTTCCTACATTTTAGGAGTTTTTCACTTAGATTATCTACACCACACAAATTTTCTATGTGTTCTGCGTATGGAAAATGTTACTTATGCATTACAACTTACGCTTACAAGCATGCATTAATGGATTACTGTTGACGATTAGTTTCTATTGTTATGTATCACTACACTTCCATTGCCTTTTTATTATAACTATCTAAAGCCAATCCACGGTGTAATCAGTACTGTAGGTACGAAAGGTATTGATTGAAATGCTCAATATTACCGGTATCTTTAATTATTAGTCTAAATATTATTATTGATTAGTGTTGTAATTTTAATGATCTGTCAAGATCACGACTGTGCCTTCTCGTGTTCAAGATGACAATCTTTTCCTCGTAGAAAAAATACTAATAGTTTAATCCGTGGATTTAGTGCAAGATAAATGTTATGTGTTTAAATAACTGCGATCTCTAACCAAGGAAATCTATTCATGTTGTCTTACAGAACTGAATTAATTCTAGGGTTCATTTTGAAACTGAATGATTTTAATTTTTAATTGGAATACGACGGCTCGTTGAAATTAATTGTAATATTATTTAAGAGCAATAAATAACGATTTTTTGAGTCGTATATTGGCCGTGTGTTGAAATAAAATTTTTTTTTCTTCAGGCTCAATCATTGATTAATTTGGTTTTCATCAAGTTAAATATATTAATTTTTAGCGACCGTTTACAGGCAAATGCTCTCTATAATTTCTATAGTGTGTATTGCTATCTACTTCTGCCCTTCTGTGCGAGTTCAAGATTATTAATTGTACTTGTTTGTTGTAATTGATGAATTAAAATACAAAGGCTAAATTGCCTGCAAACTTGATGCCAGTTAAATGAATGGGGCATTTTGTCCAAATAGCGACAATAGAGGGACGTAGCAATGATATTCTTTTGAATAATTGAGACCTTCCGCCTTCAGGCGACGTTACATTTTGACCTCTGGCGCGAAATAGCTTGAAAGCTAAAGCGCTAGCAAACCGTTCTACTACTACTACTACTACTACTACTTTGCCTGTCCCAAGCGTGTCAGGATGATGCACTTAATGCAAAAAGTGCATCATTTTTTGACATGGTCCCACTCATGTGCCTGAGTGTAGGCTTGTGCTAGTCTCCTCTGTACCTCAAAAGTCGTAATAGGGACGATGATGGTGAAGCTTGGGAGAATTAATGGGAACGATGATGGTTGTTAAGCTTGGGAGAATTGGTTAATAAATAAAAACGATGAAGCTTGGGAAGAAACTGACTGGCACAATTATCAAGTGAAAATGTCAACGAAGGATTTACGGTTTTTACGATGGGATTTTTTTCAATTCTCACGAATTTCATTAACATAACCAGTTGTTTTTATTACTTGGGTAATTGTTTACGGAGATGATATTCGTAGGTCATGAAACGAGGTGCTGAGAAAACTTTTGAATATTTCAACCTGTGCCTGCTGTTCAATGTTTTTTTTTTGAGCAATGCGCATAGCTTGTGTCAAATGTTCCGCGAGTGCCATGAAGTTAGTTAATATTTATTAGCGCAAAGACTTATCCCTACACAATATCTGCATTTGTTACTTAGATAATTGCATTGTTAAACGGATTCTATTGTTATCTTCAGGTACTTTAATAGAATTCATAACTATACATCGTAGATATTGATTTGTATCACTCATGTGTTGAATCATATCACTGATGAGTTTTCTAACGCCGAAATTCAATATTTTTCTACAGAAGGTAATTTTAAAGTTTGAATTAGAATTTTAATAAAGTGAGTGTACTCAATCTATTAGCGAACTATCGTATTTGCTATTTTCATCCAAATGTCTCTGCTATAAATCTCATCATGTTTTAAATGACATTTAATATTCAATTCAATTTCAAGGTTTATTCCAACCTAAGTATGGCTAAATATCAGTTGAAATTGACTTCTTTACTATCTCAATGTATAGAATCTATCTTCATGTACCTACTTCAGTAATTGCTCTCAATCAGAATTTTACTGATAGGATAATTACTGATATTTTGTATTGGGTTTGGTTGCTGCAAATGTGCTTTTAACTGAAATTATGCCATCATAATTCATTATACAAATCATATACAGTTATCTACAGTTAACATCTACCCCGTCATCTACAAATCATATACAGTTATCTACAGTTAACATCTACCCCGTCATCTACAAATCATATACAGTTATCTACAGTTAACATCTACCCCGTCATCTACAAATCATATACAGTTATCTACAGTTAACATCTACCCCGTCATCTACAAATCATATACTGTTATCTACAGTTAACATCTACCCCGTCATCTACAAATCATATACAGTTATCTACAGTTAACATCTACCCCGTCATCTACAAATCATATACAGTTATCTACAGTTAACATCTACCCCGTCATCTACCTGTCTCTTATACACATCTAGATGTGTATAAGAGACAGGATGTTAACTGTAGATAACTGTATATGATTTGTAGATGACTGGGTAGATGTTAACTGTAGATAACTGTATATGATTTGTAGATGACGGGGTAGATGTTAACTGTCTGTCTCTTATACACATCTAGATGTGTATAAGAGACAGGTTATCTACAGTTAACATCTACCCCGTCATCTACAAATCATATACAGTTATCTACAGTTAACATCTACCCCGTCATCTTTCCGATAACATAGTTTGGACTGCCGAGACTATAACTTGACTAGTTGTGTAAAGCTACAAGTTTGCGGTTTCATTATTATTTTTTTTTTGCCAAATTTATTAAACGGATTAAACTGTTTTGTTTGTCCTTTAAATTTTTCTACATCCGAATTTTTTTATTGCCTGTTGACAAATTTTGATTGAAATCACATTTATCCCGAAGTCTTGTAGTGCTCTTTCGGAATTAGATCATAATTTTTCCGTAAATTTAATGAAATTCAATGAGAAGAACATGCAGACATTGTTATCTATAAGAGCTTAGTAAGCTTCTTTGATAAGCATAGAACTTTGTACTTTTACAAATACAAGCGAGGGCTACAATTTTTTTTACTTCTTTCCCTTCTGTAACACTTAGCTGCGTTAACGCCATAATGCGTTAGAATGATTAAAGTGACGGCAAAATCGCGAGGCTTTTTCGCATTCTACCGATTTTTTAGGTATTGAAAATACATTAGGTACTCAATGCATAAAAAATGCAAATTAATACACTTTTTTCTTATTCCAGTGTCGCCGATTTTTTAAATTACTCGATAAAAATTTAAATCGATAATTTCGCAGGTATTTTAAATTACTCGGTGATTGTGAGCGGTCGTGGCCACCACTTGTTCATATTGAATACTGATATCTGCCTTCACGGTTTTTTCTTCAACAATATTAATAATTGTTCAAAATAATTTAAGCCACATATTTGGGAGTTTGCCAATTATACGGTTTTAGAACCTGTGCCGATCGAATTCTTTACTTTGTAGTTTACGTAGTAGTTGAATTTACGCAATTTTTTATTGACGTAACAGTTAACGCAGCGTTCATTTTATTGACTCAACAGTTAACGCAACTTTCGTTTTATTTACGCAACAGTCAACGCATTTTTCATTTTACCAACGCCGTGAAAGAACGAATTGTTCTTTCTCAGCGTTATTTAAGTTAAATTATTGCACATTTCCATGATTCGAGTACATTTTATTAATTAAAGTTCAAATTGAGGCATCCTCTTGAAAATTGAATCTCATTGAGTCATCGCATACTCAATTTCATTAATTATGAATCCAAATTGTGCACGTCTTTCAGATTCAATTGCTCTCAATTCCTACCTTTGCTGCAGCAACTTATTTATCTTGCATTGATGAATAAAAGCCATTATACTTGTTTCTGTGAAAATTATAGGTAAAATGAAGAAAAAGATCCCAAATCAATGCTTTAATGCAACAAAATATGACAAGGAGACAGACACAGCAGGTAACCATGATATATAATTTTATTGCTGAGATTTCTATTAGTCTTTATCAGTTGTATAAATAAATACACGTAATTGCTTTATTGCATAAAATACCATAACGTTGAAATGTTCGTTATGGAGCTATGGGTTGGAATATCATTTGCCTTATCGAAATGAACTCGTAAGTAATTTAGATTTTAACTTTTTTGGTGAGGCTGAACACAAGTAAATTTCTGAGAAATATTAGGATTAGTAGCCTCCTTTATCCTAAGTTTTATATTTTTAGCGCTTTTTATCACTTATGGAAAAAATGCCCTATTGTGCTCGTCATGTCCGTCTGTCAGTCCATGACTTCACGTTTCGTCGACGAGAAAATGCGCTCTCTTTCACTCACTGCAGTGAGTACAGAGTTATATTTTTTGCATTATATCAACTTTTCGCAATAAATTTTACTAAACACTTTTATTCCATATATTTATCTTCAATGCAAACTTACAAGGACTAAAGTAAACTAAGTAAGAAAGGTAGGAGGGGAATGCCAGGGCCACGCTTATATATTAATTATATGGCCACTTTGTTTAGTAATATAAATCCAGAATTGCAATTTATAATAAAAGCTTCAAATCTGCTGCCTGGAATAAAAACGCAATTGTAGATTTATCATTCACCTTGAAGTGCCTTGTTATCGTGTAAACTTCTATTTTAATTTAAAATGAAGGTATAAATTTTTACTGTCTATTTAAAAATACATTCAAATAAGTCATTCTGTCAATTCCATATTTTTACTTCTACTGTTATACGTAAACAATCACTACTTAGAACAAAAAATTAAACATCAGTTAAATCTGAATAAGTCAAGTTCATCGTCAATTTTTCAACTTTTCCTCTGCATTGCAAGGACGCTTCATAAACCTTTCTTCGTTTTCCTCTCTATTTTATTTGTTTTTATTGCTTCTCGTTTCATGTCAAGGATAAGTCGTTTTATAATGTTATTTACATCAGAATGGAAATTAAATCCTTATTTTAAGAGTTCAAATCGTTTGATAATATTCTTACTATTTCTAATACTGCAACTTATTAAATTACGAATACAAAGAAAGATGTGCTAAATCTTCCAAGGCTGAGGACGAATCTGACGACGAATCTGTAGAAGAATCGTCATCTGACGAAGAATCGGAGTCGCTCGTCGATTCAGACGATGATGATGAATAACTGTGACGATGACAGCGATTCAAGGACGATTTTGAATCGGCACTTCGCAAGGCATCAGCTGTCTTTTTCCTGTACAAGAAATAAAAGTTTGAGAAACCCTATTGGTTCATAAGCTTTTTGTTGCTTTTTTCTTACTGCAATGGGTATCTTATATTAATCCAAATGATTCCTTTTAATCGTCTGGTAATTTTTTTTCGTTACTATTATCTATTTATAAAGTCAGCGATTGTTAATTTTATCTTGTGTGTAGCAATCATCACGTTTTAAGCAAGTGAAATACGGATTTCTTTAGCGTAAAGTATTTAGTTATCGTATTTATGTATCTGTAACAATATTAATCTTCTCCATCCCACCATGACATCCTCGATACTTAATTAAATCTTGAAAACATAAAGCAAATAAATATTGATATTTTGGTGAGAAGTAAAAAAAATTATTTTGGTGAGAAACACAAACTTGAGATATTTGCAATAAAATCTTGCAACGATTCCATATTTCAATTTAAAAAAATATGTTACCCTAAAAATGCTTTTGCAAAACATTTTACTCCCTCCACAGTAAATAATGATTTATATTTTTGACGACTTTGATTAAAAGTAGCATTTGATGGTATACGAATTTTTTCAATGTGAAAAGCATCCCACGTAAAGAATATGAATAAATGAAGGAATGAAAGTATCTACTGACTGAATTTATGGCTACTACCGCACCCATCCCTCACCTCGCCCCTGAAGGATGCGGGGCTGCAAGAGTGTACTGCTCTGACGTACACAATTTGCTCCCCTGTTGGGACTCTTGAAGCTCCGACGCAAATGTGTTTTGTTGAGGGTAAATACGTCCTGATGAACGCTCCCTAGAGAGCCTTCTTGAATGCTGGATTTGATTCTTATGAGCATCCAAGCCAAATGACGAGTATCTTCTGGAATCCGAGGGCTTGGGGATTGGGAACACAGGGCTCTTGTTGGGGTTTCTTGTTGCGCTCCCTTCAGAGAAACGCCTCTCATGATTCCTTGGAATGCTGTTCATCATCATCGGACTTTTACTGCGACTTCTCGAGTCTGGAAAGTTAGCGTTAAGATGTGCTTCACTTGGTCTTCTGCAATTCAAATCTTTGTTTCTAGTCAAGTTCGTGTTTTTGTCATTCGTCGCGTAGCTTTCAAATTTCTCGACAGGCTGATCGTTCATTCTCATATGCCTTGGAGAAGTTATAAGTGCAGCGTTACTACGAGAAGTACCTGGCTCAAGTTTAGCCGTTGTTGTTTTTTGTATTGAATTATTGGCTTTCGAGCTTTTTCTATCACTCGCTTTTGATGAGCGATTTAATTCTATTGATGGACAGTGATGGTGAGGATTATATTTTTTTGCCGTTGCGCTGCTCTCTCTTCGACCTCTCCTACAATAATCAACGGTCAGTTCAGGCACACTCATTTTCTTTCCAGTTAGGGAACCTTTATTCTCGGCTTGCTCATGAAAATTGTCCCGCGTAACGTCGTGCTTTTTAGCTCCCTCTGTGTCAATGAACAATTTGTCTGCTTCTAGTGCAGATGCAACCCTAACATCTAGTCCGCTACGGAGGTCTGGAAAGTCGTTAATTTCGTTGTTGCAAGATGCTTGGGAGAACCTGGTGCCGGACAACGATGTTACTTCGCGATTCTGTCTTTGTAAATAATTAATATTTTTTTCTCGGGAATATTCGTCTGTGGTTTCGAAATTATTGTCAATAATTACGTCAGAAATTTCAAGCTTTGGTTCATTGCCCGTTGATTTCGTGTCATCGTAGTGTGACGTGTTGCTCGGTAGCCCCTTTGAAGAAATGTCTTGAAATTCCGATTGGCGGTACGAATCATCATCTGAACTAGCATCGTTGGGATCGTTTTTATTCCGTTCTTGTCTTTTCTCGGCTTTCTTTTTCAAATACATAGTTTTCTCTCGCAGCAATTCCTCACTGGCTCCCAAAAAACACTTTCTTTCCAAGAGATTTCTAGTCAACTGTCCTTCCCTGAGGCCTTTAATGATTTCCTGAGAAAAAGCTCTTCTCTGTATAGGCGAAAAGTTTTCCATTGACGCTGGATTTTCAAGAATAATTAAACCAGGAGATTCATTTTCGAGATTTCGTTCATAATTTTTGTTGTTGTTCGACAATTTTTTTTCGACTGTACTTGGAAACTCTCTTACTGTTTCCTTCGCGATATCCTTGGAACCTATATTTGGGGACGAACAATAAGATTCTATGACGGCAAAATGTGGAACTTCTTGGGGTGAATCAGCATAAGCGTCAGGGCGCGGAGTGTCTCCTTTGTATTCAAAACGCTTACTGACAGTTCGCGATTCAGTTTCGTGATCTGTCTCTATCTGAGCTTCGCAGTAATCAATTTTCGTACCGATCTCACCCGAACTTCGTTTGTTTTCATTATCTTTCGTAAAATGGTCATCTTTTTGGCCTGGCAAAATTTGTTTTGTTGTCTTATTTTGCGCGTCTGCGGCTTTTACGCCGACTTTTTTATTGGGGTGACTTGCATGCGCATGGAAGTCATCACAGTTCTTGACTGGGTCTGAGTCAGACCACTCTTCATTCAAAGAAGACCTAGAAGAAGAGCTGTCGATCCTTATCTTAAGTCATCACAGTACTTGACTGGGTCAGAGTCAGACCACTCTTCATTCAAAGAAGACCTAGAAGAAGAGCTGTCGATCCTTATCTTAAGTTTGCCTTTCACTTTGGCGGCTCTGGCGCGCCGATCGAGTAGAGGCAAACTTCGTTTAGACTCGCCTGAATTTTCAGAAGAATCTCGTGAGTGACTGCCACTGCTCCTAATGCCTGATTCATCTGCAACACGTTCGCTACTAGGAATGCTTACCGTGAATACTCTTTCGGTATCAGCTGGAGTTTCGGTGTTTTGATTCGGAATTAAGCTATTGCCCAAAACTTCTGTGTTGGAGCTCGATTTTAAATCTCCATCTGTGGCTACAGTGCTTGAAGAAATCTCAATTAATTTGTGTAATGAGTGTTCCCTTGCTTGCTCATTTTCCTCATTACCCGAGCTAATTTCAACATTTATCTTCCCTGACAAATTTTCCTCCTCGCTGCCTTTAGAAGAGACCTCATTTTCCATAAAAACAGAGACTATCACCTCTTTATATTCTGAGCCATTTGTCTGTGTGTTAAATTCCTGCGTTATTTCTCCGAAGGCTCCTTTCGTTTGGAGGTCGCTGACAGCCTGGGTGATACTGCCCCCCGAAGACGAATGTCTTTTCGTGACTGTGTTTGCATCTTTCTTGGGCTCGTGCCAACTTTCGATTCCTCCTAAAACTTTATTACTCTCTCCCACTTCCAAATTCAGGGCATCCTCACCTTCTGCATCTGAACCGTTTATTGGTATTCCTGTAAGCCCAGTAGCAACGAAGCCTCCATGTGACCGTACTTTACTCAGAGTGACTCCATTGCTGGTGATGGTTTTTTTAGCCATGTTATTAAATGACGAGTTTCCTTCGATAGTTTCCGATTCGGCGCTTGGTTTTCCAATTTCATTTTCTTTTTCCTGTATTTTTTCAATTTCATTTTTCACATTTGTATTTGTGATAGCGGTCAATGATGACGTTACATCTTCTTCGGTTCCATTAGTTGTTGTAATGCTAATTTTATGAAGTATCCCACCACTCGAAATCTTATCCTCAATTATTGTCTCTACCTTATTTGTCGGCATCAAATTTGATGCACCTAGTGTAGTACAATTTTGTTTTGTATGATCTAAAATATCTTTTTGAATTGAAGAGCAATTCGCATTTTCACTATCGGTAGATTTTCCCAAATTTTCATCAATCGCTGAAACTTCAGAACAAGTCTTTGCGTCAGTAATTGAATCTCCCGTTTCATATTCCGATCGCTCTCGCTCTTCCGACACTTCGAATTCCTCACGATTGCATTGTTTCGCTCCCTGCATATTTGACACAATCTCAGGATTTTCTATTATCTCCTCTGCCTCATCGCCCTCGTATAAAATTGATCTCTGTTTTGTAATCACTTTTTTCTTTTTCTGTGTCTTCTTTGATGAGGTAAACTTTGTCTCGATGTCTGATAATTTGTCGGAATTAGTTCCTTGAGAATCATGGGCTTGTTTTTGAGTTGAAGAGCGCAAAACGTTATCTTCAAAATCACGCTCATTGGAGCTTGTCAAACCTCGGTTAGCATCTAACTTCTCGTTGAATACCGGCGGCTGTGAGTCAAATAGGCTCTCATCCCAAGGTTCGAATGGATTGAGTCGCAGGCACCGAGGAATTTCTTGCTTAGCTCCCATTAGACGCTGCTTGAATGTTACGTATTCGTCACGGTCAAAATTATCGAACTCAGTCAAGGAAGGCAAGCTGTATCTCTTCTCCGTATAGTTAACGGGCATCGAACGGAGATGTTTTAAATCTCTTGAAGAGGGTTTTGCGAGAACTGCATCAGTTTTATTCGTAGAAATACGACAAACATCTCCGTTTAGTTTGTTCCCAGAGATATTTTCGTCAATATCATCATTTCTATTATAACTGTGGAATTGAGGAGCAGTTGCCGTCCATATCTCGCTCTGATTTCCCTCACCGCATGGCCGACGATCATTTCTTGTCAGCTCGTTACCTTCCGCAGACAACGGACGCTGATTAGATTTGGGTTTCCGGTTGGGTGCGCCCAGGAAGAAATCTTGTTCGCGAGCGTTCCAGTTCTGGATTATTTTTGACCCTTGAGTGTATGTGTCAGGGTACATGAGCTCTTCCTCCAAATTTTGGGGGGTGAATGGCATGATTATTTCACCGCTTCCTGGGGAGATGAAATTTGAACCGGGGTCTCGCATGAGAGTACTGGGATCAAATAAAATTTTCACGGTCGTATGATTCAAAGACTCAACGCTAACAATTTTCTTACTGTTGTTAGTAATTTTATTGTTTATAGTTTCATTTTCTCGTGTGTTTGCGCTAATCGAGAATGGTACTGGAATATTGTCATCCATAATTTTTTCGGTACGATTGTGATCTAATTGTGTGTCGTTGGCCACGGATTTATTTTGCATAGTTTGCGTTACGGTTAAAGATTGCTTAGAGATGGTCTTGGAATCAACATGGGAACGTTTTCCCTCATTCATTCCTTCGCTAAATTCCGTTTGAAAGTTGCTCGAAGGTGCAAGATGTGACACAAATTGATTAATTTTCTGACCTGATATATTTTCAGGTATGGAAACGCTATTTCTCCCCAGATTCATTCCCATGTTTCGTGTTGTCATGCCTCCGATAGCACAGGATGGGTTAGGACTCATGCTCAGAAAGTTCTTATATTTTGTAATGTCAGTGTTCACCGGATTTGCCTTGGGGCCAAACTCGTAACAACTTGGGTAACCGACAACTTTTACTTCGCTGTCACTGAAAGCAGCCCCAGAATACAGATTGCATGTATAAATATTCCCTAATGACGGAATCATAAGTTCATCTTCAGTACACTGTGGGAGCATGGCAAAGCGGTTTCCTTCAATTTCAGAAGACGCACTGAGGTCAGTGTTTCCAGAAAGCAAATATGAAGGGAGAGTATTTCTACAAATACCATCCATTTCCGAAGACTCTGGTGCTGTGATCCTTGTCGATCTATTCGGTTCAAAGTTTTGTGGTGGATTGCCTTTTGGGGGCCAGAGCCGGTCATCAAAAAGTGGGTTTAACACTCCGTACACTTCATGCCTTGCTGCACATGCGTGTGAGGGACTGGGATGGCTGCAATTACATGCAGCAAAAAGCGACTCCTGGTAGTTCTTGTGTAAAGACATCGGTGATATGCCCGAGTCTTTCGGTTTGTTAGTAGCCTCTGGCGCTGACAAAGTCTTATGAGGGGGAATCGGAATTGACGGTGTGGCGTAAAGATTGTTGTAATTAAATTGTTGCTGGAAATTCTGTGATGAAAATCCAGTTGTTTGTAATGCAGTGTTTAACGAAGGTGTTTGCTGTTTCTTATGTAATTTCTCGTTAGAACGTTTATTTTTAGAAAGCACTTTGGTAAATGGCTCATTTTTCATCGACGAGTATGAAAAAGACTTTGGTTCTGGATTTTTGGCATGAGATTCCCGCCTTGTGATGCCAGAGTCGTAAATATTCTTCGTGGTATCTGATTTACTTGACAGCGAACTATCCGAAGACAGCCCGAAGTAATCATCGAATAACTTCCCAGAGGTGGGAAGCAGGGCGGTCGGGTAATCCAGAGGAGGAAAACCAATGTAACTTGTCAAGTAATTGTTCTGTAACTCGTCGCTCTTTATCAGGTTAGATCCACATAAAGAAATACTCAGCAAATCTCGAGTGTCTGAGACGTCCGCATTCAAGGTATTGCCTGCATCCAAGTTTTTCGTTTCATTTCTTGTCGATTTTTCTCTTTCAACGTCAATAATTACCTTCTGGTCCTTATTTCCTTCCAAGCTTTTATCAGCATAGTAATTGTTCATTTCTGACTTGCAGGTTTTTTGATTACAAGAACTTGTTTTCTCAACGTCTGTTCCTGCGTTCATGGCTCGATGTTGTTCAGTGTTCCCTACGTTGTGCATTTTCTTCTTTCCGTCAAATTTCTGCGCATCCTGACTTGTTGGTTCGCTGCTTTTCCCCTTCTCTTCATAGCTTTTAAGCTCGTCTCTATGTTTCACAATTGAAATACTGCGGGATCCCTCCTTTTCATCTCCCATTTCATCACATGTATTCATGCTGCGTTCGTTACTCGCATCTTTGCAACATTGATTGTTCTCAAAATTTGAGGTTGTCGTTTCACTTTTTGCTTTGGTTTTGCCAAGACGGCAAGCCACAGGAATAACATTTTCATTTGAGCTGCACTGCGACGTATTGCCAGAGACCGAGATACTGGAGTCTGTTCTGGATCCTTCGTTTTTGTTCGGTCGGTCATAAGCATTTCTGGAAGATTTATTCTTGTGCGTCGTTTCTTCGTTGCTCTCAACGGCCCCCAAAATTTTCTTGAAGATGTTTCCTTTTTGGAAAGGCATCAAAGTTTCCTTAGGTTTCTGAGTGTTATTGTTATTTTTTATCAGGCTTGTATCTTTATTTCGTCTTAGTTTATCACCTTTCTCGAAACTACTGTTATTGTTGATTAGATTATAATTGGAAGAGGTTTGGTTTTGATTTCGATGCAGGGGCTTCTCATTAGAATTGCACTCCATTTTCTGTCATGCTCTTGTTTATTTCAAGTCATTAAGAGTGCTCACATTTATTTTTCAGCTAAATGATGCACTACTCTCGTTAGTGCCTCAAAGTTTTCTTTGTAATTCTTGCTTTAAGATCAGAGCATATGTCATTGTAATGATTTATCGCTAGTTTATTTCCTTCTAAGTCATAGTAGAACCCTTAGTGTTAGAAAGAATCGAAGGAATAACAAGCATCTTATGTAAATAAATTACCTATTTAGTAGATGAATATTGATGATATCTTGACATAAATTGCCGCATTGCACGACTTTTTTTAATCGTTGTTTGTTTTAAATCGATCCGTGCTTTTCTAGTTCTTTTTTATTTCATTTATGAAAAAGAGGTAACTTATTTATGTGACAGTTGAAATGGTTCTATATAATAATTTAATTTATTGCTTCGAAAATGGTAACGATAGCAATAATATTGCTACTATTGACATTGATCACTTTTATTGCTTACTTTCTCTTACTTTGTACTAAACGTCCATTCCGATTTAATCTTTCAAAATTTCTCTGTTTAAGTTCACCATCTATCTCTCGGTCAAGCAACGCTAACATTTTTCTGACCATGACGTGTTTCCGTTCTAATAATTAATGAACACAAATGAAAACTCATACAGAGATACAAGAATAAGACCGCAAAACTTGATTGTGTTTAATTTAAAAAATCTTCTCTTTCATTTCAAATCTCGTTTACGTTGACCTCTTATTTTCTTCACGTTAAGCACGAATGTGAATCACGTTCAATGAGAATATTATTTACATTCACTGAGTTTTTTTCAAGTTCTCTTCAAATTTTGTTCACATTCAGATCAATTCTCATTTAAAGTTTACTTCAAATTGTGCATCCGCTTCAAATCTTGTTTACGTTTCACCAAATTTTGTTCACGTTCAGTTCAAATATAATTCACGTTTAATTAAAGTATTATTCACATTTACTTCATATTGCTCCATATTCACAATTCCGTTCAGCCAGAGGTGGATCTTCAGGAGTGGAATCTTCCCTGGAACAAAGAAAAATATCCTGATTATTCTACTGAAATAGACATCCTTAAACTTTTAATACGGAAACGCCATTAAAGACGAAGTTTTAATATTTTATTAAATCTCAAATTTACTTAGCATACTCAACTAAAATGTATATTTACCTTAGTCTGTGTACTAAATGAAATATCTGGCAATATTTTACTGGCGTTTCGGCGCCATTTTACCTCATCACAATGTTTAACCTTTATATCCGTGGCCCAATTATTTGCCTTTGAATTCATGCATGAGGGATTTCCAATTTCATGTATCGATGGATTCTGTTTAAATGTAATTCATTTCAAATCTCGTTTACGTTGACCTCTTATTTTCTTCACGTTAAGCACGAATGTGAATCACGTTCAATGAGAATATTATTTACATTCACTGAGTTTTTTTCAAGTTCTCTTCAAATTTTGTTCACATTCAGATCAATTCTCATTTAAAGTTTACTTCAAATTGTGCATCCGCTTCAAATCTTGTTTACGTTTCACCAAATTTTGTTCACGTTCAGTTCAAATATAATTCATGGTTAATTCAAGTTTTATTCACATATATTTCAAATTTTGTTTCAGTTCACACACATATTTCATATTTTCACTATATTTCAGCCGAAGGTGGATCTTCAGGAGTCTAATCTTCCCTGGAACAAAAGAAAATATCCTGATTATTTTACTGAAATAGACATCCTTAAACTTTTAATACGGAAACGCCATTAAAGACGAAGTTTTAATATTTTATTAAATCTCAAATTTACTTAGCATACTCAACTAAAATGTATATTTACCTTAGTCTGTGTACTAAATGAAATATCTGGCAATATTTTACTGGCGTTTCGGCGCCATTTTACCTCATCACAATGTTTAACCTTTATATCCGTGGCCCAATTATTTGCCTTTGAATTCATGCATGAGGGATTTCCAATTTCATGTATCGATGGATTCTGTTTAAATGTAAGAATAAAGCTGATTTGATGTTTTAATTCTACAAATTTTATACGTTGACTTTTATTTAACTAATCACTCATCATTTATAGAGTGAAATAATGCCCCGTTAAATAGCCGGTTTTTGTCATGGTATTGAGGAACACTCAATTGTTCTTATTTATAACTGCTCAATATTATAACAACAAAGTAAGAGAAAAACTTAAACAATGATATTAATGCCCTTACTTGATAGTTTATTAGTTAAACAGTTTATCATCAACTAATTCTAACTGATGAAACGAAGCGAGCGTTAAGAATATTAAACATGTTTTTATTCAGTAAGTGCAGGCAGTGAAGTATAATGACGTGATCTATAGCAGCTTCATCTTTCATTCAAAGCCTCGGTCCATTTTTGCCGTGTATTTTTTTGCATATGATAAGGCAACGTGCAGTTGATAGACGATCTTATGTGACCTTATTTTTTGCCATATTGGTGGCCTATTATTTTACTTGTTTAAATATATTTTTGATCTTACTTCAGATTCTCCTGATATTTTCCCTAGGGTTTTTGTTTCCCAATTGAGAGTTTTTCAGATCATTATGATTTTCAGTTGAATTTTACGACTCAACTATAAAGAGATACAAGATAGTAAATTATATTGAATTTACTTCCAACTCTAAACTAATTATTTATACAAATTCTACGTAAAACCAAAACGAATTATTTATTTAATATAGACATTCATTTGATCTAAAACTGTATTATTAGAAAATCCGGCACATTCATCTCAGTTTTTCTATGAAATCACAGCTCATTTATTTGTAGCGCTATGAGCCTCTCTTTGTTCATATTTGTGACACTTATTTGTCATTATCACAGCGATGAAAATAGTCACCAACATGCATCAGTGTTAGTGGGTCACCACAAGCCGCGGGCTAAATCAGCATAAGCTAAGATTAATTGCGTTCAATAAGGCTATGATATAAATAAATATTTATGCTCTGCAAGGTCTTCTCTTCCATCTTTATTTCAGGGGTTGACCTTCATAGTGAGTTATCTCTGTTTAGAAATATCTTATTACATGAGATAAAAATGCTTAATTAAGACCATAAGATCCCGCAGGTAACACGTCCTCAGAGTTCGTTTAGGGACACACGTCCAAGGTCATGCTGTAAGCACCACCTTTTTGGCGGCAACCAATCACAGTCCACATGCAACGACGTCGAGAAATAAACAGAGCTTTCCGAGGCTCGAACCCCCGACTAGCATCTCAAGAGCTGCTGCAGGATCAGCCTCCCACAAGATCTGCTGCGAAATAGCAAGCGCATTTTTTTAATACTGAAATTCGTAAATTCATTCATTAATTCATTGATCAATGATTGCATGCATTATCTCTGCTCGCTCAAAATGAATTCCGTTTTTACGGGATGATGAAGGGATGATGTTGAAATATAACCCATAAGTACACAGGAGTGCTGTTTCCCTTGCTTTTATTGGTGATGCCGATTTATACTCGTATTTATGATCGTCCATATTTATTATTTAAATGTACTATTTGTACCGGATTCTTCAGACCAACGTAGGTAACAGAGAAGGATTTTAGTAATTCAATATAGTATTTGAAATAAAGCTTGCAGTGCGTGGCCCTAAATTACTGATAAGTAAGGACTTTATATATTATGGAAATTATATTTTGGGCCTTTTTTCATCATATTTTTTAATGTGAGTAAGATTAGTACCAAAAAGTTTGGCTAGACGGTGCAATGGTATTAGTATTATAACAAAACTTCACTTTAATTATTCAGTGTGAGTGAACTATTATTTGCTAAGCTCCGTAGTTTGTTCCGTTTATTTTTTTTATGATCATTTTACAGCGTTCTTAATTCTGCAGTTGCGAATAAAATACTTCAAATAATTTCATATTTCTATCCGCAATTTGAATAGATACCAACAATATACCCTTAAGAAAATCTTGCTTTCATTTTACATAATCTCCTTGTATAACGAGTAGCTTTACATCCCTCAACAAGTTAAAGACAGTTTTACTCTCGTCAACAAGTCATCCTGTCACAAAAAAAAACCCTACGCGTTGCCACGATACGACACGATTTCATCCACCGTCGAGAGCCATCAAGGCAGGCATATTGCGTCTTGAAATTTTACGGCATTCGTCATTTTCCACATGATCTCTCCAGCGCAACCGCTTGAAAGCGTCCCAGGATGAGTTTAGCTTGCAAATTGATAATTAAACTCTGCTGTGATGTCAAGTAACGTAACGAGTGGACGAGGCTGCACGCACTG
This sequence comes from Hyalella azteca, assembly GCF_000764305.2. Classification (NCBI taxonomy): domain Eukaryota; kingdom Metazoa; phylum Arthropoda; class Malacostraca; order Amphipoda; family Hyalellidae; genus Hyalella; species Hyalella azteca. The sequence continues at coordinate 498,701 of NW_025939917.1, forward strand.
CTGTATTTTGCTGCTGTTGTTGATCTTAGCCTGGAACTCGAAAGACGATGGCTTTACTTGAACGTGGCGTACTGAACAATACATGTTCCATCGGCCATAAAATGTTGGGATGGCGTCGTTCATTTTGCAAGGAATTTAAAAGCTAGGAGGCGTGAAGAAAATTGATCATATCTATATTGAAAACGTTGCGGAGTCTAGCTCCATCGTCAGTTCGAAAATCTTGAAAGAATGAAAACAATCATTGTAATTCAAAATGAATTTGAATTATAGCGGATTCTCTAAGATAGGGTATTCTTTATTATGTTTAATTAGCACAGATCGTGAACTTTCAGAGATAGCCGGTTCTTAAAGGTCGTGGATCATCAGAGTCGGACGCAGTAAGTAAAATAATATCCTTCGATATAAAAATTAAAATATTTCCTATGAATACGATCAGTGTTGGGGTTGTTATAAAACACTAGTGCGAAATTATTTGAACAAAAATATGCAAATTAGCCCTTGTCTATGATTTGTACAGACTTGATTGTTGGTTATCAATGAAACTCGTCCGTCATGACGAAAAATGGTACAAATTCAATGCAATTCTTGTTGCATTGCAAAAATTCTTGTAGCATTGAAAATAATTTGTTTCTGCGATAAAATGTAACAAAAATATAAATGGAAAAGCACTATTGTGGAAATTGGAGTAAATAATTGTCCTGTGATTCCGTCTGAACTGAAATGAAAGAGAACATGGAATGAATAACTCAGACGTGACAATCGGAAACCCCGGAAAAATACAAATATAAAGCTACGCAGCTGCAGGGAGCATTGCAAACGTTTTATCCTGCTCCAATCAAACGAAAGCTATTGAGCATTTGATTACTTTAAAACTTTGCTCGCTAGCTTTTGATTTCATTCAGGTTTGCTTTTCAGGTTCTTCTTTCACAGAAAACACCTCCCAGAAATAATCACAGAATTTTAATATTGTATTGAAATTCTCTTGCACTTGTAAATTTGTTGCCGTTCTCTCTCACATGTGCATTTTCTTACATACAATATGTATGCGAAGACTGTTAACATCATAAAATCAGCACTGCATATGTTTTTATCATCCATTGTTGAAATATTCCAACGTATTCTGACAACATGCGCTCCTTCCGTTGCAGGTATTCGCTCACAGATCATGCACATCCTTCGTAAACATTCCTTCTTCTCTCTAAGAGCACATCAAAGCAATGGCTCGGTAAGTTTCCCCTTCCATGTTCCTGCTTGCAACAGACGCCATCTGATTAATAGACGAGACCACAAACTTTGATCAACGGAGGCGATTCTGAGATGGAGTCTTGCTCTGGCTTTCTGAAAGACCATCGATGCTTGGTATGTGAAAGGGCATGTTGGCTCTAAGGAAGGCTGTCCAGCTTTGGAGTGGATTCCGAAAAATATTGTAAAAATGCTGGACTCGCTATCAAATTCTTTAAGAAGACAGTAACAAAATACTCTGAAAAGATGGGTTTATTTTATACGAAAATTCCACTTCTTTATAGCTGCTTGTGTGTTTTATTTCAGATAAAATTTTGCTCCTATCGCTGGCGGATGGAAGCTTTTGCCCGCAGCATTGATTTTACACCGACAATATCTAAACCAGTTGGCTTGTTAAATATTTTGAAATGTGCCTTAACAGTACCTCTGATAGAATTATACAATAAAACAATAATTTTAATTGAATGTCAATTGAAATAGCTCGGTTTGTTGATTTCTTTAAGCTTGAAAACTTCAAAATAACCATGATTAAATAAAACTGCGATAAAGCTAGTTGTATAAACCCCGAAATCCATTAGTTGTGGTATAGAAAGCCTATTAATATAATATCTAGCTTACCAGCATAGTTTATTGCGAAATGGACTTTTTCATGGATTTTATTAGTATAATACCGCTGGTAGTTAGCCGTAATTATCACACGTTCTTCCAATATTCTGATAGATCAGCAAGAGAAAATGGTTTGAAGTGGATTACATCACTGCAAATCTCGTGACGATGGCTTCTACTATACACTCAGCTGCGTTCATTAAGAACGATAAAATATTTGACGCCTTCATTGAGTCTTGTTCAAGGTTCCTATTTCGGGGAGGTAATTGATTGGTGCATTCCTCTAATTAGCCTCCTAGCCAATTATTTAGAGCTTTTGACATTCAAATGCGATAAAGTTTTAATATCTTACCTATCAATTACCGAGATTCACAGAGAATTGAATTTTGAGATATGGATTCACAGTAAAATTTTGGGGTCGCAAAATAAAGGCATATCAGGTCGACACAGGTTTAAACCAAACCACCATCTCTTCGGCGACGGCGATGGAAATTTGCTTATATATTCTATTGGACCACTCGGAGAGAAGAGAAAGCGGCATTATGGCATCAGCTGGGCAAGGTAGTTGATGACATAACGGGGCACATCAGCAGGGCCAGTGGACATAATGGACACGGTGGTGTTTTACCCAGCTGACTATTAATTAAGTCAAGGTCTTCGCGTTCCCGAGTGAGGTTATACAATTAGAGGAACAGTTCTTCTTGCTCAGTCAGGACTTGCTGAGAACTTATTGTTGCTGTTTAGTTTTCAAATAATCTACACTTGAAGCATCCCATGACGGAATTCGTACAAAAAATATTGACAAGACTTTGCGAAGAGTTTCATCGTGAAGAAGTGAACATTGTGACAAGTTACGACATCGCAAGTGTTCAGAACATCGTATGTTTTCTAGATTGAAATTACGATATCACAAGTGTTCTGAGCATCGTTAGGTTTCTGTATTTTATGGATCTCTTTATGTACTATTTTGCAGTGCAAATACGTTTCAGTGGTTTTTTGTACATGGGAAATACAACTCTGGGAATTTTATTGCTATCATTTCATTTAGGAACTGAATTATTGCAAATATTATACGCCAACGTCTGAGAAGGAACTACACTGTTGGTTACAAAGTCCGTAGACTAATTACAAGTAATAAATTCTTTTATCTCTGTTTATCTTTAGTTTTGTTATGCTATGTGTCTTGTCCATTTCCCACATCGAGATTTTTTTAGACTTTTTACTGCTCATTTAATGCCTTGTGCAAAAATTTCCCCGTTGCTTATCTTCTTTCTTCGGGCGCCTCGGTTAGTTAGCTTGGACCAAAATTGCTGCCTTGCAATGTTGACCTGAGGCGATGTTGGCACCTCCTCTAGCAACACAGAACAACTTTACTTAATGGCATCAGAGAACAACTTTACTTGATGGCATCACAGAACAACTTTACTTAATGGCATCACAGAGCAACTTTACTTAATGGCATCACAGAACAACTTTACTTAATGGCATCAGAGAACAACTTTACTTAATGGCATCACAAAACAACTTTACTTAATGGCATCACAAAACAACTTTACTTAATGGCATCACAGAACAACTTTACTTAATGGCATCAGAGAGCAACTTTATTTGATGGCATTAGAGAACAACTTTACTTAATGGCATCACAAAACAACTTTACTTTATGGCATCACAGAGCAACTTTACTTGATGGCATTACATAACAACTTTACTTGATGGCAGCAAAGAACAACTTTTCTTGATGGCATTACAGAACAACTTTACTTGATGGCATCACAGAACATCTCTACTTAATGGTATCACAGAACAACGTTTTACTTGATGGCTTCACAGAGCAACTTTACTTAGTGGCATCACAAAACATCTTTACATAATTAATGGCATCCGAGAACAACTTTGCTTAATGGCATCTGAGATCAACTTTACTTAATGGCATAACAAAACAACTTTACTTAATTAATGGCATCAGAGAACAACTTCATTCAATCGCATCACAGGACAACTTTACTCAATCGTATCTGAGAGCAACTTTATTCGATCGCATCGCAGGACTTCTGCGCATGACAGCACTGAAAAATATTGCTTGATGGCAAGACAGAAATACTTTTCTCTATGATTGGAACATATACGACATCGTGCAGCCGTACCCTAACAAGCTTTCGCTTGATGTCACCCAGTTCATGCAGGTGCAGGTGCGTCTTGTCTCTAGTAGTTACAGATTATTTCGCATAATTTGAAAGTGAAGTTGGTAATTTCTTTTAATTGCTCTATAATTCACAACAGGTTAGCTGAAGTATTTGTATGCGTATATTGAATTTATATCGCAGTTTTAAGCATTCTTAAAAACTGCGTTCATATTTAGTTTTTTTATCTGCCAAGAAGAAATTTCATCTATTAACACTTTTCTCAAGCGTCGTAATTTTTTATAAAAAGTATAGTTCATATCATTGACAGTTTGGCAACCCGGGACGCCGTAAAGATAAGCGAAGCACGACAGCAACACTGAATTATCTTGACAACACAAAACTTTAATTTTTGGGGAATTTTTTTCGTTTTCCGAGTGCATGTCTTTTTTTCTGTAAAGGTAATTAGTCAGGCCTCGCTGTTCAAAAAATGCAGTGCAAACTGTCCCACTTAGTCTTTTATTCTACCAACACTAAGCATATGTGATTTTTATTCATAATCAACATGGCATCTGTACACTATTTCCTGTTTAAAAAGACTAAAATTTACCGTTTATGATGAACATTTTTTCAGCAATACTTCAACAGCCTTCTCTCTGTAAATGACTTTATAATTCAATATATTGTTAAAAGCGTTGAATATTTACTGCTTTCTTGCACTGTGGTGCAAACTCAATTATTCTAATCTTGTTCACGAACAAGCAAATAAATTCCAAACATCTAATTATGAAACATTCTCCGATTTTTTAAACATAATTTTTCTAATGTTAAAGCAAGCATAGACGATTTGTGAAGAAATTGATGACTACCAAGCAATCGATAACTCATTTTAAGTGCATTTGCTGCCACGCGAGATAATAGGCACGATAAATTTAATAATTGAAATTTGTGATAATTTTTCGCAAAAACTGAGACTAAGTCGAGAAAGTATAGCAGTTTAAAATCACAAAAAAAAACAGTTTTATCCTTTCCCTGAAACATGAAAATTAGATTGTTGAATTAACGCAAGCGTGCTGTGCAGAAAAGATCGCTTGATACCCATAATTTATTGAAATTGATGAAAAACTGACATTTCTTCCATTGAATTTCTCAGACACAATTGCGTCGATGGTCGGCTATAGGAATCCGACAGGTTTTTGCTCATTTGAGTGCCAAAAAGCAGAGTTTGTCGCGTGTAAACACGAGTCCTGAAGCTGCCGAGCTTCCCATTGTGATCTGTTCAAAAGTTCTTGCGCGAGGGCCGATGTCAGTTGACTCTTGTCCGAGGCTAGGCGAGCGTGCGAGAAAAAATCCTAAATGTGATAAAGGAATTTGAAAAACTGATGCTGAAATACTAATTAATTCTTATTACGAATGATATATTATGCTAAGGGGCGACTGTCACAATGAAAAAAATTGAAAAACTGATGCTAAAATACTAATTAAATCTTATTACGAACGATATAATAAGCTAATGGGCGACTGTCACAAACTTTCCCAATTTTGTTTATTTATGCCGATAAATTTCGGTTAAACCCAGCGCTTGTTACTGTTTTTCGATTTTGGGTTTACACTTTGTCATTCAACTAATTGTAATTATTGAATACAAATTTCTCGGGTAACATTAGACTTCAGTTATTTTAATAAGTCCACAAATTTGTTGTTGAAAATGTTGAAATTGCCGGACTGCTTCTTAAGCTGCATAGGCTTTCTGAAGCAAAAATAAATGATAATAATAACGAAAACAAAAACATACAAAAAGCGAAAATAAAATGTACAAAAATGCCATTAATTTCTATAAAACTTTTTTTAGAAAAGACTATTCGTTATTTTATCCCGCATAAATGTGACAGGAATGGCTAAAATTTCACCATTATATTGCGATGTGAATAAAAAGCAAGAAAATTGGTTCACGTCACTTGAAATGATTTCTACTCAATAAGAATTAAGTAGATCGTTTCCACGTTTCCTTTCCAATCAATTAGTAGAAACTCAATATGAATTTCTAGCTTATGCTAAAATTTTTCATGCAATACTATTTTGTTCAATTTATATTATGCAAGTCAGACTGGCATCCGCCATCCAAATTTATATAGAAGCTGCTAGCTCCTTCATCTGTCTAATGCATAACGTTCCTCTGGAAGTTCTTATTCGGATTTATGAGCAGGTCGTGAATTGATGTTGAGTGTCTGAGGTCTATAAAATTTCCTGCATGCACTTAATGTAAAAAATTCATGTAATCTTTTTTCTCTACAGTAAGCTAAATAAAAATTATGAGCTAATAAATAATAATATAATATAATATAATATAATATAATATAATATAATATAATATAATGAGATATATGCACGTTTCCCGGACTCCTGATGTAATATCTAGCAATAACTACGGTCATAGCACAGAATACTACCAATTTCCTCCTTTTTTATCGTCTTCCCACACTGAGTAGGTATGTCTCGAAGGAATGACATAAGTAACAGAATACCACAAAGTTCCTCTATCTTTGCCTTATTCCCCCCTGAAATAGCTTGACCTATTACATGATATGGATCACCGGACCTATGGCCCAGCCCCGGCCATATGGATCACTCCGGTCGTTGTGCGTCGAAGCTAATGCTCCATGGCCATTTTTATAACCTTAGCTTGCTCAGGCTCGCATCTCGTCTCCTTATAAAGCTCGCAAATGCTCACTGAATGCGCAAATTAATGTTTCTTGCCGGCTACCTGGATATTTGAAATGAGTATCGTTGCTTAAGGTCATTGTGTTTAAGGTTTTCAAGAATTACTTCCAGTTGATAATATTTCACCTAAAATTCAATGAGGTTCTTTATCCTAATTTTCAAATTGTAGAATTTTGGAATAATTTTTATATGATTTCATGGGAATGAATACCTGCTTATTGAAATTAAGTCACATTGATATTTCAAATCGCCATATAACGCGTAAAAAAATACGAAAAAATTCATGTACGTCCCTATAAACACATCCACTGTTACGGAGTCTTGCTGAAAGCCACTTAAGCGATGTGCATTGCAGCTGCGTCTCGCTTTGAAGTCTTTCCCGAATGTAACCTCCTTTGAAGTTAATGCTTTAGCCGGTGTAGAAACTCCGTGTGTAATGTGGGGTCTCAAAGACTCCTGGAAGCTCGTAGTTTCGTTTTGAATTGAGTTTTTTATTGCCACAAAATTTCTTTGAGTTATCCCGACATCTCCATGTATGAATCCTTCAAAGTATTTTCGGTAAAAATTTGTTACCGTTCGTTCATGCTTCATGAATTGGAAAATTAAATGTGGTTCAGACATCAACTGTAGTCTACTTGGGGTGCTGTTCCCATGTTACTTTGTTTTGCCCAACAGTTTTTATTAACATTATGTTCGAGTGTCTCTGCCTATGGTTAAAGTGGTTTGTTTTCCTGATGAAATAATGGGAACTATAACTGCTTTTTTCGTCATTAATTCAATGCGCTTATGTGTTGAGAAATAACATATTTTTCTTAAAACTATTTTCCGCAACTCTACTCCCGTTGACATGAAATGAAAGATTTTAATGTTTCTCTGGTGAATATATTGAGTAATCAAATGTATCCTACGTACGTGCTCCTTTTTTATTCACTGGAAATTAAATATCACTGAATTTCTTTACATATTCTTACATTATTATTAGTACAACACATGCCTAATCGAGTTATATTTTCATTACACAATTCGGCACACACGGAGAATACGGGTTTTTATCGCTGCATTTTCCCTGATTGGATCGAATGGTGCCAAGAGCGTTGTTCTCTCAACGAGGTCTCGTTGCGTCCTCGGCACTATCCTTTTATTAAGACCATATTCGTATACGATCGTTCACCACGATCCGCATATATGTAGTAGGCCGCGTTAAACTATGCTATAAAATTGATGAAATTAATCATAGGTATTGCATCGGAGTCATCTGAATTAATTGAAGAATAAATGGGTAAGGCTGTTGCGTCCTCGGCACTATCCCTTTATTAAGACCATATTCGTATACGATCGTTCACCACGATCCGCATATATGTAGTAGGCCGCGTTAAACTATGCTATAAAATTGATGAAATTATTCATAGGTATTGCATCAGAGTCATCTGAATTAATTGAAGAATAAAGAGGTAAGGCCGTGGCATCATCGGCAGCATCCTTATATTAAAACCGTATTCGCGTATACCATCGTCCATCACATGCCGTATATGGTAAGCCGCAGCCTATACTGTGGTATAAAAAATGAAGAAAATCATCGTTATTTCATCATAGGCATCTGAATTAATTGAAGAATAAAGGAATAGTGCCTTGGCGTCCTCGGCATCATCCCTTTATTAAAACCGTATTCGCGTATACGATCGTCCATCACAAGCCGTATATGGTAGGCCACAGCCTATACTATGGTAAAATAATTATCGGTATTTCATCAGAGTCATCTGAATCAATTGAAGAATAAAGGAGTAAGGCTATGGCGTCCTCGGTAGTATCCCTTTATTAAGACTCTATTCGCATAGAGTCATGATCCGCATATCGGGCCTAGGCCTTCTACGGTACTAAATTGAGAAAAATTATCGGTGTTTCATCAGTGGCATTTGAAATATTTGAAAAAAGTCATCTCTGTAGCAATGCTTATTTTCATCAGAGAAAGTGTTGACGTGGCTCTCGACCCAACACATGACACCAGCGCCTTAGCTTGCCGTACTCTTATTGAAAGTAGCTCACTGCCCTGCAATGTTGAAATATTTTGCCGGCAAACACAGATAAGGACTACGTTTATTTTGACAGAAAGTTGTAAAAAGAGAGCCCAAGATTATTTTGCAGACGCTTGATCAAATAGCTTTAATTTATCACTTGAGTATTCAAATTGATTTGTTCACCTGAGCTGTCTAATTGTCCCCATCGCAAAAAAAAAAATTAGCACCTACTTAGCAGAAAGGTGCTACTAACGCTGGATTTTTATTATGGTTAGATTACTAAAGAAATTGAGAGTGGGAAGGTTAAAAATTAAATCATTACATATTGAATACTACATTCATTCTTGCTAGCAGTATAAGCCAGTGACGGACAAAAAACATATTACAATTTCTAATATACTGTCACGTATTCGCTAGTAAAACGATTTTGATGACACGCTCAGACGAGCCACATAGTTCTTTTTTTTTGTGTGGCAACATTTTGCGGGGCGGAGGCTACAGGCTATATGAGCTGCAGCCACCAGTACAGCACAGGGCGTCGCCAATTAACGTTTATGTTTCATTTTCTCTACTCGTTGTATTGCCTTAGGGTTTTAATCACTGCTGAAAGTATTTTATCTTCGCGGACGAAGTTTTACTCTGGTGTATATTTGGATTAGTTGTGAATACCTGTTTTTACACGACTGGATTAAATGCCATGAATATTCGTTGATCTTGTGGAGAATACTCTCGATCGATTAAGTCGAGACTGTTATTGCGACTTTTAATTTACTTCATTTAGCCTGTGTCAATCTTTTTACTGTGTTCAACCTATCACGGTGCCCCCAGTAAAACATTTCCTGTTTCGCTCTTTTCAGCTTACAAGAACAATAAAGGAGAAAACCCCTGTTTGTTTTGTTAACTGCCTCGGCTACACAGTCTTATACGTGAAACGCCTTGGACATATACCTTTAACTGAAAATAAATATGAGTTGACTTTCAGAGCAGCAATAAAATGAAGCAACACAATATGCGTCAAGCTAAACTTAATTTTGTCCTCGTAGCTGGGGACCATGAATGCAAAGCACCCCAATGCCGACTGTTTCTATTTGGTGCCCGGCTCTTCATTGGACATGAGACATAACGAAGTGAGCTGCCAGGTAATTATGAAGAGAATGGAGCAATTTTTAATGTAAAAGTACACAACTTCAATTAATTTTGATGAACTTTATTTAAATTATAGGTATTCAATAGTGGAATAAATACTTATAATATTGTGTCATTATATTATTTGTGTTTGAACTTTATTTAAATTGTAACTTTTCAATTGTGAATTAAATGCTTACAATAGTGTGACATTATATTATTTGTGTTATATAAGTATCATTTGGAGAATGCAGTAAAAACAAATTTAAAGATCGATGTTTCGTATAGGTACTCTAAAGCGCTATAAACATTGATAGCCACACCCCCGGCCTTAAAATTATAAGGCATTTATTTTCTCTTCAATGTTTGCGGTAGAGGATTTTTAATCCCATTTAAATTGAATTACCGGTTTTCCTCGCAGTCTTGTAGTAAACGATGCTGGGTTCGACGAAGCCTGACTTGTCGAGATCGCTGTTGACTTGCCTGTTGTTCTATGCTAATCGAGTTGCGCGTCCCACGCGGGGGGTTTGGTTAGCTGGGGGAAGCAAACTGTGGATTAAGAGCCATCTCAATCTCATTCATGATTGACTGTCGGACCATAAATCTATTCATCCTTGCACTTAGTCTTGCAAGAAGTCGCCGTGCTTGGACAATTTGAAATAAGGATATTTTTCAGTACGGATATTTTCCGAATTGATTATTATTTTGAGAATCGCTGCCTCAAACTCCAATGTTTGACTCAGAGTTCAATTTGCTAATATCGATTCGAATGATCCGCTCTTATCTTTAATGTTATTGAACGGTAATTCTACAAAATGAATATAAATCATGATCATTGTTTTTATCATTAAGAGTTTAGGATAAAGAGAATGACCAAATATTTGTTCTGTCATTCAAAAACAACAGGAGCAGAAACAAAATGAAGGCAGTATTGTTGCTTCGAGTAAATGAGTGCACTTTGATCATTTAACGACCACGTGAAAAAATTGAATGACAACTACTGCAACAACAGGAGAGTAAATACGAATATTCAATAACACCGACCTGATTGCAATCAAGATTGCCTTCTTACAATTTACAAGCTCCATTCAACTTCAGCGTTAATGCTCATTAGCGGCACTTTTCCAGGAATATTTTGCTCCATTCAACTTCAGCGATTAATGCTCATGAGCGGCACTTCTCCGGGAATATTTTGCTGTTATCAGTGACTTGCCTGATAATCATTGCTATAACAATGCATTTTACCACGTTTTTCTTAGCTCGCTTTTTAGTTTGTAACCTTAATATCTGGCTAATGATCATTTGATGATCAGCGATTTTTCTAGTCACCCATTTAATATATCATAATATTTAATTATAATTGATTATTTTTCATACTCCAGCTCAAAAATGGCTTCTTTATATTGCACCTTTTCGTAGTCCTTATTGCAAACCTCCATAAAATAATTGCATTATCTTCCGTGTTCGATATAATTTTTTCGCGATATTGTTAGACCAATGAAATAACTTCCATAGTGATCGTTATCTTCGGTCAAATTGTTGTAACTGTTTGTGTAAATTTCTTTGTAAAGAGATCGACAAAGTCGATTTATAAAATAAACCTTGTGTTCCGCATAAAATAAATTGTATCATTTCTATTTTCTCATTCATTTGTTTTATTTTTTTTTGGTTTGGTTCATATCTTTTGACAGATTTTATAAAATATTCAGCTTTCATCGCCTTTACAGAAATTTTCATGATATGCGATAAAATTTTAATAAACCATTTTTTGCGAGTTTGAGTTTCATTTTGCGCCGCCGTAACAATTTACAGCGCTTTGGGCCGAAGCGTGAGAGGACTGAACTAACCGCTGTCGAGTTAAATAGCTTTATAAATTTATTAACGCTCCCTTGAGGAACTTTGGGCTGCAGTTTATAGAGTTATAAGCGATAGTTCAAAATGTTCATTTTCATGAATGAATTTGATACGAGAGAATTGCGTGTAAATTTTATTCGTGTATGCAAATCGATGATTTTTCCGTTCGAACAGTGATATTAATGCACTGCTATGTTTCAATAATTTTCTATTGATATTGATTTTATTGACCACTGACGATGAAAGTTGAATGGAATGAACACATTTATTATTTCAAGGATTTGGATGAGCTAAATGAAGGTCATTATTTCTGTGTTAGTGTCATCTGCTACTGGTCTGAAACATTCTATTAGTGACAACTGGTACAGAATTATAAACGAATAAGTTGTCAAAATTGGAGCTAGCTGTGAAATACAAGTTATCCGTAAAATAAATTAAATAAATGTGTGGATTAAATTTTGCCTGAGTAAAATGGTATGAAGTATAATAAAAGACGTCATCTGCAATGCTAATATAAGCCATTCAGTGTATTTCATTTATTTGTAAATGCGTTAAGTTATTTATTATAGGTGAATAGGAGAGTGAATATTGAATTGGGATTTTATTTTCAGTTAGAGCAGCGATTGTAATGAATTGTATGAAAATGCTACCTTGTGGCTGGTTTCAAGGAGCTGGCAGTTTAACAATGTTTTATATGTATTGTATAGCTACGCAGGTTATGAAAATGTAGGTAGTATTGTATACAAAATGAAGGATTAATACAAAAAATAATTTCATATATAAAAAGTCTCGCTTAAGTAGTTTCAAGTAGACGGGTTGTACAAATTTTCACGGGTATCATTCATTCGAACATTAAGAAAAGTTTGCCTTTCTTTATAGAACTTCACATTTTTACAAATTCAGGCAAATTTTTTCAAGGTTTGTTGTTTTATCAAGTTTCACAAGTTTATCAAAGTTCAAACTATCAAGTTTCACATGTCTATCAAAGTTTGAATGCTTCATCAAGATATTCAAGTTTCATGGAGGTATGCACGCTTCGCATCTGCACGTTTCATAAAGATTCTATGAGGGTTCGATGCTCGTGTTGATGTACAAAGTGTTCAGCAAGATTCACTGCCATTTTTGAAAAGAAGGCCAAATTTTTATCTGAATCCGTTGATTCTAGGAGTTAGAAATTTTCAATTATAGTATGTTCTCAACAATGGATGAATTTGAATTATAGCGGATTCTCTAAGATAGGGTATTCTTTAATATGTTTAATTACCGAAGATAGTGAACTTTCAGAGATAGTTGTTTCTTAAAGCTCGGGGATCATTGGATTCGGAATCAGTAAATAATATGAAATCATTCGATATAAAATTTAAATATTCCGTATGAATACGATCAGTGTGAAGAATGCTTATAAAATACCAATGGAAAATTAATAAAATAAAAATATGCAAATTAGTCTTGGTCTATGATTTGTACAGACTTGGTGATTATTAATAAACTCGCCCGTCATGACGAAAAAGGATCCAAATTCAATGGAATTCTTGATAAAAAATGTTTCTAGTAAAAAATGTAACAGAACGATAAATGAAAAAAAACACTAATATGGAAATTGGAATTAATAATTGTCCTATGAGTCCATCTGACCTGATATGATAGAGGACATAGAATGAATAACTCAGCTTCGTCAAAGGAATCCCCTGATAAATAAAAATGTAAAGCTACGCAGCTACAGAGAGCGGTGAAAACGTCTTATCTTGCTCCAATCAAACGAAAGCTATCGAGCATTTGATTACTTCCAAACGTTGCTCGATAGCTTTCGATTACATTCAGCTTTGCCTTTTTCGATTATTTTCAAACTTTTCCATGCTCATCATTCACAGAAAACACCTCCCAGAAACAATCACTAACAATTTAACATTGCATTGAAATTCTTTTGTACTTGTAACTTTGTTGCCATTCTCTCTCTCTCATGTACATTTTTTCGCATATATAATGTATGTGAATACTGTTAACATCATAGAATCAGCACCGCATATGTTTCTATCATCCATTGTTGAAATAATCTAAAGTGGTCTGACAGCATGCGCTCCTTCCGTTGCAGGCATTCTCGTGTGGATGGTATACATCCTTCGTCGTGTATACCATCTGTATACCGTCGTGTATACCATCTATTAGCATCTTTTTAGCTTTTTAGCTTTTTAGCTTATATGGGCATTCGCATGGAAGCATTTTGTATTTTTTTTCTCCACATTTTTGTCATTTTCTTGTTATGAATTTTTTTTTGTATGCTCCTGTGTGAATAAAGAAAGAAAGAAAGAATATTCTCGTGTGGATGGTGTACATCCTTCGTAAACATTCCTTTTTCTCTCTAATTCAAGCTTTGATTCCAATCTGTATCCATAATACTCTGTGTTTGTACTAATATCATTTCAAAATTTCAAACTCAAGTGTCGCAAAACTCTTCCTTTACTTGATAATGAAGGAAGTTGCATTCGAAACGTCGTAAAATTAAAATTATAAAAAATGTCCCTTGGAAACCTGATATTTGACTTTTCAGTTCCTATCAAGAGCCTAATTCGCAGAATAGAGAAAAACAATAAGAAAATTTCAATAAGAAATAATATAATGTTAGGTCTTGTTTAGGTTTTATGTCTGTCTTTGAATTTTGACTTTTAAAGTGATTTTATTCATTTTTAGTTTAGTCGAACTGATGATGAAGCTGGACTCCGAAACGTTTTCAATATCGATATGGTGAATTTTCTTGGCGTTTTCTTTGCTTCTAAATTCCTTGTGAACTTGCGATATAAGCGACTATAGTAATATAAGTACTTATATACAAAAATAGACTTTGTAATGGCCTTTATTAGTATCATACCTTTGGGAACTGTAATTATCACACGTTGTCCCAATATTCTGATAGATTGGCAAGAGAAAATGGTTTGATGTGGATTACATCGCCACAAATCTCGTAACGATGGCTTCTACTATACACTTGGCTTCGTTCGTTAAGAACGATCAAATATTTGACGCCTTCATTGAGTCTTGTTCAAGGTTCCTATTTCGGGCAGGTAATTGATTGGTATATTCCTCTAATTAGCCTCCTAGCCAATTATTTAGAGCTTTAGACATTCGAATGCGATAAAGTTTTAATATCTTACTTATCAATTACCGAGATTCACAGAGAATTGAATTTTGAGATATGGATTCACAGTACAGGTTGTATTTTTTGTGGAAGGTGTTACTTTGTGAAAAAAAATTATTTATATGGATACTACATTACACATGGATGTTACAGACACATAAACCAATTACCATTAAGATTATACTGTGATTAGATGGTTTTCGATAATGGCAAGACATTGATTTTTTTAGGAATGCAATGAGTTTTTTTTTGTACATTTTGTTGACAGATCTGTGCTAGAATTTAGGTGAACTTATGATCACCGTTTAGAACATAATTTTCACGGCTCATTATTTTTCGACTCGTGTGTCTAAAATACGATACTAAAGCCTACGATAAAAAAAATAAATGAAAAATCGAGATTGTTTCGAAATAAAAGTGTCATAAAATCTGGCCATGCAAACTTGATTGATTGATACTTAATTCAACTCTCACCTTAACCACGTAATCCTCTTAATTACAACGATCAGGAGGGTTGTGAATGATTTGGTGATGAGGGACTGTGCAATCTTCAAAATCTCAGCCTACAATACTGCTATCACAACCTCAATCGCAATCGTCATCCAAACATGTAGCGACTTCATCATTATCATCGCCTTCATCAGAGTTTATTCCGTCATCACAATTCCTGTTAGTCCCCAAAATCACGAATTACAAATTGTCCCTTGTACTCTTAACGCAAGTATAAATTAGATGGATAATTCTAGATTTGCGTTCTTGATATCCACACAATGTTGACATCACTAATGATATAACCTTTGAATGACGATAATGATACTTTTGTTTACCTTTTATTTGCAGGAATAACATTTTCGTGCAAAAAAATAATAAAGCCAGTCACATTTGTGACATGTTACTGAGGCGCACATGCAGAACAGCTCACCAGACGGAGAAACTGTTGTAATATTTCCTGCACCTGCTAGGAATAAACATGGTTGAAAACCAATCAAGTTTATGCTTAACTTCAATTTACAGGATGATATTATGTGCTGTTATACGTTCTTCGCCTAATTTACACGATGATATTATGTGCATTCATGCGTTGTTAACTACGTGCATACGTTTTTCATTTTATGTGCATTCATACGTTGTTCAATTATTCACTTTTGTGCATCCATTTGAAGTGGCTAAGTCAAAACTTGCAATTTAAAAAAAAAAAATGTTACCTCAAAGTGATGCAATGGAGAGATGCTTTCAATAGCTCATCTTGCTCCTGTAAAACATGACTTTTCGAGTCACTTATATAACTTTATTTGCTCGTCGGAATATAATAAAAGCAATTATTCAGGTTTTCTCAAATAAGCACACATTTTATTCGAATATAAAGTTTGCATTGAAGTACATTTATTTTAGTTTCCTCAGTTTCGGACATGGTCTCAATTTTCGTACTGATGTTTTTTACCATCCAACAGAGCTGTATCTAAGGAAGTGATAAAACGAGTGGTAAACTAATTACCCGTGCGACGAGCTAATTAAGAAACTCATTAGACCGCATTATGAGACATAATAAGAGCAATGTTTCAAAATGTCGCCCTACTGAAACAAAGCCACACTCCGTAATTTGCATTGTCGCTCGTTAAATATTGTCTTCCTGGCTTGCAGTTATAATTATTCTTGTAAAATTTTCAGAATAGCATCAACAAATTAATGGAGTTTTAACAAAAATAAATTCTATAAACATGAAGTAATTTAAAATTTCTATGCTATGTGTGAAAAGAAATTTCTAATGTTTTTTTTATCAAGCTTCATCATTGGATAAAACGTGAGTTTTATTAAAATTTCATTCAAAATAAGTGATTACGAAGTCACAATTTCTCTTCTCGGCGCCATAAGTATTAACTTTTTAATGCGTTCCATGTAAAAAAGCGATTTCTACCATCCAAAGTCAAACAATGATTTTATCAACTATTCTTGAATGATTTTTATAATGTTTCACAATGACCGTGCTGACATAACCTTTCAGTATTCGCACCAATGTATACAAATCCTTTCGTAAGGTGTGTTTTCATTGTTACCTCGAGGCCAATTAAATTGATCAGAACCAATTAAATTGATC
This sequence comes from Hyalella azteca, assembly GCF_000764305.2. Classification (NCBI taxonomy): domain Eukaryota; kingdom Metazoa; phylum Arthropoda; class Malacostraca; order Amphipoda; family Hyalellidae; genus Hyalella; species Hyalella azteca. The sequence continues at coordinate 515,615 of NW_025939917.1, forward strand.
ATTGAATTTCGTTGACAACGTTCAGGAGACCAGTTACATAATCAATTCCAAACTTCAAGAAGATATTGAAGCTTGATCTCGTCTACAAAACGATTGCAAAGAAATTATATTGAATTCACTTATCATTTTTTAGCCTTTGAACTTTCATATTTACGACTTCACAATAGATAAAACATAAAATCAGATGTACATTACACTTTCTTTTTTCTGCTCAGTTTATCCAGGAAAACATATCACGATTCTGTCACATGAACTAAGTTTAATTAGGACGGCTCAGTATAAGTGATTCTTTACCAATCCACTTACGTGTATCGTCATGTTGACTAAAACCTTTATCCTGCTAATGGACGCAGCGCTCGCAGAACGCAAAGTGATTGCCGACGTTTCGTAGGAATAACAGTATTTTGCACTGGGAGAGAGCGAACATCTTGAATACGTTACTATTATATACGAGTATGAATATTGATTGAATACGACTGAGTTCATACCCTGGCTGGTTGCAAAGCACTGAGGAGGGTTTTGGAAAAATAACTGAATTTTCCAACTAGGAGACAGAAGTGACATTCCAGAATGTAGAATAAAGATTAAATTTGCTCTTCACAATACAACAGATTGAAGACGTTACGAAGGGACTGCTAAATTTATGCGCTGGAACATTTCAAACATTCATACATTCATACATTTCAAACATTCTGTAGAACGGATGAATTTTTCGCGAAGCGACAGATTGAAGAAATTGGAGACGTTCCTGTGGAATGTCATAACTTTCGTATTTCATGAAAAGGTTTGAAGATCCTAAATTAATAGTCTAAAAATATTCAGCAGACCCGCTCTTTCTCAACGATGGGACATTATGCACATGTTTTGATATCTTTCATGACATTTGTGCTTCCAAAATTATCTTCCTCATGTGCGTATTGTGAATTTGTTTAATAAATATAATTATTTTAGGTATACCTATTTTTCACATCACACTTAACACCTGGGGCTGGCCGAATGGTTAAAATAACCAAGATGGAACAGTGCAGTGATCCTTGGCTAATTTATCTTGGTCAATAGAATAGACCTAGATTAATTTTGCTTATTATTTCCAGTATTGTTTATAACTTTGATTAGTATTCCAATTTATACTCAATTGTTGATTTCACACCCAGTCGAAACCTACTACGAAACATAATCACTACTTAACTGCAATCTTGACTAGTAGTGTAAGGGAAAATTATTTTTAGATATAATTCATCTCATTTTTATCTCTACTATAATGTGACGATAGTTCCTGGAATTTCAGATGCTAAAATTCTAGGGAAATATAATATATAAATGAGCGAATTCTAATAAACCATCATGATAGATAAAAATACATCCTATCTACTCATGGTTCATGCCAACACCAGACCTTTAGTAAGCAATTTATAAAAAGAAAATCCATTAGCGCGTCGAAGGTCCTATGGAAATATTTTGCAAAGTATTTCAATTCCTCGTCGCTAATGAAAAAATTGAGCTCGTCGCTATATGGAGTTCAATATTTTCCTTGAACTTCAGTTTGCTCTCAAGCATATTTATCAACTATCCTGGTTCTTATATTTTTTAACGCTTGTGTATTAAACCAAATATTTGTTACCCTTGTCATAATTTAGAACGACATATTTATTAACAAAGAAGTTTATTACGTTTTAGGTCTACTAGTGATGGAAAAATCAGTTGAGCAATCTAATCTAAGATATCATTAAATCTTTTACGGTTGTGATCGTTGTGAAATCAAAATAAAAAAAGTCGCTTTTCAATCAAAATTCGCTACTTTCGGTATTCAAGATACACGAAAAAGTTTTCAACCTGCCTCTCATTTATGCTGCCTCAACTGACGCGAATATAATGGTTAAAAATATTACAAATATTATCTTCAATTTAGATGAAATATCTGCGTTATTGACAGACACGAATGAGTTTGATAGCAATAGCATGCAAATTACTGAAGTCTCCAGCATCCATTTAACGAGAGAAGAAAATTTTGAGGACAACATGGCTATCTGAGGGACATCATGTGGTGTATACTCCGGTAAATGCTAAACAGTATTTTATTGATCACTTATTCAAAAAAACATCCATTTCTCCTATTCGTATTTTTCGAGATATACAAATTTATAATAAAGTCACAAAGATCGTGTTAATGCCTCGTGACGTTTCGGCAATTTTGGTGCAGCTTCAGTTGCCTCGCAACATTTTGTTTCATTTGTTTAGTGTGATTAAAAATTTGAAACATGGCGATTTCCTTCACGGCTCCGAGGAAAGTGAAAAATTTAGTTATGATTTGAACTGCTCAGTGAGTAACAAACGATTGGTTCGCTAATTTATATTTGTGCAGGATAATTTTGTGGCGAGTATAAATATATTGACAATGTACATGCAGAATTTACTTGTAACCCAAAAATTATGATTGCAAAATGCTCATCATCAAAATAATATATTCCACCCTGCTTTAAAAAAATGGCTTTAATACTTAGAGGATTTAATTGTTTCGTGAATAAATTAGTGAAAATTTTCCATCCGTGATCTGAATTAAATACCACATACGATATATTTGAACTCAATACTGCGTATTAAAGGTCGATAATCCCTCAAAGTTTTTGCATTCAGCTCAAGATCTTTTGGTCATTCGTCCTCTTTATAGGAAATATCCCGCGATTCTGTCACTAAATTGTCTCCATTTCCTTCGGAAATTCCACCAGATATCGTTGAAAGTGATTCTATTTCTAGTGCACAATTGGAGATTTCCCGATATTTTCTACGGTCACGACTGTGCGTGGGCATGTGTGGGAAAATTCGCACCTTGGCGTTTACCTTCCGTTTCCGGCAAAATGATTTCCCGGGGGAACGATGCTATTCGCGCGAAAATCTTTCTATCGACTCGGCTTTGCCGTATAGCCTTTTGGGATATTTTTTGCGGGGATTTGACGTTAATATATGATGGTGCGGGAATTTGGTTATTTCCAAGAATTATTTATTGTCTGATTTATATAAGCAAATATAAAGTAGATATAAATTATATTTGTAGTCGGATTTATGAGAACAATAAGTTTAAGTTTAAAAATCAGATTATATCATTAGAAAATTTTAATTTATTTCAAATTACAAGAATTTTAGTGTCGCTAATTTGTATTTCAATCATGTTATGTGTGCATATAGAAATAAAAAGTAATGTATTATTGAACGCAAATGCATTGCACGTTTTGTCTAGCAATCCAACGGTCCACTTCACAATTAAAAATTACATTGAATTGCACAACAAATCCATCGCATTACTTTTCAATAATAACGTACTTCTATTTAAATGACACATGAAAAAATAACTGAATGCCAGCCGTAGGCTCAGCCAGGTTTTTCTGAGACTATTTAACAGCCATGTTTACCGGCCTCCGTACTTTTAGACTTAGAAAACAATTTTTTCAGCTCAATAATTATATGTTATAATATTCTAGGTTACAAATATTGCTCTCGATTCCCTGAACCCTTTATTCACATTTCGTAATTATATTTCATTATTTCATACACGGTTCTTGATTTACTCTCAAAATTTTTTTTTAGAAATTTTTGTGGTTTGAATAGCTGTTTTTATAGGTATTTATGAACTTCTTCGGTGACGCATTATTGGTCTGGCAATAATTCGTTTCTAAATCCGGCGTGTAACGGCAAAAGTTATGAAAATAAGCGTAGTAAATAACCAAGCTTCTGCCCTATTAGGAAATTTATTAAAAATTTTGTCAACATTGGTATAGCTGTTCATTGGTATACGTATTTGTTCTTTAATACACATGTTGTTAAAGACCAGAGAGTAATTGCCAATAATAAATTCCTTATTATGTCTCTCAATTTAAAAAATTATGAGACTTTTGCAGCATTTAAAAGTTCAACTGCCAGGTTTTATGAGTTAATTTATTATAATGTTCTTTCGATTAGTTGAGACATTTATCTTACTGTTTTGGATTCCACTTTCTCTGCTGGGTAATATTCGAACTTTCAAATCCTGGAAGAAATTTACCCATGTATACTTTGAATTAAAGTTTATTATGCTTCAACCCCGTGATGAATGATACAAAATCATAGACTTTCAAGAAATCGTTTAAAAAGGCAATTGTAAATAGAATTGAAATATTAATTTTTTAATATTTTATTTTAACCTTAAATTATATGTGATCCAATGTCTGTCATTACGGTTTATGTTTTTTTTAGAAATTTTAATTCAATTTCATTGACGAGATATTAACAAAATATAACTCAGTACTTACTGCAATGAGTGACAGAGAGAGCATTTTCTCAAAATCGACGAAAACGTGAAGTGACAGACAGACAGACGGACGGACATACGGACGGACATACGGACGGACATACGGACGGACATGACGAGCGCAATAGCGCATTTTTTCCATAAATGAGAAAATGCGCTAGATAGGGCAATATATGCTATTTACATATATAGGCTCTTCGGGAAAGCGTCATCGAAGTCTTCATAATAAATATTTAAAAACTCTCATAATTTTCACTCGGTTGGATTCTGATTGACTGGATATTCGCTCCGATAGATTAACTTAATCCACTTGATGATGCTATTATGGTAACGTGTTTTGGTCTCTTTGAAATATCCCGTTTGTTAGCATCTCAAATCAAAAAAATTCGCTCGTTAGTGAAGCATAGCCATTGATCCGGTAATCAAGGAGGCCGACTGTTATAAAAATTGAGCAAACTCTTACTCGAACAAAGGCCCTAATTTAAAGCCAAGTCTTTGATAACTTTCTGAAGGCCGTTTTTTCATCCGATCAAAGGGACTCGACGTTGTTCGTGAATTTTGTTTAGTTCGATGATGTACGATTCTTGGTTTCGTCTTACGTCGGTTTCATCACAGTTCAGAATGATTTTTGGTGTTCAAGTTTATATAGCGTAGAAATTAATTGTAAAATATAATGAAACTGCTCGAGTGGTCTAAAATGTTGCTCGCGTCCTCCTAATTGTTTGCTCTTAATTATTGTTTTCGTAAAAAAAACTTGCAATAATGTTCAGTAATAAGGAGTTAATTCAGTAATCGGGCAATAATTCCAATAGATGCACAGCCATTCATGTAGCACTTCTCCATTCAATAATTAAGATAGTGAATTGCTGAGTAAGGCAGCAGTTCAGTAGATAGGGCAGGTAGTCTAGGTGGTAAGCAGACTATACCTGCCCTATCTCCTGATTGAATGCTTGCCCTTCCAGCGGGACTGCAGCTGCGCAGGAACAGCTTAGCAATCACCTAATTGCTCACCTCTAATGGAACTATGCCTGATTAATGATTAGTGAGTACCTCCAAACTGTTCAATGTTGCTGCTGATTATGTTTTACTTAAGATCATATATTGTCTAGGTATTGAATTTCTTGGAGAAAACTAAATTAAATGACATGAATGATTACTAAGTTTATAATTCGATTATAAACTTAGTAAACTTAGATTCATCTTTTATAGTAATGTTTTTGCAATTTAATTAAATAAAATCAGGCACAAAATAATTTATTGAAATGCATGATAACAAAAATAAAAAAAAATAGATCTGCACTCACTGCAGTGACTGACAGAGAGCGCATTTTCTCGTCCGTCCGTGAAGTCACGGACAGACAGACGTACAGAAAGACGGACGGACGGACATGACCAGTAAAATAGCGCATTTTTTCCATAAAGGAGAAAATTCGCTAAAAACAACTGATCAATCTTTTATCAAATTATTCTTAACGAAAATGAAATCCGTCTTTACTGATTTTTAAAACAGGTGAGGGAGGACTGATTATGTGCATTGATAACAAATTGCGAGGATGACACACGGTGGCAGCGATAAACATGTGACAGCATTTTCCCAGATTTTAGGTTTCACGCTTCTGCCATTAATATTCTAACAAAATTGATACTGGCTAAACATATTCAATAGTAAAGTCACAATAATCAATTATTGGTAATCCGACAGATAAATTTTTTCTTATTTTCTTTCTTATTTCTTCTTAAATGTGTTGGGAGCTGAAAGTTTGAAAATTTCATTTGAGGTCTTCTCAACCAAATCCGTCGGACTGGTGGTGTTTCGTACATTCATTTAATACTCTCTAAATTAGTTTTACTACTTTTAGGGAAAAATTCAGGGAGTTGTTAAAAAACTTTTTTAGGTAGCAACACTCAATTTTTTGCTATACGGATGTGTATGCTCATCTTAAAATTTTCATTTATATGCTTAGAAATTATCTATTAAAGCTTTAAATTGACATTGAACGTTTTTTAAAATCAGTTTAATATTAATTTCATTCTATTTAATATTCACCTGAATTTATTGCAGCTTTTTCTTTGATGCGGAATTTTTTTCAATGTTTAAGCAAAATTTTTTCTTTCTCGCCTATATATTATTCCAGTAAACATAACGAGGGCATTTCTGTCTAAGCTCTCTTTATTTACGGCTGCTGTATCGAGTTTTCTCTACAGCGCTCTCAATCATCGAAAGATTTCCCAATTATCACCTATCTCGGTCGTCTTCGTTGCTCTGAAAGCAGTCGTTATCTCCCCGTGGAGTTACAGTGATTGAGCTGAACTGCATTAAAATCTGGTCTTTCGAAAGATGTGAATACATAAAAATATAATAAATCTCACATTGGTGTGGGAAATCGATCAAGATTTTAGTTATTTATGGATATTTAGGATTGTTAATCAACTTCTATTAATTAAAAAATTAAATTAAATTAAACAACATTTAATAATTACTACAACTACGAATTAAATGTTATTATGTTTGGAAAGTCCTTTACTATGAATGACATCCAATTTTTTCTTCTTCTTTTTTGTAAACATTAGCACAGTGGTTTCAAGGCTTCTATTTTAGAGAAAAATTGTTGTGATACAATAACTTTCTAAAATTTGTACCACTGTTGTAGATTAACTTTTTTAATTCAAAAAATTTTCAATGATTTTAATCTCCTAAAACAAAATCAAATTATACATGCCGAAAAATATTTACGACGTAGTTTCGAAATCTAATAATGTAATATAGTTTTGAATTAAACATACATTAAAACAAAATTCTTGTACGAATTATGAACTGCCGGTTTAGTTTAATTTTGCGTACGAAATTCAGACTAATTGAATGACATTCGGCTCTGACATTCTGTTTAATTTAATGTTACGGAATGCCCGACAGCAGCAGATATGAGAGGGTTGGAACTGTGAGTGAGCGAAGGACAAAACTACCTGGCAAAGGGAGAGAAATCGTTTATTACTTTATTTAAATTTTGTAATGAAAAACCAACGGTTGACGTGCATTGCAAACAATTGTTGTTGAAATAAAGTTGCTCCTCGAAATTAATTAAATGGTCTATTAACAGCACAAAAATAGTTTTATTTTGGTTATACATGAAGTTTTTCGTCGCAATAAATTGACAGGACTTCTAATATACTTTTTGACTTCTCGTGTCAGGTACAGAAGCTAAGTCAAACCTAATGTACAAGTATCATGAAGTATCATTGTTGAGGTCAAAATAATGAGTGTACCCAAAAAAAGTATTCGATTGAGAAGTTTTATTACCGAAGATTACGTAAATTTTTACATTTTACTTGCAGTGTTAATTAGGGTTTCAGTATTGATTGTGTTCAATTCTATTGGCATTTTTAAGTGAATTCTATTTTCAAGATAAAAAATTTCATTACTACTTTAACATTACTAAAAATATAATTAATTTTTCTTTTTTTTCGTATGATTGTTTAGAATATAAACTCTTATGCGTAAATTAAAACGGTTTTTGAATATGAAGAAAATACAATTAATTGCAGAGATTTCAAAGCGGGTATTTTTTATCAAATTATTGCCACGTCACTATTGATGTACTCATGGTGCTCGTAAGTAAAACATTATTGCAGTACATTATCTACTGTAAAGTCGCACTAAGCCACTAACAATAATAAATAATAACCTACAGATTTTCTGAACAATCTAGGGTCAGTTCCGGTTACCGACTATTTTGCCTGAACTCATAGCTAAGGTCATACCTAAAAGTGTCCAAATCTTGCGTTTTTGCTGCATGATAAAACAATAAAAAAATATTGTAAAAACATTATCAAAAACTTATTAGGGTTTACACGGCTGAAATATTTTATCATTGCTTGAATATAAAGTGGGTTCCTACATATTTTTCAGTCTATATCATTAATATTTTCGGGAATTAAATGTTCTCGGCATTTATGTATCATCGATAATCAGAAGAGCTCGAGTATTTTCTCCAAGCCATATTTTCTGAATTCTGTAGGGGTTCGAGTTTTTCAACGCCCTGAATCTCCTTGAAGTTGCTTAGTAATCATACCTTGCCTTCTTTTTCATCGCATTCTTTGAGCAGAGAAAATTGCTCTCTCGTACGCAACCCTGCAGCTGCGTTATAATGAACCGGAATACAGGGCTGTAAAAGTGTCAGATGGAACGTCCTCTCCTTCTCTTGAAGCTTAAAAAAATAAACTTTTAGAAAGTTTGTTTGCGTCGATTAGTTTCTGAACGCCAGAAGACGGTAGGGTGCAAGAATTTTCAGCGAAATCTATTCATATGCCTTTTTTGCATTTAATTATTATTGCGTTATTGAAACGGGAATTCTCGCAGTTTATTTCTCGCTGGTGTTCGCGTCAAAAACAGTTATTTTTATTCCATTTGTCTTTTATGAGTTATTTAGCTTCAGATGATTGCATCATTTGTTAATATTACCTTGAAACCTTGATGCGATCTTGATTTTTTGTTATTTCATACATTTTTATACATGAATCTTTCCTTCAATCGTAATAAACTTCTAGCTTTACTTGACCAGTTTGCTGTGAATTTTTTCACTCGCGCATCTAACATTAGCTGGTCTTTTTTTTTATTGAACTCTTCTTCATTCGTGCAACTATCTAATTTTATTATGTAGTCTGATTTCATGCACTCTTTTTAAATTCTAGCATCTAATTATGCTTGTATGATAACTTTGCATCTTCACTTTTGCACTAGAGCATCTGACTTTACTCGAAGGTTTGACGGACGATCTGATGATCGAGGGCAATGCAATTTACTTGAGCTTTCATTAACAGCATCGCTGCATCGTTCACGTGACCGGTAATGAACTGTCTGCCAAGTCTCGCTTGTTCAGTAGTCTTGTCGTTCAAGTCGGGATTTTGTCAACCTATTAAATGTGAACCTAATTGGCCCCCGGGCAACTATTAAATGTGAACTTAATTGGCCCCCCCGCGAGTTACTTTGTTGACTAATGTTGTCGACGTAGCAAATGTTGTGCACTGAAAAACTAAAAGCCCACAACCAGAGAATGGGAATTAAATTTTCGATTCACTATAAAATCAAATGTGAACTATTTTCAACACACATATTTAAGGTATTTTCTTCTGTGTTGTTTTTCGCTTTCATTTTTATCTGTGGTCTGTGAATTAAAGTTGTAATCTACCTACAGTAGATGTGCTGTAGAATTTTGTCACCTTGACCAACTGAGAAGGATTAGTTGCTGGCAACAAGTAGAGCGCAGGTTGGCTCCTTATCGTGCTTATTAGAGTTATTGAATGAAAATTGAAATCTACTCAGTAATTTATCCATTTCATCAGTCGTGTGACAGTAAATTAACTATGGAAATTCTGAAGCAGTGCTTACTTTTACGCGTGTGTTCTTTATTTATCATCGGATCAGGTAACTAATGAAAACTGTTCAAAAGTAAGTAAGTAACTTTTTAACAAAGGTTTCACTGGCTTGACGTAATTCGTTACCAACTAACGAATAACTTGTTTGTATTTGAAGACAGGAATCAATTTCTTGGCGTGATTGATACCTTCACAACTAACAAACGAACAAGGTGGCGTTTGAACTAACAAATTGAAATTGAATTTCGCTTGAAGATTTGCTTGCAAAACTATTTTTCTATTCATTAATCATTTTATTGATTTGCCTAATTTGAAGACCCATTTTACCAATAACGAAAAAGTTATCGAAAAAATTAACTTGAAGCGCCTGGACGTTCGCCGGCACTTCAGCTAATGAATCGTGGGCGATCAGCAGCTTTGTTTTGTTTTCCCCATTGATTATAGATTATATTTCAAGATAATTCTTACAAAGAAAGTAATGCATTTATTAATAAACTTGTACTTCAACTAAACATTTCAAGTGCATACTTGTACTTGTTGAATAACCTGTTTACAAAACATCTTTCGGACAAAAATAAAATTGAAAAACTCATTCGTGTTTAATGAATACCTTTCAATACCTCCTTACTTCCGTTCTAGCTGTTGAAAAATGGGAATGTGTTGAAGGAAGTTGTTATTACGGAGTGCCTAGTTTAATTAGAACAATAAAGTAGGAGCTTTGAAATGTGAAGTTTTCGAAGTGCATATCAATAAGATCGCAGAATAATCCTCTATTAAAGACGAAGTAGTCGACTATTGCTAAATGGATGACAGAGCCACTGTCATGTTGCGTATAACGTGTCTGTTGCTGTTGCTATGGTCATTTTGATTAAGGCAAATAATATGCTGATGTTGTTATTATTCATGCCTTTACAGTTACTGTTTTTCTTGGCAAACTTATAGACATTAATGTTGTTCACAGTACATGTTTTTTCTATTCATATTGAAATCGTTGATATTACCGTCGATGAAGGTACTATTTTAATTTTAATTGAAGTCGTTTTTGCTAATATGATTGATTATATTTCTCATTATAATGTATTAAGTTTTTCAGTTATTATCGTCCTAAATTTTAAAGCTTCCTCACCAACGGATCTTTTGAATTCATTATATAAAATTAGTTTTGCATACAGTTGGTCTATTCCTAAGTTCTTAATTTGGTTATATTAGATTATCCTGTGATTTATTCGATTATAATTTTTATTATAAGTTACCATGTTAATGCAATTATAGGATTTATGAGGTTCATTAACCATAATATAAGCGTGTTTTTTATAAATGAAAACATCTTTATCAATGACAACATTGTCTACGATATACCATAAAACCTAACAGAAAAAATGGGTCACATTTATTTCGAATTTATTTATAATCTTGGGAAAGCTAATTCACTTCACTTCCGATTAATATGAGAATATGTTTCCGAATTAGATGGGAAGATATCAAGAATTAAAATAAAAATAAAAAAAATTTAGTAACTCTTGCTCATGATTTTTTTTGTATCTGCGCGCTATATACTTTGAACGCGCTCTGCCAAAACACTTTTAGAGCAACGATTTCTTGCCATCTAAATTGGACATAACTGTACGTACATGTAAATACTGTATAGTCTACGGTCTCTGAAACCATCATTCCACTTACTCCTATCGGAACTGTACCAAGTTGTTGAATGTTGTGATTTTTTTTAGATTTTCCGGAAGTAAATCCAACTACAGGCTTGGTAGAATAATTTACAAGGATGAATTTTATGAAAAACAGATTTATAAACCACAGTAAGCTGCAGGGGCACGGAGCCTATTCGTCGGAATGTTTAATAATAGATCGTACACGGGAGTTCACTGCTGTTAAAAGCGGTGCAAAATTACTCTTCAGCCAATCTAGCGAAATTCGCAAGGTTGAATTCCCGATTTCCTAAACAAATGCAAGGAAATCTCGTAATTTCGTATTATTAAATACAAATTCGTAGAAATTGATGTGCACATTTTCCTGCTTCTGATGCATATAAATTATTTGTATTATTTTAATATTCATAGTAACATGATATATCACGATTAGGTATTATTGAATCCTCACAATAACTGAAATGCGCATTGTGCAGCATTGTTAGTACTCACCTAAATTGTGATGCGTTAATTATTAAACCAGTTTTGCACAATGTGCTCGTAGTTTCACTATTTAAACCAAAATTCATCATTATCCAGCAGGGAAAGTTTTTCTTTAGTGAAAAAATATTTAGAGCATGTTATGGTGTAGCTTTTTTCTCACCCTACAATGTTACAGGAATAATCGTTTAGCTTGCAAACCGAAAGGAATCTGCTCCACGCTAGTGAGGAGTATGAATGACGTACACACTTTCCCTCACACGGCAGTTTTGGCACTGAGCCTGCTCTGCCGTTGGCCCTCTCTATATACTGCGTGCGAGGTGCGTGCAGCGAGCTGTATCAAGGCTCAACTATTCCTCTATTTTTATGGCTTCTAATAAGCTTTTTATAGTCTTTATACGAGGTGAACGGCAAGAAAATATGCGTGGGCACGTTTACAATGCGCACGCATGACAACAATGCGTGGGAATTTCCGCAATGCGTAGGCATGTCCAATAGGGAGACACAAAATGATAAGTTATAAAATTCAAAGGAAATGAATGCATAGTTCATAGCATAACGGATGTCTTTTTATACCAGATGCAAAGTTCCTCTTTTCAAACTATTTCGTCTTTTAATAATGATTTTAATTACATTTGAGATGCCTGTATTTCAAAACTTTCGCATAAAATACAGGTTGGAACTAACATTTTTCGTTTCTTCACCACCCATAAATTTTTTTACATTCTTGCATATGATCAATGAAAATTCAAATCTTTCCATGGTAAAAAGCCGTTATTTTATGGCTATGAAGCATTTCCAAAATTTAAAACACCGATTATCAGCGAATTTTGTTAATTGAATCCCGTAACGACTAACATTTATTTGATCACCTCATAATAATGAGATTAATTAAATCTCCTACTGACTACAAATTCTTTATTTATAATTATGTTGCGGTGCAGAGTAAGAAATTCCGAATGGTTGACAACACTTATTACTCAATGACTCGTTTAGTAAAATTTTGTATACCCCAGTCCGTGATAGATCATATGATAGTATTTGAGTACAACTCAGCTTCTTTATCGCATCAGTATTTCAATACATACAAGTTCAAGTGTCCCTATCCTGGTGCTCATTTGCGTCTAATGCTTAACGTATTAACCAAACGTAATACCTCTGAAAGTTTGAATGACGTGATGAATGACGTAATTAGCCTTCATAGTCCTATTGTACATTTAATGAATTACTGGTGGTTAGAGAGGCTTAAGGATTATAAATATTGAATGATAACTGTACCATCTTAATACCTTAATCGAAACAACTAAATTGTCTTTTGAAGAAAAAAAAACATATTTTTTTATTGTTACGTATCTCAAAGATGGGCTGCGCGGAGTATTTTGAAATTTCGTGCGCCACAACTTGATAATAAAAGATACAGACAATATTCCTCTGGCGAGAACCAATGCTAACTTTTTCCACTCTCAATGGTTAAGCAAAGTTGACAGTAAAGCGTCTAAAAGTTTTATATTGCTCGCATCCTTGCATGGACTGGTCTTCTGTACGCCCAGCGTTTGTTTAAACGGACGCTCACTCATAAAAAATCAAACTGATTTGATTTATAATTTTACGCACAAATATTTTATTAAAATTCAATTCTGAGAATAAACCAACTATTAGGAGCCTAAACATATAATGCCTAATGCAGCGTAAATTGAACTTGGATGCTTATATTAGTAAATTCATTTCATAATTTGCAATTAACTTGTATCATTCGAAATAATGTTATCCATTATCGATTATTTACGTAAGGATTCATCTTAAGTACGATTGACTTTGGCTCGGTATGATACTTGCAAATTATGTACTTGTATATTATGATTCAGTATTAGCGCCCCCGCTGTGTGATAGCCACTTCATTGTGTGGCTGGAGCAGCATTTATTTTTATGATAAAGTTCCGTTTCGTTTCATTCTGCGAAAGTGAAATAATAATTCAAGCAGTCAATAAAAGTAAAACTGAGGGTCTACTAGTTCGTCAAAAATCGTTTAAAATGTCATTGGTTCTTTCCCAAGCGACATAGTCTCAATAACATTTGACTTTAGACGAGCCTTCCTCAAATTGCAATGAAACGAAGCAATTTTTCCAAAGATTACAAAAAAGCGCTTCCAACTTCTCGAGCGACATGAGGCCTGCTGATGCCTCGACAATATGGCAATGTTTTTGTTCTAAAAAGACCTTCATGTTTCCGTGATGATCGAGATTACAATTTTCAATCCATTGCGGAACTGATGACTTTCTGATGGTATTGACATTGGAACAAAAATTTAATAAGTTTGTCAGTTGCAGTGCCGAATTTTTGCATCTGTGAATAAAACGGTTCTTAACTATTATTATGGATAAGCGATGTGCTTCATCGTGGAACATTCGCTGTGATGATTACATGATGAATACCCTACGCAATTATATGTTTTCTTGCAGATATATAGGGTAACATGGGGCAGCGAGCCCACTGCGGGTCATGGGCCCATAGCGGGTTTCTCGCTAAGTATGGCAGATATTGGTCCGTGTTCTCTACCGCCGGTCGGCAGTTTCACTGGGATGAAGTGTACGGATTTGCGTTTTGCTAAGTGTTTGCGTTATTAAGTTCTTTGCGAATAACTGTTTTAGTCCAGATAAAAAATTTTTTGTCGCTAAATAAAGTTTTTTTCCATTACTATAGATGAAGATTTTGAAATTACTTTGAATTATTTTTTCAAAGTAATATTTATAGGGATAATTTTGAGACCAAGAGCAATGGGCCCATTTTGACACTTTTTACAAAATAGTGTTTCATTAAAAACTGAATAACTCTATAGGCGTCTAATTCACATCATACATTCCTCATTAGTTGCACCTTTAAACAAAACAAAAAACCATCTCGTATCAATTAAAACTTCATCAAAAATTTAGTTTGAAAAAAGGGGGGGGCGCGCTGCCCCACGTTGCCCTACTGTCGTATTCAAGATTTAATTCATAGTGCGCAAATTCAAAAATTGATCAATTTATTTTAGTAAGGAAGATCACAGATTAAATGCCACAATTTCAGAGGGTGACGTATTAATATAATTAATACTAAAAAAAATCGATCATATTAATAATTCCCTAAATACGAAGTTACCTTTAAATATTAGTGCAAAGGAATAACGCCGATATTATATGAAAAAAATGAAAATGTCATTTCTTCCGAACTGGAGAAAAGTTGACTTAACAATGAATAATATCATTGCACTAACTAAGATCCTGTCGCTATTCCTTTAAGATTAGCTGCCATGATTCGCAGAACAGATACACGAGAAGGCAAATGGCATCAATCATTGGAATGATTGATGCCATTGATTGATCAATCATCATCCGTCATTCAATGACGGATGTGATCAATCAATAATCATTTACTCAGAGACCCAATGACTGTGATTAGTTTAGAAGGATTTAATTTCTAAATTTAGATTTGAATAATTAAATTAATTCATTAATTTAGAAATGTGGTTTTCACTCAAAGGAAAAATAATTAGAATAATTTAAATTTTTCAAATAGCTGGAAATTTCACATTTGATCATTCGAATATTTTAAGTTTAATAACAGGTAATACTTAATTAAATTACACCATTTCTAATTTTCTTGTGTGAAATAATTCCAAGTTTAATATTTTTTGATTATTCTGCTATTGTTTGCATATCAGGAATGCAATCAATAGTCCGTGTTTCCTATTTTCCTCCGGCCTTCTTTCGGTATATAAAAACACGTTTACAACAAACGTGATATCGTGTATTAATGATGCAGCACTTTTACCATTAGGCTGATTTATCATTACTAAGACTGATCGTTCACAGGTCAAAAATGTTTGAAATAATTTAATGTCGCTTTCAATCTCTGCGAACATTTTCGCAACCTTATAAAAAATTGGGAGTCGCAAAACTCAGGCCTTTGAAAAGAGGCCTCCAGCCGACAAATGAGTGTCTTAAAACTTTTAGCCACTAATACGAAAAATTTCTTAAACTTTGCCGCGAAATGATGCGGGCTTGCAAGTTTCATGGAAACTTTGGCGTTTTTTGTTGATCGCGCGCTTAAATTGCTTGCCTTGACGTAGGGATTTATCCTCATTATGGTTCTGATTTTTTTTATACATTTTTGAGAAATGAGAGATTTCAGACACGCATTCACTTGTGATGTTGGCAGATTTTTTTTCCAAAATTTACATTTATTCCGCAATATTTCCTACGTTTAGGAAAAAGTGTTGATAAATGTAATTTGAAACATTCGCACTGAATTTCAACAAAAAATCAGGAACCACTCCGGTTCCAAATGTCCTCTTATCGTGGACCGAAAATTACTTATTTCTAGTTTACTTTAAGATCATTAATTCATATATTCGATTGACTTCAATGTTACATAAACTCAAATACCCTAGGCGTACCATAAACTTTTAGCCGTGATTCAACGAGCGACCAACCATAATTCACTTTTGGTTCAAACAAATGAGAAAGCAACAAATTTATTTCGCTTCTTTACTATAGTAAGGGAAGACGACCGCGTCCCTATCGTTCATTCTCAGGCCGTGAAAATAAATAATTTACTAGTAAATAGATATTTCATGTCAATAATCAACGTATGCCAAAATTTTCTCCCATATTTTTATCCAGTATCGCCGTGAGCTGCAACTGAAACTCCAATCCATCTACGCACGAGCGCAATTTTCTGCCATATTTAACTCGCTGTAATGCCACTACGAATTCATGAGCTCAAATTTGGGCCGTTTACGGGTCATTACGAGATCTTCAGGGCGCCGAAAGTGGCTCAATTCCTCCGGTTAAATGATACTATATATCGTTCAGAATTGATCGCTTTGATTAACCTGCACTGGAATATCCATGCCATAAATAATTTTTAACTCATGAAATTATTTGTCATAAAAAGTAGATTGAAATGGGATTCTTTTTTTACGCTCGCACCTGATGCATAGAAAAAATTTTCTTAAAATATTAAAGAATAAAAGGTTCTCTCATCTTTTATTCATGATAACACTGATAAATAAGCAAACCATTGGGCTCAATGCAATTTTTATATGCGAGCAAATGCCTGTTCAACAATTATCGCTGAATATATTAATGGATAAAATTCTTGATGAAATTATGAAGTTCCCAATTGTTCGAAAATTTTCTGATAAACAGACCTATTTTAAAAGGTTTCTCAATATTTCGCCAAACCTTTACATTGCACGGACAGAAAGAATAAATGTTTCATATTTATTTAGATCTGTTGGCTTCGATTCTGTCTGTTTTTGAATTTAACACGACCAGTCTGTTTCAACGTTAATTGATAAATAGTGAAAAAGTTTCTTTGGAGGTGCTATTAATTTATTTCGAATTATGGTTAGAATGGTTATGGCTAATTTTAACTTTATCGATGATTGCGTGCCTCTATTCGCCTCTCTTGCCTCTCTTGTGGGTTTTATTTTCGTGAACTAACAGCAATTTTTATTACATTTTTCCTGATTAAAATTTCATCGTTGCTGACTTCCTCTCGGTATCACAGTTTATTGCATTATCGATGAATAATAGAATCATTTTTATTGATGTCGCTGACCAAGAGCGATATTTACTTGATGGAAAGAGCAGTGAAGAAATTACAGGATCGCAACGATATGTCAACATCACTCCTGCCTCGGACGTACAGAAAGCGTTGCAATTCACATGCCTTTTCATTGCGTCTAATGCAGAACTTCAGCATCTTCATCTAACTTTTTCTTTTATAAATTTAACTTCCATTCAATGACGGCTGACTTCCTAATGTCGTTGAGACTCAAAGTTAAAATTTTGATCTCTATAAGGCTCCAAATTCGGACTACAATTGGCAATTTTTAACTTTGGCTTCGCTTCCTCGACATTTCTTTTTTGGATGAACCATTACAATTTCTGAAAACTGATTAGTGAAAAAATACCCATAATTACAGTATATGTATATATTAACTATTATTTACTAATTTTTTAGTTAATTGGTTTTCAGTATTTTTGGTCCAAGTATTTTTTGGTCCAAATACCCCTCTGAATGTTGTTACACCTGGGGGTTTAGATGGCACTGTAGTATGAAAGGTTAGATAACTAAGCCCAGGTTAGTGAAAGAAAGTGAGTCATGTGTAAGAAATCTTAAGAAAAACGACACTTGAACTACAAATTGCAAAGCGACGCAACGATTTAAAAAGGCTCGAGGGGGATTTCAAAGTCTAGATTATATATTTAGGCACCAAACAGTGAAAACTTTCATGTATTGGATACCATATCGTCAAGATGACTCCCGATTTTGCCAAACAACGGCATATTTTTCAATACTGACGTTAATTTCTTAGCTTGACATCTTTAAATTTATTATTTAATTAAAAGAATCGAGAAATTTCGCCATATTTTCTATAGAAACGTTGCGTAACCTGATCTATCATTGTTTCAAAAAGTTTAAGAAAGCAGAAAAATAAAATCTGACATAAATAGCAAAAATTGAAATTCGGCTGTCAGATGATTTAGTCCTTTACTGAAAATTTTCTGACCGCACTTTCGATTGATCGAGTAGCTCATATTCCACAACCAGCTTTATATCAGAAACGACGATCGCACGGATCACAGGAATGACTTTCAATGTTTTCTAGCTAATATATTCCATTTTATGCTCCATTTTGCTGAAAAAATTATTCCCCAGATAGTTATTTATAACTTCGTGTAAATAATATTCGTGAATCAAAGCTCCGTTGATACTGGCTACTACGAACGATATTCCGATATCTTTAGCTAAATCCTAAAACTTCAGTACATGATCTTTGTGCACCGACGATCCATCTTTCAACTCTATTACACGTGGGAAATTATAATTCGTGTGATAAGAGAAACGTAGAACCTTCGGAGTTCACAGAAACTTAGAATGTCTAATTGTTTATTGTTTATTCACCACCCATAAGTTTTTGAAATTCTTGCATGTGATCAAGAAAAATTCAAATATTTCCGTGAATTATTTTCTCCTCGAAAAGAATTCTGGCTTATGCGTCAAAAATGAGATTAGATTAAATTAGGGTATCAAATTTTCCACTTGCGCGATTTATTAAGCGTATCGTAAGGCCCGTACCGAGACATGAATTAGCAGCTCACTAGCTAAGACAACTCGTCTCGCAGGACTCTGATCCCATAAGGTTACAACAGCTCGTAAATTTACTGCATCAATCCAGTGGGCTCTAGTTGTGCCACGTGACACAACTTCTGAAGGGTTGTTGGTACAGGAAAGACCTCAATAGTTGAGCAGTTATATAAATAATATAGATAACTCAGCAATAATATAGTTTTTATTATAGTTTGTCATTGTTGCGTTAAAAAGAAAGAATACCTTCTTTTTGGAAAGTTTGTGTTTGCATAGCATTTAAATTTTGCAAATAAAATTTTCGGTATGATAAAATACAAAGCCAGAAATTTATTACTTATTCGTGTGCGTATCATATTAATAAGATGCGTCAATCCCCATAAAATAGATATCACTATTTGTTTTAGACTTTTGTATTACTTCTTCTATTTATCTAGCATAGATCGTGAGTATTTGAACGAAAATATTCACCCAAATTTTGTGTGTTTAATTTAGTTTGAATAATTTGCAAAAAGTTTTGCTTATTAATTTCCTTAATTTAATCCTCAATTTATATCTATGATGGTTCATCTAATCCTTCTGCTACACTCTAGTCATTGCTTCATCCGGTTTTGTAAGCTGGTATTTTGGTTCTTTCGCTGATTTTTTCGTTGAAATCACCTCAATTCTCCCAAATCGTGCAAATATTTGGGTCTTTATTCAAAATATTTTCTATCGTCCATCCTGCCTTTTGTGTCTCTTTGTTCCTCCTTGGAGCATAGGTACCTCTGAAGACTATTAATCCCATATTTCAGTTTGGATTTTGTTCAACTGTTTACAATAACGCGAAAATAATATTGCTTGCATATTTCTTTCTTGAAATTCAGTTTTTCAACTTTCTTCTAACGTTTCTTTCTTAAATTTCAGTAATTAAGTTCTGTTCTGCGATCCCCATCTTGAGCTCTCGCTTGCAACTCCATTAACGGGGCTACAACTTTCGGCTCTCTGGAGGAGGTCGTTGATCGACTCGCCCTCAAAAAAACTGCAGGTCAAGGAAACTATTTTTAAGAAATGAAAAGACTATTCATTGGACTAAATTAATAGGCAACGCCGCTGCAGCGTCTAACAGGCAAATAATTTAAGTATTAAATATCATCACGCCGTCTGTAGCGCAGATGCAACAATCTTCTCCGTTAAGTTCACTAATGGTTTCTGCTTCTGCAATAACAACTAAATATCACATACTTCTCCAGTCGTAGTATTTTTTAACGATGCTTTAGATCGATACCCGACAAAAGTTATTTTTCGAGACAAGATGACTTGATCACTAACATTGCAAGCCAATTAAAAAGTTGGAAGAGGAATGAAATGTTTGCAAAATTTAATATTTTTTCTACTGAATCGTTTTTCCATTTTTATTTCTTTGCTTTAAACTTCTGGATTATTTTCCGTCAGGATAAGATAAATTGTTTATTGCTCGTTTTCTAAAAAATTATTACCATTTACTTCAGAGCGCATTTGTCAGATTGACTCAAAGAGTTTTCTTTACTTTTATGCTCCACGAATACATGACATGTGTCATCATAAATTATCCCTGGACACTGTTAAACTTGGGATTAATGAAAATTACAATTATAATATTAATATAATAATTACGTTCAAAATAATATTGCAACCTCTGTACTTTTTGACCATAGAACTGGGTTTGGTAATTCATAAAACGTTTATTAATTAAAAAAAAAATTCTACCCATTCATTAATACTAGAACCAGCGTTAACCTACGAAAAATAAGGTGTATTTATAGAGCTTTAGAATTTATTGGTGGGGTCAAGTGCGATTCTGAAGACTAGTTTGAATAAGTTAGACTCAATTTAGATTTCCCCGCTTAATGTAGCCATAAAATGAAACCTGTATTGAATCGAAAGCAAAAGAATTTTATAGCAATTTGGATTCATTTAGCCTATACAAGATAGATGTAGGTGCAAAACTGCTTAACCACGACAACTACACAGCAACTTATGCCTATCCCATGAAGGGCTTTTTTCAAATGCCATGTTATGTCATAAAAGCATTATGCCTGTGAGGCACTATGTCAAGTATTGAAAGTTACATGCGTGTGGCATGATACTAAGTCATAAAAGTTAAATGCAAGTGTGGCATGATGTTATGTAATCAGAGCTTCATTCAAGTGTGGCATGACTTAATGACATAAAAGTTTCATGCAAATTCGGAATGATGTTATGACATAAAAGTTTCATGCAGGTGTGGCAAGAAATTATGTTATGTGAGTTTTATGCATGACGATGCTTCATGATAGCATTATACCAGCGTGCCCTTATGTTATGTTATATAAATTTCATGTCATTAATTATCGTCTATAACATTACTTCCAGAGTGATAGAATGTAATAAAAATTTTATGTAAGTGTGGGATGCTATGGCACAGAGAATTTCTAATCAGAATATGTTACTTATGATGTTTTTATTTTCCATGAAATTTACTGCCGTAGTTACTTATTTTCTTCACAACAATATTTTAGGAATAGGCAATACGATGAAGACTGATTATTGAAAAGTTATCAGAATGCATCACTAAATTTCATTGAGTCTATTTCCTGTATCACTTTATATTGAGATGAAATCAAATTTTTACGTTTTTTTCATAAGTCAACTTAGCATCATTGCCGCCTTTGATTGCCTTAACATATAGAAATTACCCCGTATCGTGATGGCTGGCTATGACATAAGCAAATGGCTTGCAAAACATGCATGACTTTTTTCTATTTAAGATGTAAATGCCATCCTGCCATTCTGTGTAAGTTTAGAATGTAAATTTTTCTTGCTTAAAAGAGGTTGAATAAAATAAGCGGTTTGCGACCTTGGCAATTAGCTAAATAATTAGCTTAAAGAATATTGCCATATGCTTATTATTGTGTACTTAGTGTTAGCAAAATTGCTGCAAACCAATTATAGTAATATTTTGGTCTTATCGTAGCGCAAAAGTCGTACTAATGAATAAATCATTTAATCAAGGCGGTTATGTGACTTATGCAGTGGTGGGGACTGTTCCGCTAATCCGCTAACCGCTAATTAGCGAAGCTAACGTTTTCTTTATCGGATTAGCTGTTCAGCTATCTTTGAAAACCTTTAGCGGACCAATTAGCTTCCGCTGAATTTAGTTCCGCTAACTGGCAGTCCGCTAAAAAAATTTAAAAATCTCTGATTTAATGCTAAGATCGTAAGCCGTGTGCAACGCCCACACTGACGGCTGACTACGTCATCATATGTTCACTAGCCAATCACGTCTTGTGTTACTGGCAGTAACACAAGACGTCCTGTACTGCAGTCCTCTGGTGGACGCAATGCTGGCAGGCCTCACGAAAAGGTTTGGGTCCCTCCTAGAAGACAAGGAGTGCTAGCTGGCAGCGGCCTTCCACCCTAAGTTTCGCCTGTTCTGGCTGGAAAAGCATAATCACAGCCATCTGAGCAGGGTACAGAAGGCCATGGAGACCGCCGTGGAGACAGCCCTGAGGGAATGTTGAGGAGGGCAGCAGCACCACCAGCAATGACTAGGATGGGGAAGATGACTTCTTCAGCAGCATTACTCAGCCCCTGGAGTGCAGGAGGAGCCACGGGTCACTGAAGTCCAAGGCACAGAATTTGGTGAAGACCTGGCTGGAAAGCAGCTCGAAGGAGGAATTGACTGACGTTGCCTTCTTGGGCGAGCAATGTTTTCCATAGGCAAGGATATCTTGAGTACCAAGAGAGCCACCCTGTCAGATGCCAACTTTGAGAGGCTGATGTTCATGAAAGGCAACAATCATCACCTCGAGGAGATGAAGGCGAAGGGCAAGCCAGAGTAAAAGGAGTGTGTAACCCTGGTGTAACCTTAATATTTATTTCATTTATTCATTTAATTATTTATATTGCGTACTCTTGATCATCATCTGATCTTGGCATGCTTCATCTTTTTTGAGAGCTCATTTTAAAGGCTGAAAGTTCAGCTCTCTAGGCCTGTTTTTCAGAGTTCCCCCCCCCAAAAAAAAATTTATCCAAATCTAAATTTATATATTTAAAGTTAACGGTTAGCGGTTAGCGGCAAATTCCGCTACATTTTTTTGGTAATTTATCGGTTTAGCGTTATCGAAGCTAACTTTTCAGTTAGCGGATTAGCGGTTATCGAAGCTAACTTTTAGATTAGCTGTGCTCACCACTGGACTTATGTCATATCAAAGGATTTTTTATTAAGGAAAATTTCCGCTTCTAACTTCCCGGTCTTCGTAAGTCAGCGAGAATTCTAATTTTCTTTCGTCGACGTTTTCTTTGACGCCAGTATTTTGGGTATACTATAAGCAAGTGCTCATTCCATTTAAATATTTATATAGCGTAATCGTCTCTTCACGCTTGTAAAATTGGCATTAAAAGAATCTAAATTTATTAATCATAAAGCATGGTAAGCTGAGCTACACCAACCACTGCTGTGAACTCACGGTAAATTTACACATAACACAGCGGCATCAACAGAATTGTAAGTTGAATCCTGGTAGCAAATGCCGTAGAGTAAATAACCAGCTCGTTTGTGCTATGAATATTATTTAATGATTAAGTCATTAGATTATTTAAATTGCGTTAATTACAGGTCTATATTTTCTTAATGCAAATTGGATAACTTATGGAAATATTTAAGTATATGCAGCTGAGCATTTACAAACAGCCTCAAAGAAGTAAAAAATCCTCTCCTAAATAGCTTCCACATTCCTCGTGCTATCTGCTGGTATGAGCAGTTTTAATAAAAAAATTGTATTGATTACGATAAGTTCTAATTTCCTAAACTGCCATAGCTGCTGGTTTATAATTGGCAATTTATGTGCTTCTTTTGTTTATTGAAATTTGACAATTTTAGTTGTTAATTATTATTAGATTCACTAGTAAATGTTATCAATAAATTATCTTCTCTAATTCCATTATTCTTTTCATTGACTCTAAATCAGAGCAGTTCAAATAAAACGTATAGAAGTCTTTTATTGCATAGATTAAAATATCACTCTCGTAGCTTAATTATTTTCGGGTTTTCAATATTTCATGTTTGGGATATACTTCGAATTCAATATTTCTTTTAGGGAATTCAGGAAGCTGTTGTTTCCTAAATTTTTATTTGTTCTGCTGACTGCAAATGGACTTCATTCTGAGCCCTTGACTCCTGTCACCAGAACCTGTCAGTGTTGTTGGTACAACGGTCAGGCGAAGGTGGGCTGTCGTGCTCCCGGTGCTAAGGTTTTGACTGGGATCGTCTTGAAGATCGCGTCTGTTCCTGAAACTCGCTTGATTCAAATCGAGCAATAAAATGCAAATTACAAGCTTTTAAATGGCCATTAACGCAAATGGAAATTGTCTGCTGGGAATCATGGACTTGTATTATTGATCTATTAAATGGGGTCATGAATTTAAGGATTCTCGTTTTGCAATTTATGGACGAGGTCCACATAAAGATTTTTGTTGGTTTTGTGCGAATGTATTTTACTTTCAAATCTTCCAATTCATTCATGCAACAATCAAAGATCCTTTGGGTCTGCATTTCTTCATTTTATATTTGCTACTTAAAAGTGTAAGCTACTCGACATTGAAATTTGGTTATCGACCCAGTTTAATTCTTATAAAAAATTAAGGACCTGCTTTGATAATCAAAGAAACAATTTATATATCATGAACTCCTTTTAATTGATGTTGCAGTTTCAATTCTCCCCTACAAACTAGAACATTATAAAGTTTTCCGTGAATGATGCTTAAATGGCGCCGCGAAAGTTGTTCCAATTTTATGAAGGGGTGAGAGTGTTTGGTGAGTCTTGGTAAATACTTTCTTTGCAGCAAACATTCTTCGGCAAACCAAACAAGCTAAGACCTGTCGTTTTTTCAGCATTAAACGGGCAAGAAAATTTCTAATATTTTCGTGCAATTTAAAAAGCTATCAAAAAATTATTTTGGCTGTTGAGCAAGAATTTTAAAATTTAGTTGTTGCGTGCTAATTGAACTATTAGATGTGTCTTGTTTTAAGCTTCCAGATAACTTGTTTCGTGGTAATTGAATAAATTATTAGTATTCAAAATTTTTATACTGAACCAATTTGGTACTAATCCACTTTTATTTAAAGTTATTAGTAAAAAATGTCATATTTTGCATGAGAAGCCATAATGAAACTTCATATATGATGCAATCATTAATTGTCGTTTCGATTGCAGCTTCTGTGAAGAAATATGAAAGAATATCTTGTCGAGCTTATAGTATTTTTTATGACACATTTTTTACGAACCATCGAGAAGTGAGTTCCAGGAATATTTAGAAACACTAATTCTGAAAGTTGAAAAAACTATCGTAATTCTTCCTACTGAAGCACTGCTAATAGACCGAAAGCAATGCGAAAAATGAATTATCCACACATTCGATAATTCCAGTTAAAATAATCCATATTACGCAATGTTTAGACCTCAGCTGAAAGCAAGTTTATTCTGTGTCGAAAATTACATTAAATTTTTCGGTGCTGCTGGTGTTTTTATCAGCCTTGTGTCGTGGTGCTCAGGGAGCGTGCTTCTCGACACCCCAAGAGTCCCTTCTGCACTGTTCATCGCAAAAAACTATTCCCGGCCAGGTAAGTGACTTTATATTTATTGTTAATGAGAGCAAAAACATTCTTTCCTATAAGTACATCGCAAAGAATTATTCCCGGCCAGGTAAGTGACTTTATATTAATTGTTAATGAGAGCAAAAACATTGTTTCCTATTATTTTCAATTATCCGCAATAATCCTAATTTAGTAAAATATTTTTTTTACTTCAGGTATTTTCAGCCTTATATGGACGTGTGAATTAATTTTGGCTAGCTCGGTGAAATTTGAATCAGTAGGCTAAATATCTTTCTGTCTAGGTATAATTATTGAAATGTTAAAAACGCATAAATATTACATATATACGCAAATGCAACGACGAATGCTCACAATATTTTAATCCATATATGATTTCTTCAGTAAGTGCCACCATTTTTTCATAATTGAACCAATATAGCGCCAGCACTTTTCGTCTTCAAGCAATTTCTGACTCGAGGAAAACTATAAAATCACCCAAAGTAATTGAATATTACGCAGTGAATCAAACGCTCGTAATAATTCTAACGCTTCATTGCTCAGAAATATTCAAAGTCGGAACACGTTTCAAAGGAAAACTCCATCAAGGCTGAGGTATCATTCCTATTCAGGGATCCTATAAAAAAAGCTCTCGAAATATCCTCAAAAAATGCATCGCAAATAACGGCGCATAATTGAGACTTTTACTAAAGTTCCTACCGGCGTACAAAGTCGGTGCTCTGTATTCAAACTTCTGAATGCTCATAATGAAGTAATTTTCATTATGTTCGCAAAAATGATCAATTCCGTCGAAAATATTAATTAAAAAATAAATTTGAGTTTTAATAACCGAACACTGAAAATTAATAGTTTATCATTACGAGTATAATGCCGTTTTACTACAATCATGAATTGTGATTATTAACCAACAAAGGTGCTATTGGGACATAGGGAGAAATTTATAGAATATTAAACCTGATTCAAAATAATTATTATGCAGTAATCTCCATTGCATTCTAGTTTATTTGATATCACAGGTTAAATATTAGTTATAAATAATATTTCAATTAGAATTTTTATTAGGTCAAAGGCAAAATTATTCCCTTTTAAAAGGTAATTCTTTTTACCTATTAGGTAAAAATAAAATGTCATAACAACTGTCATAGCAACTAGAACATGTCATAACTTTCCGTTTAAAATCTTGAGTTAATATTAAATTGCACTTGAATCTGATGAATGTAAAAACACTCACTGCATTAATATGGGTATTACATTGGAGCACCTAAAAATTTATATTCGGGATGATATTATTTAAAATTCTTCCAGAAGACATTATTCTAACATAATTGATATTTGTGAAAAATCAGGTTGAATTGTCTGGCTTTGGTTCAACGAAATAGGTTAAATTTTTGAAATTTTAGATTTTTGTATTCATTTTGCATTTTTCAGTAAAAATTCAATACATTTAATGTTCAAAAATTATCAAATTTACATGAAATAAGTCAATTTATAATCGTTACTAATTTTTATTTCCCTCATTTTCAGTCTATAGTTCTCATATAATACATGTTTTTCTCTTTATTGCCCTTTAACTGTTATTTGCCTTCGTCGTCTATCTTCTTCGCAATTTTTCCCTTTTCCTTTTAGTTTAAAAGCAATTTTTAAAGACTTATTTAGTTGGAGAGTCGAGGTAGTTTGTTGACTAAACGGCCCCATAAACTTACGATCACAAACCAAAAATAGGATCAAACACCCCTGGGTTTCGTAAAGGGTTTGTGTGATGCGTTTTTGTGAGGACTAACTCATACTATCATTACTGATAATGATCAGTAATAATGATCATCATCATCATTTTCTATTATAATAATGATCATCATCATCATTTTCAATTGTGATAATGATCATCATCTTGATTAATGAATTGGCTGAGCTCTGTGCCAAGGCTCTGTTTAAAGTCAGATGTTATATTTTTTCTTGTAAACAAAGTCAAGAAAGCTGAAAAGAAACCTATTTATACGGGTTCGCTTGAATGAAACTGTACTATTCTTCAGATGCAAATGAATAGAATATCTATGGGTTAGTGTAATGGATTCGTTCGCGTGCATACCTTAAAATATTGCTGCTACTGCGACCTTGTGTCGGACAGTCAAGCCAAGCTCTTCTTATTAATTCACAAACATAATTTATGTATGAGCAATGCAAGCGAACTAGATTTCCTGTGGGAGTAGGACTTGAAGAAGTTTGTTAACATGCATACTTTTGTTGAATATTTTTATCCGGGAATACTAGTTGATTACTTTCTGAAGGCATACGTCAGAAGCCAACTGGTCCTGGGCATTGTCGCTTTAGCTAACATTTCCGGCCCATTTCGCTCATATTTCCCGCCCATTTCGCTCATATTTTCACCATTTCGCTCACCCCGTAAATTTTGCTCATATTTTCCACCCATTTCGCTCACATTTACCTTCCATTTCACTCATATTTTCCACCCATTTCGCTCACATTTCCCACCCATTTCGCTCACCCCGTCAATTTTGTCACATTTCCCGCCCATTTCACTTACATTTTTTACCCATTTCGTTCACATTTCCCGCCCATTTCACTTACACTTCCTGCACTTCCTGTGCATTTCGCTTACATTTCCTGCCCATTTCGCTCACATTCCCCATATCAATCCCAATTAATATCCCAACCCCTGAGGTGGAAATGAAGTCCAACAAGGATTTCGGTTTACTTTCTTTGTTTTCAGGCGATTAAGAAATTTAAGCGTCAATGTCTAGGCTATAAAACATCTAGCTCGATCAAGATTTTAGGATCTCTTGTATATACAAATAATGAACTATTAAAACGAATGATAAAATGCATGTCAGTTAAATTGCACACGCTATCGAATTAACAAATACACTAATTGTTGCTTTAACTCAGGATTCACATAGAATGTTTTCATATATTTATAACTGAAAATCAGCCTCTTACAGCCTACACCTGTACGTCTCCGTACTACAATAGTTACCTAAGTGGACATAAAAATGATAAAAATTTTATCAATTCACATATTTCGTTAAAAAATTAGAATTTTATTAAAAACCTTTGCACTATCAAATTGACAACCTGTATGAAAAGGTGCAATTAGAAAATAAATGTTAATAAATTACTGGCAATAGGAACTTACTAAATCATGAAAGTAATATTTCATTCATTCGAATAAACGTATCATAGTCACATGCCTGAAATAATTCAGAAATAGTTATTAATATTATGATCATTCATTTTCTACATATCATATTCTCACTTCTTTGTTTCAATATCTTTTATCACTGCCTTTCGGAACATCGCGGCTGTTTTCCTTCTATTGAAATATGCTTCAGGTTTCAAATTTTGTATTCCAATCGCATTCAAGATCAACGTGATAATTACGAGCATCATGAAATTATTTGGAATAGTGTCCCTCGTAATATCGTGTAGCGAAGATATGCCCGGTCATCGCCTAGTAGCCTAGTGAACGTTCGGTCATTATTGCCTGCTCGAATTGACAATAATGAATTATAAATCACCCAGGGTGATTTGGCATGATCAGGATAAGCTTTACAGTCGTCTTTTAATCTCGTCAACTGTCGCGTGCTGCTGATTACGAATTACTAACAGACTTATGGCAGCAGCGTGCTGCTGACTACGAATTACTAACAGACTTATGGCAGCAGCGTGCTGCCGATTATGAATAACTAACAGACTACATTGCAGCTGATTATATATGACCAATAGATATTTGAGTATCAGTGCGCTGCAGTATTTACATCCTCAATGTGTAACGAATATCTGTAAATTTTCTTTAGTGTTCACGCTGAAGCTCCTCTACTGACTTGATTTTTGAGATGGATTGCAAAACCTTCGTGATTAAAATCAGGATATCAGCCGAAGAAGACTGCTCAAGTAATAACAAATTGTTCATATGTAGGATTGGAGTGTATAAATATGATAATTACAATGTCTCCCTCTATACTTGTACACTAAATATGCCTTTAGATTCGGGTGTTGGTAAACTGGCAATGCAGAATTAAATAGAGCCAATATGCCCGGTAATGCTTCATTAGACTCCTTCAGACAAAATCTTAAAATTTATGGCAAATTCACACAATGTCAGTTTTAATAAATCTTCAGATACAAGGTGATTCACGGAAACTTCCTTATTTGAAAGATCAATAAAAAAACTAGTATAGATATCATCGAAATATAAATTTTAATGAAAAATATATAACCTGAATTTTTGTACCATTTTGTTTTGAAGATAACGTCGGACAAATGACGGCCCCCGTTTTCAATACATTCAGTTAGTCGACTTTAAAGTTCCGTTTAACTCGTCGAAGCATATTGACGGGTATGTTGGCGATGGCTTGGGATGGGATGTTGGCGATGGCCGAAATACATGTGAATCGCTTCTGGATAACTTGCCTCATGATGCAGTCGTTTGCTTCAGCGATGGGTTTCACTTACACATTTCCGGCAGCATAAAGAAACAGAACATGCGTTATTGGCGTGATAATAATCAGCGTGAACTCCTTCAGCGGCCACTTTATTGTGAACGCGGAACTGCATGTGTGGTGTGCGGTGTCAAAATTCGGCATAGTTGGCCCTTATTTTTTGAGGAAAACGTGCACGCAGTTACGGTGACTGCAGCTAGGGATGACACGCAAATGGTTGACGCCTGCTTATTTCGATAAAAAAAATGACTGGAATGAATGTGTGGGATGTCCGGCTCCAACAAGATGGGGCCACCGCCCACGCAACGCTATGTTCAATGGATTTTCTGAGACAACATTTCGCAGAGTGCCTCATCTCCTTGAGAGGTCGCCTTTTTTGGCCAGCCCGATCCCCGATTTGGCTCCGTGTGACTTTTTGGGGCAATCAGTTGTTTGTAATGATTGTCCAGGAATCCTACCTCATTTGAAGAACAACATACGCCAACATGTCCATCAATATGCCTCAGCGAGTTGAAATGAACTTCAAAACTCGAATAAATAAATGCTTTAACAATGTGGGCCTTCATTTGTCAGATACCCTCTTTAAAACTAAATGAGACAGAAATTTAGGGAATGTCTTTTTCAATAAAAGTTAAGTTCTAATTATATCTTAACTAGTTCTTTTTTGTTAAGATTTCAAATCAGGAAGTTTCCGTAAATCATCCTATATATCAAATCATTATTGTGCCGCCGAACGCAGTGGAAAAACACTCCTGAATGTGAGACGTTATTGTTTTATTATCGGTGACGACATTTAGACGTTAGTGTAAACACGTCATTGTGGACACCACAAACACGCCTTTAAAGTCTGACGAGTTATTCTGTTCACATGTTCTATCCAACCAAAACAAAGTTCACACATATACCATCATTAAATGTATACCCTTCAGTTCAACACCTCAGACATTTCGTCTTATCGACAAAAGCCTTCATTAGAAACGTCGGTATAAACTAGATGTCGGTATTGACGCGCTGAACAAATAATTGGTCTACACAGAAAAATTAATGGGACATATTGACCAAATTGCGAAAAATTTCTTGCACGTAACACTGATACGCCATTTTGCCAGGCTAAACTGGGTCAGAATGACCCAAACAAAAGTAAAAATGACACCGCAATAAGGACAAATTTAACTAATTTCTTTGAGTGCGACGTAGCTACTTGACCCAAGCACCCCGCCCTGTCCTAGCATCGAGGACAGTTTGTGGTTTACGTGCAATATTTACCACGCTGATAATCACCATTAATCACCACAGTTTATAATTCTTTAATTGGGCGGCCGTGTTCGACATGATGGCAATGATTTATCCATTTTAAGGCCCCACAATAAATGATTTTTTTATGGCCATACCTTTTATTTTTTACTTGTGATCGCAGATCTTTAGAAATTTAGTTGGTCACGTAGGCTAAACTTTGCAATTTCCTAGCAAAAATTAATAGTATTTGTAGAAATAAATTAAGTTATTAATATATTTATTAAACACATTCGTATAATTACTTTCACTACTGACTCCTTCGATCAATTATTAAATATTTCGCGCTAAAATTCTATGTTATGTGACGACAGCCATTCCTGCATTTACATATACACACATATAGTTTCTTATATGACCAGCATCCTATGAGGGAAATTATCCTGATCAACAGCGAAATTTTCTTCCTTTTTATATAATCATTTGATATATCTAGCGAAAAGGGATATATGGATAGTGGATTCTGAGCTGCAATGTTTACGGCGTGAAAACCAGTTATATTTTCTATTTTTTAAAATTTTTCCACCTAATTCCTTAGCTATAATTAATTAAGTTTTGAATTTAGTGTGGCTAGAATTATTGGTGCATAAAAAATGGTTGTGGGATAGATGATATAATGTACAATAGTTTTATGCACCCTGCTGCCACTGCACCCATATTATCCCGGGGTATAATTATTTGTTCATGTTATTGACATATTATTATTCCATCATGTTATTGTCATGACTGGTGGGTATATGAGCACTACTGAATTTTTCCGTAGATTGGGTGAATTTTTCCCTTGGTATCAATGCCATCGTAATCGCATTGATCACGACTCATAAGACGACACATCTTTCAGTACCCCCATCCATGCTGAAGGATTCTAATCTTCATTGAAAAGATAATTTTAGTCAGGAAAGATGTGATAATACGAGGGTCAATACGAAGGTTAATACGAAGGTTAATACGAGGTTAATACGTGGGTTAATACGAGGGTTAATATAAGGGTTAATACGAAGGTTAATACGAAGGTTAGTTATCTTAACCTAAATTTTAATACTAGATCTGTATCCAGATTCTCCTGCAGAGAATGTTTAATTTCTCTGTGTAATTTAGTGCACATGCAAACGCGGTTGCATTTAATTTCATTTATTAATTCACACATTTAATTTAATTTTCAATTGCAAAAGGCGCATTTTTCTTTATGAGTAAATATTGTTATAATTTTTCCACGCCTTTTTATTTACTTATAATTTCTGGAACAATATTTTATGTCTTCAAACATGCTTCCGACTTGAAAAATTAACTCTAATATAATAAAAGAGATTGACAATTTTATTTCGATAATAAACATTTGATCTATTGTACACATTTATTTTTTAACTTTTCTCCTTGCAGAAATAATAATACTTTCATCTGGAATTTTAACCTGCAGTTTATTACATACGCACTTCCATATCAGTTTCTGGAAACTAGTTATCTATGACATGGTGAAAGGTCATAAAAGAGCTATTTTAACATCGATCAGAATTTTTCGGAGCAGATATTTTGGCATCTGTTCCATTTAAACTTGAAATCTTACATGTAAGTCGTTGAACATCATCTATTTTTTCCACCAATCTAGATTTTTTCTCCTTTGTCATGCCTTCTAAATTTTTCCAGGACCGCCAAATGTTTCTGAGGCGTGCCTTCTTGTCTACGAGAAATTGCCTATCGAGATAAAAAATGAGCTTGCGAACGACATTAGCCAGGCAATCTATCCCTATTTCTTCGATTTTTTAGCAACTTACGCTACTCATCTTAACCATGAGTAAATCTGCATGTTGTACCCCGATCTTCTGCGACACATATTTTATCCGTCGTTTTCTTAACATCTTGGACATTTCTAAATATAGTCGTAAGAGTCATTTTCACAAGTTTAATTAGTAAAATTGATAAAATTATTTGTATTTTTACCATGGCAATCGTAACAGATTCAGTTGCGGCTAAGTTTTTTTCGGGAACGGCAAACGTGATCGATAAATTTTAAGCTTGACATCACCTAACTAATATGGCACATCTTCATCATCATATTTGTTGTCAGTGTGAATATGCGGAGGCATCATTAATTTCTGGGCTCAAACAATTGTTGATTCAGCATCTAAAGAACGTTTCTTTATTCCCAAAGTAATACCCGCATTCACATTCTAGATTGTTTTATTGTAAATGATTAATCTCAACTCAAAGTTCACTGTAGCCTGATTCAAGCTTTAAACATTTTCATTCTGAATCTAAAATTTTGCAGGACTCATTTTGTTTGCATGTTATAACTCGGCATCTCATATGAACAAGCGCGACTCTGTTCCGTTGCCAACACTTAAATTATTGCAAACACTGAAATATTTTGATGTACTGACTTGTTAAAAAAAGTGTGTGTTGTAATGACAAACAACCCATCAATCAAGTTCATTCTCCGTTGAAATTTTTGAAATAATTTCATCATAGGACGTTCGCACAGATTCTAAATGTTTTATTAATAATTTAGAAGACTTGCTTTTTAAGTCATGCATAAAAATTTATTCAAAATAATGTTAAGGCCATAGCCTAGTGGCTTACGCAATATTTGATTCAAAATTCAAAACAACATAACAGTAATTCATGTTATGTTAAACGTCATTTGTTTCTCGAATTTAAAGCGCTCGCTAATAAAGAAACTGACAAAGAATTAAAAAATTTAAATTGCTGCTATAGGTTAATGAAAGAATATTTCTATTGGAAGATCAAGATCCCTTTATTCGTTCGCTAGAGCACATGCATTTCAGGTTGAGTGTTTTCGCAACTCAGTTTTTTTTGCAGCCTCAAATAGATGACATGACAGGCTGAGCCTTCATAACGCTCTTAGTACACTAGAGGCTGCGGTGGCTGAGATAAACGAGCGTCCATGCTCTTAGCACTCCTCACTCGTTTGATGTACGATTTTCGTATAATTATTTTTATTTTTTTTAAACGAAAATTTTTCGTGAATTCAAAAGCACCTAAAAAGTTAAATAAATTCAGAGATGTAAATTCGCCGTATTTTAAGCTAATTATTGTAATTTTTATTGTTATTTTCTTTGCAATGAAATTAAATGTTGATTTTCATAATATTTTAGTATAAAATATCTTCATTATGGGCAATAATACGTAGAATTATCTGGTAAAACCTCCTAGGTTTCGATCGACATTAACCAATTCACTCCCGATTTTCTTTAGCCCCAAATCCTCAAATTTCCTTCGGAATCTCTTTCAAAATTTCGCTGAACAATTTTGGCTGAGTATAAAAAAACAAAAGAACGTCTACCCATCAGATCGATTTTCATAACCTAGTTTCGAGCTTGAAAATAATTTCAACCGGCAGCTAACAAACTTTTTGTCTTTACAGTAACATTGCTTAAACTTTACAGTAACACTTGACGATAAGCTTACCAAAAACTTTCAAAAAGATACCCTGTCTTGACTCTGCTTTGACGCCAAATCCATTCCCAAGCCGCGCCCGATCCACGCCCAACCCACACCCCTGGCTGCTTTGTTTACACTCTATGTCACGCGCATATCGTCTTTGTCTACACGTTTCTCAGGGCAAACAAACTCGATGATGTCAACAACGTGACGTAGCGCAAAGGCCTTCACTGCGAAGGTCAAACGGCCGAGTCTTGAGATATGGAGCTAACGGAGGCATATAAGTTTTGATACAAATCACAATTTTATTTATTGTCTTCGTCAATAGAGCATTTATTTGTTTTAGTAAACGTGTCATAGGCGTTTTCCCGATCGCTGACTATCTAAGTAAGACTGTTGCTTAGGTTTGACATATGAAATTCACCTTTGCAATGTATTTTCCCTGTCAACTTAATGGCGTATTTGTGTGTGACTTGTGCCCCATGACAGCCAAGCTGTGGGGGGAGGGATGGAGCTGCGGTGATGGAAAAAATTCCTAGGAGCGAAAGTTTTTATTTTCTCGAGGCGTGGGCGGACTCGGGTCAAGCGTTCTTTTGTCCCGGCACCTGCTCTTGTCACAACCACGGTTTTTGTCCCAGCCGTAGCTTTTGTCCCAAACGTTCCTTTTGTCTCACCGCGGCTTTTATCAAAATGTGGCTATTATCTCAACCACGGTCTTTGTCCCAAGAAATTAGGTTCTTGTGCCAATCACCCATTTTTTCCCAACCCTGGTTTTGTCCTAACCATGGCTTTGTTACAACACGGCTTCTGTCAAGCCACGTTTTTTGTCCAAGCCACGGTTAATGTCCCAGCGTGGCTTCTGTCTTAAACACGGTGTCTGTCCCAACGCGGCTTCTATCCCAACCACGATTTCTATCCTAACTGCGGCTTTTATCCATCAACCACGATTTTTATCCCAACGCGGCCTCCATCAACCACGATTTTTATCCCAACGCGGCCTCCATCAACCACGATTTTTATCCCAACGCAGCCTCTATCCCAACCAGGATTTTTATCCCAACGCGGCTTCTATCCCAACCACGATTTCTATCCTAACTGCGGCTTTTGTACTAGTGCAGGTTACTGGCACAAGTTGCACGACTTATCTTAGGTAGTTGTTGTGTCAGTTCCTACCTAAATTTCCTACCTTAGGCTCTAATTTAAATTATATCATTCAGCAACCAATTTGAAGTCATCAATATTTTAAGAAAATAAAAGTGAAAAATTCAAAACTTTTTGAACAGATGTGTGAAAACGTATTCCTAACTTGACATGACTTGATTTTTTTCCGTGATGTTGTCTTGGCTTGTGTAATTTCACAGAATTTATTGTCTTGTTCAATTTCAGCGATTATTCGGCTTAGCACAATCAAGCAATGAACAAATTAATGATGTCGTAAAAGTTTTTTATGATTGTTTCCCGTCATGTTTTCTGATGACTTACTCATTTCTGTCTTCACGGTGAGACATGAGTACTTCTTGGTAGTAGTAATTTTACGTGCTAATCAGCATGTGATATTGCTAGTTATGGAACTCTTATCCAGACAATCCAATCACATATGAGGATTTCAGCTGTGCGTCATGTTTTCCCTCAAACTTTTTCCTTTACAAACAATTTGAGTGGTTCTTACTTAAAATTTCCTATTTACTCACTCGTTTTTTTCAGTAGTCTCCATCATCTACTCTTATATTAATATGTGATAAGTTTCAAGTACTAAGAACATTTTATAGCGATGTGGTGAATTTCTGCGCAATACTTTTTGCTATTCAACTTACTTGAGAGAAGTTTATAGGTACATTAATGGCTACAAATTTGATGAATTTTCATTAAATATCTAATCTCGACGACAAATTGACAGTGTCAAGCATGAGGGATCAGAGTATGCCACATAATGAACTCAATAATGCGCTGCGAGCTTCTTACTTGATTGATTTATTCTCCAATAATGAGCTTACTGGTCGCGTGTATCTCCCAGCTGCGCGAATTTGCTGCAGTTTCCATCACTTGACTTAATTTGTTGATATATTCTTCACTGAATTATGAATTCTTCCTGAATTTTTACAAACTGGTGTTGATAATAATTTAAAAACCAATTTAGATAGCTTGAATTTTGCGGGAACTTTATGAAATTTATATATCGGTAAAATGCATTGGTGCAGGATTTGTTCTGTTCTACAAACCTTAAACTTTAGTAGTTTAGTTTGGACTGCGAAAATCAGAAGTAAACAATTCTACCGTTCCACAATTTTAATCTTGGTAATTCACATGGCGTTTTCTTATCGAGTTTTTCCTAAACTGAATGCACTCCATATTGATAGTGAGTGTAATGAATACACTCATTGTATATGTGTAATGAAGTGTACGATGAATCATACATTCAGTGAATCATACATCAGTGAATCATACATCATAATCATTCAGTGAATGATTAACAGTGTACAGTGTAGTGTACATAAGTGTACACTACACTGTAGAGTAGGGAATACTCTCGCCACACTGCATACACTCATTCCTTACAATTTTAATTATTAAGTGTAAAAACAATAAGGTTGCGCTTGCCTGTGATATTGAAATGTTTATAGTGCATCGAAATGTTTTCCAACTGTCCCCCAGAGAGCTTTAAAATTAATAGGTTGAAATGATTTAATAATACTTATAGTTTTCTGTCAAATTAAAAACTGTACTTTTGAAAATAATTTGGGTCATTTTCGTTCTTTTTAGATGTGTCATCGACGCAGTCTTCCACACGAAGCAATTACCTCCACAAAGAGATTTCCTCGTCATGGAACAGGAACCACACGTCGTCTATTGGACGTGCATCTTTTTCATCGTTAAATCGAAGTCCATCGATGGGAAATAGAAATCTTCCAACCTCAGATGCCAATTTTTTACCATCTGTTAAAAATGTTGACGTGACAACGACCAATTTCACACCGCCAATGACAAAAATAATATCCACAACGGGACATTCCACTCCTCTACAGCAGAATATTTCGAACAGATATTACTCTGCCAAATATGGGAATTCTACCTCATCTCGAGTTGTGAACATAATCATTGAGAACACCTCGCCAACGAGCGTTCGTGTAATGTGGGAACATACAAATGATATAAGGCAGAGGGTACAATATCGCGTTACTTATTGGCCCACTAACTCTAAATATTCTTTTTCTTCTGTTAATTCTACTTCCACGCCCTCTATTAATAGAACAGAGAACAATTCTAGAAAAGAAACAGAATCTCACAAGGGTGTTTTATTAGAAAAATTAAAACAAAAATTTGACACTATGCTCGTAAATGATGGAAGCAACGAGGAAGCCGGCGCTGAAGAGATTAAAACCACTGAAGTTTCCAGGAAAATAGACAATGGCAGCGAAAAACTGGTTGTTCAGAAGAATGGAAAAAAGAGAGAAAGCGAGGAGTTGCCACAATCCGAAGAAAAAATTGAGGACGCCGAAAGGTAAGAATTTGAAACACAAATTCTCGCGAATTTGAAACACAAATTCTCGCGAATTTGAAACACAAATCGGAATTTAAGCCTAATATCGAGATTTTTTATGTAATTTTTTTTGCATGAACATTTATTGACGTTCATTATTTAAAAAATATATCTGCATCGAACATATATGGCTCCTTACTCAAGTTCACGAAATGACCACTGCCG
The DNA here is from genome assembly GCF_000764305.2 of Hyalella azteca. Classification (NCBI taxonomy): domain Eukaryota; kingdom Metazoa; phylum Arthropoda; class Malacostraca; order Amphipoda; family Hyalellidae; genus Hyalella; species Hyalella azteca. The sequence goes on from NW_025939917.1 coordinate 554,013, forward strand.
TGTTTACTGTGTTTGTATGGAAATGCCGTTACCTCGAGTTTTAAACCCCGCATACCATATTTTTCATGAATAAATTGGATATTACGATACTTTTGTTTCGAAATGGTAACTGTAATAATTAGCTACTTATGCTATCTGTAACAATCTTAATAAAATCATTTGAATTAATCAGAGAAGAATAAACTGCGACACTGGATGCGTTCACTTAATTTACATTTGAAAAGCGTATTATAACCCTGCAGAAGTGAGGCTTGGTTCAGCGTCGAGGTGGAGGTGTTGGAAGGCAAAACTGGCGTTCTCCTACAACACTTAACGCCTAACACCCACTACGCCATTGTCGTAACAGAGCTCGACAACACCAGTGTTAGGTGGTCTAGAAATGCCACATTCACCACCTCAACAGGTACGTTATGTTACTTAATTGCTGCATCTCAGATAAATAAATATGTATCAATAAGTTTGCCCTCAATAAAATAATTGTTAATGTAATCATTTTCACCTACTACTGATGTTGGGATGACTTATCAATGATTTAATCAAGGGAATGCCAAGGAAAATGTTGAATATTTTTGAAGTTAACTGCCTAACCTCGATGTCACTTCCATAAAAAGCTCAGCCCCAGCCGCCTCTCAGCGGGCCGCCCTGACGCTTTCCTTGTCCGCTGTGGAGTCCGTCCGTCTGTCCGTCTGTTTTGGCTGTCCGTCTGTCCGTCCGTCCGTCCGTCCGTCCGTCCGTCCGTCCGTCCTTCCGTCCGTGACTTCACGTTTTCGTCGACGAGAAAATGCGCTCTCTGTCACGTACTGCAGTGAGTACTGAGTTATATTTTTATAAGTTTCCGTTCGGCATTGGTAAATAGACTGAAATTAAATTCATTGTAAAAGATATGCTATTTATTTTTTCCTAAGTGAATAGTAACCCCAATCGGAACTGACTCGCACTGCTCCTCCTGACATATAAACTCATTGTAAAGACGCTACTTTCTAGTCCGACATTTAAATTGTTCGGCTAATGAATTGTAAGAACGCTTCTTGACGGGTAAGATTCACAGCTGATGAAGTGTGAAAGACGCCACCTATACTCCATGCAATTAAACTCTTTTGTGGATTACGTCTGAAAGACGCAATTTTCATTAAAACATGCAGACTAAACAGGCATAAAAGATGTCGCCTTCGGACGGGCAACGACTCGAGTGACTCTTTGGCTGCTCTTCGTAGCAGCGAAACATGACCGGCGACTGGCAGTATGTCTAGGAGGCTAATTAAATAAAGACGTGAAATAAGACCAGCGACAGCAGTAGGAGGCTAAGTAAATAAGAGACAGATAGAAAAGCTGCCACATACGAACGTAACTGCGCTTCGTGGTCACTTCGATGAGCATTAAAACCTTTAGCTATCTGTGATACATCGGTACAGTGACGAATTGTCACTGAACAGGCTGGGCTGGAAGTGAGCGGCAGGCGGTGGAAAGGCAGACGGTGGAAGGGCAGACGGTGGAAAGACAGACGGTGGAAGGACAGACGGTGGAAGGGCAGACGGTGGAAGGACAGGCGGTGGAAGAACAGGCGGTGGAAGAACAGGTGGTGGAAGGGCAGACGGTGGAAGGACAGGCGGTGGAAGGGCAGACGGTGGAAGAACAGGTGGTTGAAGAGCATGTGGTGCAGGCGGAGGAAGCGACCATCCTGTTGCTGGTGCTGCTGGGCTGGGGTGTCGCCATCGGTCTATTCTTCAACAGGTGGTGTTATTAGAATAACGAGTAGTAATATCAAGGCATAAAACACTGTCACTGAATAATCATTTCAACTAATTGCAGTTTTTAGTTTGCCTATACTTTCTCATTTTTCAAAATACTTAGGAATCATAAAATAGATAAATACCATACAAAAAATTACTATGTATGTACTGATGGTCCAAGCAACATAGAAAATGAGTTGGATTACGTACATCATTAGCATGCTTTAATCACAAGTTCAGTAAGTTGTTAATTGTAAAGAAAACAAAAAGTAAATTCATGAGATTTTTGCCAAAAACGTTTCGGAGACCAGCTGCATCACCAGTGTTATTGAATTAATGATGGTGCTGGTTTATGATACACTTACGATGAAGTGCTCCCAATTTATTCCAGAGGGTCATTCAAAGCACATTTTTTTTGCAAGCATGAATTTAATAGTTCTCGCATTTAAAAAAAGTAGGCCATTATTCTCAGTAAAAACTACATGCATTACCATAAATCGATCCGCCAGTTAGAAAGCATGGTTTGAAGTGAGCGAATATCAGATGTTGTGAATTTTGATTCAAGTATAAATATAAGAAAAAATTTTTTCGAAATCATTCATTGGTCACTTTTACCTACGCTCGCTACTTTGGTCGCTTTAGTCTGTTTTGTGCTTCTGAACTTTGTGCTAAATAAATTCTCAAGTAATTTCATATTCTGTTACTGTTCAATGTCACCACTTTCAGCAATATATGTCACTGAATTTACTTGATGAATAAACTAGCTATAAAGTTGTGATCATAAGCCAGAAAAAACTGAATTGTTTTCACGCAATTTATTTTATCAAGCTTCATCAAAATTATGCAGAATTAAATTCGTAGCTATTCTCCTGGACGCGTAATTAAGTTGTTGGCGATAGGGCCGCGTGGGCGCAGGGTTTTACGGCCCTGCCATGGAAACCTGCGGCTATTAATCTCGGCTGAGGGTTTTCTTTTTGACTCTAGAAAATTTAGTTTTCATTGAGCAGGAATTGAAAAAAGTTTGGCTGAAGAATGCCCTTGCAGATTTTTCAGCTACTCGCCCACTGCCAAACAGGGGATAACATTAAAAATATTCACTGTGTGGCTGAGTAGTTAAAGTTGTGTTCTTTCAAGATTGGAGCAGTGAGTTGCGGGTTCGATTCCAGCTTCATGTGACAGTTTTGGCCAAATCCTGGCGGTTAAGCACAGATAGATTAGAACAGCAATTAGCGTGTTCGAGATCCACAACAAGCTGTAAATATTCTGCAATGTTTAGAAATAGTGAAAGGCTTTAATATGGACTAGTCTTGAATGCTGACACCGCTATTACTTTAACTCATAATTAAGCTCGCAAAACGGATAAAATTACAGTAACCTCTCGGTCGAAGCAGTAAGAATTAATCTCTTTTTATGATTGTGAATTGAGATTTGTGATATATTTTACACTATCAGAATTATAATCTCTCGATTAGGAAACTTTTAATATTTCAACACGATTATTTTCTGTTTGCTCCTGCACAGAACAATCTCATGCGTGATTTTTATCCCTGTAGGATTTATATTGCGCTTGTTTATTCAAGAAAAGATCATGATTTTTGAATAAAATGAACTCAGTATGACGTACTTATTCGTTGTAACTCATGAATCGTATCAGGGTTGTTTATAGTTCATACTATACTGGCTCACGATATATTCGTTACATGACAAGAAATTTATATTACTTTGATTTGATGAGGTATCTTTTGCGTTATTTTATTTTGGTTATTATAATTTATATTTGGAACTTTTTCATAATATTTCAAAGTATTGTGTTACTACATTCCACCAATTAATAGTATAATTAATAAGTAAATTAATATTATTTTATTACAATTAATAATTAATATAATATAATTAATATTCTATTATATATTAACTAATATAATTAATTATAATGGTACATGTAATTGAAGGTGGGGCAAAATCCGAATGCTGGAGCCTTGGCAGGAGCCCTTCAAGGAGGGGGCGGCAGCGATGTCCCCCCCGTTGACCCCGCGCCCCCCCTACAAGCACCACAAGGTATGGGGGGCACTTCACTGTATTACAGTCACTCTCTTTTACGTGTAACAATTATTTATTGTTACACTATGAAATACTATGAAAAATACTAATACTACTAATACTATGAAAAATTGTACGGAAAAAACTAAAATCAATCACCTTTAAGACAATATTCAACGCTATTTACTTGTCTGAAAATGTGTAAAAATTATTAATTGTTACACGTAATTACTAAAATTATTCACGTGTAACACTGTAAATAATTTTACTAAAAAAAAGAGCACGTTACTGTGCTGTACCTCTTTATTTTCATGTAAGCAATACTATTAAAAATTGTACAGAAAAAAATTAATGTCATCTCTGACATAATATTTAACGTTATTTACTCGTCTGAAAAGATAAATATTCTGTTTAATTGGTATTAAAATGTCAATATTATGAGATTATTGTCATGTTTTATAAATATTACTTATAATTGCTTTCAATTATATTTTATCTATTCGCCTGTTTTTTTTCTTTGCTGTCCGTGAGATATGCTCTAGTTACTACTCACATCCTATGTGTTGTATTTTCCTTTTTCTAATTCACTATATGACAATGAAGAGTTCTTACAAACGACGGCATTAAATTTTCATTTTTTAACCGCCGAAAATATGTGCGTCATATATACTATATTTGAATTAGATAGCTCATTCATCTTTGGCTTGGTTATTTGCACCATTTTTCTATACTACAAGAACCAAATTTAGCCAAAATTGACGATAATGAAGTCAGAATTCTCATGTATTGTATATTAATGGCTGCATAATATTATATTAGTTGCAGCACAATATAATATTAGTGGCTGCATAATATTATATTAGTTGCAGCACAATATAATATTAGTGGCTGCACAATATAATATTAGTGGCTGCACAATATAATATTAGTGGCTGCACAATATAATATTAGTGGCTGCACAATATAATATTAGTNTGAATTCGAATTTTGCATTCAAGTGGTAAACTTTCGAGATGAATTCGAATTTTGCGTTCAAGTGGTAAACTTTCGAGATGAATTTGCATTATGCATTCAAGTGGTAAATTTCTGATCACACGTTATTACCTCTATGTACAGTTTTCATTATAAAGTTTAAAGCACTATATTCATGTTTAACTTTCTCCAACAATTCAGTTACAAAAATAATAATTTTAGTTCGTTTCGGAACTAAAAACTTGCAGTCAGTTGTTGAATATTTAGAATATTACTTTGAAACGTAGCGGAACAATTAAATACAGGAGTGCCTCATTCGTTGTGATCATTTGATCAATCGTCCCAATTAAATCGAAGCACGGCTGGGATTTATCTATCAAGAATAGCTTTCATCCAACAAAATAATATCACTTTTTTAGCACTCTTTTGAACGGAAGTTCAAAAGGAGGAGGAGTTTTTTTTTGAAAATTTTTTAGCACTGTTTTATCACTTAAATGTTGACAAAAAGTTTTAAATATCATAAAATCTTATATCTGAACCTCTCCTTTAATTAAAAAATATAATAAAAAAGATTAAGTAAAATAAAGCTCATAAAAGCTCACTGACTGCATTTGATCGTTTGTTGGGCGCATGCTCGTTCCATTTGCGTAAATGCTTTTTAAGGATAATTTCAACCCCTGAATTACTATTGCACGATTCACCCATAAACTCATGTTTCCAATACCAATGCTTTTTAGCGCATTTTCTCATTTATGGAAAAAATGCACTATTGCACTATCCGTCCGTCCGTCCGTGACCTCAAGTTTTCGTCGACGAGAAAATGCGCTCTCTCACTCACTGCAGTGAGTACTGAGTTATATTTTTGTAACTTAGATACGGTATTTAATGCTACCTTATTATTCTATATTTAACTCTCGAAGTCACTAGTCACCTGACTTATTACCGAGGGAATACAATAATGTAAATGAAAGTTGTACCCTCTAACGGCTTTCAAAGTCTTCACGTTATGTCAAACTATTTATTGTATTTTATTATATATTTATTAATTACTTCCCCACCAAAGGAATAATTTTCCATTTCATATTACTTTTCGTTTCATAACTTGAGTTGTACTTCTATATTTCCTATACTTGGGTCGATCTATTATGTTAACAAATATTTACTGCAGTATTTACTTGTGTGTACCGATTTAAATGAGTTCAACTGGTCGATCTGAGACTAGGCTAAAATAAGAGAATGGAGACTAAGATCTCATTGTTCGATGCCATGGAATCTGTTGGAAAAGAATTAATTTCATTGTAAACGCATGTCGGACTACGATAAAAACGTGCCCGAAGTTTAAAAAATAATGGTTACCGATTTATTAAACGAATATACTAGACCATATGGAAAATATAAAATGTTTAAAGTATTATATAAGTAATTAAGTAATACGGGAGGTAAATAAGTGGTCTAGCATGTTTTTACAGATTTTTACATCACTTCTCTTTAACTTCTCTTCTTGTTTGTCTGCTACAAATCATATAATCGATATTTAACACACTTCTACCTGTCCAATCTATTTGAAAATTTGCACACAAGCGTAAAGCCGGAGACGATGCATGAATCAATTGACAGAAGAATAATTACTGATAATTTAAAAAGTATGTATTAAAAAATTTTAAAATACTTTTTAAATATTAAAAAAGAAAATCAGAAATTCATTGTACATGTGTAACATTGGAGGCGCTGGCTTCTTTAAAAAGGCTGTCTCTAGAAAGTAATTTTTAAACGCATATTATTATGTTTATCATTACCGCCCAGAGAAATGAAATCTCGATTGTGACCGCCAAAGATTTGTAGAAAATCGAACTGTGAATCTTAGAGCTGTAAAAATATAACTCAGTACTCACTGCAGTGAGTGACAGAGAGCGCATTTTCTCGTCGACGAAAACTTGAGGTCACGGACAGACGGACAGACAGCCAGACAGACAGACGGACGGACGGACATGGCGAGCACAATAGTGCATTTTTTACATAAATGAGAAAATGCGCTAAAAATTAACTAAAGCTGTGAGGCTGCATTCACATTTGTTGTTATCAACGTGTGCTTGACCTCAACGTTACTTATATCGTCATGAGCTTGTCAAGGTCTGCAGGTTTGGCTCGTCAACGAGCGGTTATCGCTTCCTTGACAGCCGCGATAAACGACTATAACGCTTACGTGGTCTTTTCATGGTCAATATTTTGTAGTTTTTAAAAGAACTCAGTTATTACCTAAGCAGTTATTTACGATGGAATTACTTGCAAAACAATTTATCACGCAGTAATCACAACCGTCGTTTTAAGTTAAGAATAGAATAGAAGTGTCGGCATTGAAGAAATAGGTCCATGGTTTAATATAATTAAAGTTTAAACACGTCAGAACTCAAAGAATGGCTGAACACGAAGCTTGTGTCGGGTTACAAGCCATCATGGCGGATGTGTAAAGTTTATCTCTGACGCACGTTATCACGTTCTTTGTGGCATTTCATGCCAACCTTATATGTACACTACTATTACAAGTTACAATTTTTCTCGTTGTTGCTGTTAACGCTGTTCACGCTTACATTGTTATCGCTTTTACTGAGATTACTCAGTTTTTTCTATTCTCTATAATCCCTTACGTGCTACTGAGCGTTGCTATAGTTCAGGCTATTATTAAGTACGTTGTTAAAAAGCGCCGCTATTATGACTCTGTTGGGAGCGGAAGTTTTAACGTTTGCTGCAAGTTACGCTGGCCTCTGAAGTGTCGTTGTCGGACCACATTATATTATCTTGCCTGGTCGTGCCAGTAAACCTCCTATATAAACAGACATGTTTTGTATATAATGTAAGTTTTTAGCTTAATAATTATGTTAAAAATTTAGTTGAGGCGGTGATTTATTGATGATGATCTGTAAATAAACGCTAGATTAAGAAATTGCACTACGACGAAAAATTTTATTTATTGTCATTTTGCTATGCTGCAAAAAGTTATGGAATGTGGGGGAAAGTGCTACCTCGGAACCTGATGTGAATAAAAATTCGTAATCTTGGCGAAAAATTATTAGCGAAAGCAAAGAGAGAAAATCAGAAAAAATGATGAATAACCGAGAATTGTCAAAATAAATGATGAAAAATATTTGCCAATTTAAATGGTTCAATGTTTTTTGGGTCAAATTAGTTTTTAGTATTAGTTTAATTAGTTAGTTTTGGTTAATTAGTTTTTAATGAATTAATTAATTTGTTTTTTCTATTTTATAAACTCATTGAAACGTAAATTTAATAAAAAATTAGATTGAAACAAAAAACAAAATAAAATGTATACAAAATATTATCTTTATACAAAAAATTAAAATTACAAAAAATATTCTTTTGAGTGGCTTCATTATTTTCGTAATGAAGTTCATTTTCTTAGATGTTTCAATCATTTTTTGTGTCCAGCTAAGAGTTTGAAATTCAGTCGCTGAAGAAATAACATTAAAAAATTCGCAACTTTTTAAATGTATCGATATCTATGTATATGTTGCCAAAAATGCTGTACGTTTATGGTTTGCAAGTCGCTTAATTTCCAGTGCACAACCTTAACGTCTAGTACTGTAAACAAATTATTTCATTTTTAAGAGTAAAATAATGCCGTTAACAAAATTATTTTTATGCCCTCAACACTACTGTAAATTTAAATTTAAACCAATTTTCTCCTGAAATATTGCAGCATTTTCTATCAGATAAAAACCTTCGAATACGTGAATTTCTAGACTCAAAGGTGGGAAGGCAACGTAGGTGATCCGCTGTCTGGGACTTCACCTAAGAGCCGTTCTCCACGGACTCGAAATTATGGAAGACTGAAAACATCGCGTGAAATAGTTTGATATCATAGCGGTAATAGCGGTCCCAGCGTTTATTAGACCGTTGGCCTGTCGCCGATTCTTAACATTGCAGAACATCCACAGCATTTTGCGGACTTGAACTCTCAGCTCAATGCTTCAAAATTTCTTTGCTTAGTTAACCGCCCGGCCCGGCCTCTCTTGTCGATTCTAACCATAAACTGCCGCGCAGAGCTGGGATCGAACCTGCAACTCTCTGCTCCAATCTTAATACTCTAACTTTAACCACTGTGCCACCCTGCACTCCACGAGCCTATTCCTTCAGCACGGTCACAATTATACTATGCTTTACCAGTATGAGTATACCAATGCTTCAAAGTTCTTCCTTGGACTGCATTTATAAATTCGGCAAAAATACCCCCAAAAGCCCCCGTTATAGTGTTCAGTAGTGAGATCCGAAACGATATGCTATGCCTATGATAATAGCCTGCCATGCTGCCACTGCCAGGTTGTTCCTTTATGGAATCAGTTTTATTTTTTAACGTAGTTAGCCCACTATAACCGTTTTCTAAGTTGTGCTTTCGAAAACCTTTTCTATGGTACACTTAAATATATGCAGCAACTCAACACTCGAAAAACGAGTTTATCAGTTACCACAGCAATTTACAAGATGAACTGATATTGAAAATATTTTAACATTTATCGAAATTAGTTTATAATGACATTATAATGCAACATTCAATTGTTTTCAGATAGTGAAATCGAGACTCTAAGAGGAAAATTTTCCGTATTGATAAATGAAGCAAAAACAGTTATTTCACCCATGATTTTGCCTGACAGCCAGGCACCATCATTTTAGTCCTCGCTTTAACATAATCGAAATATCTTCACAAAATTCCAGAAAAAAATTCGCAGTTCAAAGGCAATAGAAATTTTTCTGTTAAATCAACAGAATACATTGTAGATTGGATTTAATTATTTTCGGATGACGTCGGGCTGTGGTTAAGTGCATAGCCCACTTGACTGTAAAGAGTGGTAGTCAACACCGCCGTTAAAACTGGTGGATGAGCTTCCCGGATAAAGATTAACAGCTTACGTAGAATGTCGATTACCAGGCATTATAATATTTTCATACATTTTTATCTTTTATCATTTCACAGATCGAATGAAAAGTTTGATTCGAATTTAACTCAATCAGACATACACGATTCAAGTATTGTCTTTCTATATCAGAAATTGGATGAAATAATTCTTCATTGTAAATTGTATTATTTTCACATAAGCATGGTAATCCTAATCGACTAAATCAAAGTCTTATGAAGGTCGTGAGTTAATAGTTTCTTGATTTAAAAGGTTTTTGTTTCATAATTTATTTACAAATGTGACATAGAAACTCTCTCCATTCAAACTGCATAAGTGCTTAATATAATAACAATTTTTCTAAAATTAATATTCAATTGAATGTATGAAAGAGTTAACAACACTTTTGATAGATGTATAAATTGTAATTTTTATGATTATGTTTGAATATGAAGATTCAATTTTATTATTCATAAAAAATGCAGATGAATTCATACATAAAAAATATGAACTCATATCACATCTGTTTTGAACACGAGGAAAGAGCCATGTAGTACAATATAAATATTTTTCAATCAGTCAGTGTACCAGAACCTACCTTGTAATGCACCAATGGGCAAAAAAATATCAAGATAAATTTAAAGGTTTAAATTTGTGATGGTGACTTCCCAACACGAATTTAGCTTCGATGTTTATATTAATACCTGCTAATTACAACAAAAAAGTTTACGATAATGCGATTTAGGCACCCAACGGTTCAAACATACGTAGTATGGATAAAATCACTTTTTAAAAATACCATTATTCAAATAGTTATGACAAAGCCATTAAATAGTTCAGGGGTTTCTGTCAGACAAATTCTATAAGGAATGTTTTAATGTAACTCATACATTTCTTATCAAACTTTATTTCCAATTTTATTGAGTTTAAGTGGCTGGCTGGGTAAATCTCCAGCCAAACGCCAGTCCGCAGCCAGTCAGCCGATTTTGGCTTCTTCTTTGATCATTCTACGTCTGAGTGTTTGAGGCTACACACGTATCATCGCTGCAGCTGCCGAAGCTTGCAATTATCTGGAGGCCCATCATCGATATTGTCAGAATTGTTTGACACTGATCACTCTATTTATTACTTAGGGCGAATCAAGACAAATAATTATCTGATAATATTTTGAATTTTAAAGGTAATGTGATATCAAAAGAGTTCTCGAAATAGCCACTTATGCAGGGTAGTCTAGAACACAGCCACACAGTCCGCGCGTGCAGTTAGCTCATTTCTCATATCGATATCGCTGTTATCAAATTATATAGGAATTTGTATGATTATCTATTGAATTAATCATGTTCATATAACTAACTATCTTTTCAGCAGGGTGTGCTTTCGTCAAGTATTCATTTGGTGTAGTAAGTCGTGGATTATGAGATTCTCACGGTGAGTCACAGCGTCCGCCATGTTGGATCGGCTGAACTCGGACCGTCTCCCATATACACGACGAATAAGTTTTTGTACACTCTCACTCTATCTCACACGGATATTTTTCTCTACATTCTAGCCCGCTACTCCGCTATTAATTTTTAAATTATTTTAAACCTTCTAAATGTATAACTTAATGAGGTGAGTATAAAGAAAAAATTGTGCACATAGAAGAAAATCTCGTCGGTTTGGCAACTTTAAGCGAGTAGAGGCGGGAGTGGGGTGAGGGGACGGCAATGTTGGGGGTTAGCTTGGGATCGCTTGAGGAATGTGGGGGCTAAGGAGCAACGAGCAAGGTCTCCTGTCTTTTCGAACTCTTACCTATGGTTATGTATTTGTTTTAGAAATCTGCCCCAAAATGGCTTTCTGGATTTTTTAGCGTGTTGATCAATCTATTTTATGAAATGTACACTGATAGACAAAAACTTGATTTTTTAGTTGCAAGCAAAAGTGGTCTAGGTTTCATTCCTGATGAATCCGGTATCTCGTAGACCGGATGCGTGGCTGCGTCATGAGGTACAACCGAGCCATTCATATCCACTAGCCTAACGTTTAGGTTAATTCAGGTGCGCTGAATCTCGAGAGAAAATTCACAATTTTAAGCCATTAGCCAAGCCTATTTTAGACCTTATCTCCTGATGTGTTGACACTGTTTACTCAAGATTGAGCTCGCCCATGCTACGTGCGTTCCGGTGGCCGTGGGCTGATGATATAGTATTGGGATTCTTTCTACAAAAACCAGTTAAACCACAGGCTGTGTAGAGAAAGTCGCTCTGTTCTGAACACGTGAAGTACGGCTATGAAGAAGTAATCGCCTCATCTTAAGCGATGAATCAAACATACTAGAAGAGAAAAAACATGCGTACTCGGTTTCTTATCAGTGGCAAGGTTCACCTATATTGCAGGTGCTTTCATTTTATACACAAGGGGTTTGGAATTAATTGAAATTGTTAATTATTGGGGTAATGCATCCTAATTGAACTCGCACCCATGGCTTGTATTACTATTTATTGATTAGTCTAAGCCGTAGCTACTTTTTCTCAATCGCAAAATTCTTCCGGCTCTATTTCCGTTTTTTTTTTACAAATTTCAGATTTGTTTATTTTAAATTTAGCGCTTATGATTGATTTTTGCTTCCAATCTTAATTTGAAAATTTCGCTTATAACGTTATTACTATCCCATGTGTTTCCTCTTACTACGTTATTCATTTTCGCGTATTACGTCCTAACTAGTGCATTGTCACGTATGACGTTCTTCAAATTTGTTCGTTCAAATTAGTGTCACGCATTACGTTCTTCAAATTTGCTCGTTCGTTCAAATTAGTGTTACGCATTACGTTCTTCAAATTTGTTCGTTCGTTCAAATTAGTGTTACGCATTACGTTCTTCAAATTTGTTCGTTCGTTCAAATTAGTGTCACGTATTACGTCCTTTCTCGTCTGTCAATTTCCGGAATTTCGGTGTTCCTGTCCGTCTTTGTTCGCATCACTCGTCCCAGGTTCGGTGCGTTCGTTCTCAAGGCTCGTCGTCAGTTTTCTAAGCAGTTGTTGATGTGGCCACGCGGTTCTTTGTGTTGCATCTACTTCCCTATTATTAGCGTAGATCATTAGATGTGTACCTAGATGCTTATTATTCCGACTGTAGAAATTTTGGAAATATGTTCGAGCGATTACTTTCCGTCGTTTGAGACAACATGGCTATTTTATTGCGTCCATTTTCCTTCAATATCTGAATTCAATATTAATTAAATGTTAAATTATTACTTTTTTACTGGTAATTATGTATCACATTAATTCCTGTCAGCTCGAGCAAAAGCGACCTTACAGGTTGAGAACTTCAGAGCATGTTGCGGTTTCTGTATAATGCTAGCAAATTCTCAGTCGTAGGCTCTTGTGGAGAAGCGTTGGGGATTCATCTTGATTAGGCTAGGCATTAACAAAAAAGTACAGCGTTTTACTGGATGAACCCTATTTACCTCAATTGGAGTTGATCGACTCCTAACTCTCTAATTTCCGCCTTTAATCTATTGGTGAAGGTCTGAAGGAAAGTAGTAGGTAACTTGACTTGGCCAATTGGTTCAGTATGCCAAAATACGACAAAAAATCTAACTTAAACAAAGCCATGTAAATAAAGCTAGTGTGACCTTCAAGGTGAACGGTGACTGTCTACATGTAGTCTATGATCGTAGGCGTGTGCGTAGCTGCATGTGCGCGGTGAGTGGACAGCTGCGCGCATGTACGAGTAACATGTGTGCGTATCTCGTGTGTGCACGAGGGGCTGACATCTGGGCGTATGTGCAGGTTACATGTCGTGTGCGTGTCTGATGTGTGCACGCGAAGCGGACATCTGTGCCTGTGTGCAGTTGGCGTGTTGGGGAGCTTATGCGTTCGTGGGGATGAATTATACGGCGTGTGTGCGCCTTGTGTCGCGATATATTTGTGACGTGAACGCGTAGGGATGCATTAACACAAGTCTTGGCCTTGATTACGTGCCTGAATGCATTCTAATTACTAACAAAAACGACAGTTCACTGCGCTTGACATTTTGAAATATGGCTAAAATTTTTTTCAATTTGACAGTTGTGTAGGTTTACTGCACAATTGTTCCAGTTGTTTCAAATTTCATTTGTAATGATTTTCAGTTGTTGGTAAAAGTGTATTTGCTGTTCCTCACAATTGTATAAATAATCAATTGAATTAACTTCGTTTGAAATTATGGAATTCGTTTCATTATTTACGGAATCTTCTATGAATTATCAGTTACATTGATTCGATGGAAATGGCGGCAATTTGGAACCTCATTTTATAATTGAAATTTTTTTTGTGCTGAGCTTATAAAAATGCGTAGGAAGAAAGTGTTTCAACATGAATATTGCTAGTGATAGATTATTGGGAGTGGGATTAACCAAAGACTAGGGCCTCCTTCTCTAATTGGCACAATGTATGTGATACCGTGAGCGTGCCAGAACTGAAAAACCTTACTGGAAGTTGGACAAATAGTGAACAAATATGCTTGTCTGAGTTATTGAACCTGCCAACTCGTGTAAATATTGAACGTGGATAATTTGTTACCAACTGCAAAAAACGTTCACATCTGAAAATAAAAGTTGCTTCGTGGAAAGAAACCACTCTTAACGATATCTACATCTGCTGCTATTTAGATTGATTGGTTGAAGTTGATAAATAAGTTTTTGTGGGCAAGATTAGCAATTCACTTGAGAAGGTATCACAGTTACCACGCAGCACGTGCGATTGAGAGTAGGGTACGCTGGCGAGTGGCGGGCGACATTGATCAATATTTGACTGGTACTTGCCCCCTACCACGAACAATTGAAAGTGAACCTATGTTGCATGTTGGTGGTCTTCTAGCACATGATATTTTAAAGTATACTACGAGGAGTCGTTTTCTGCTATTGTAGAAATTCCAGAAGAATTTTTTCGTGAGTAAGGAAACTCGTTACTCACCGGCAGCAATTTGCAAATTAGCTCTTTCATTATTTAGGTTTGCAAGAGTACCTATGATATTTTTCGCATTCAGGGGGACTATTGTGAACTCGCAAAATGTTACTGTAAATCGTACATAGTTTTAGATCAGTTGAAAACTCCATACCTTCTGTTCGTCCCTTCTGTGAAAATGCATAATATTAACTTTTCCGGGCGGTGCTGCGAACTAACATTTTCGCGTCAATGTTACTAAACCCTCTTCCCAACACGAATAGATTCTTCCACTAATACAAATAAAACTTTCCATTATTAATAGTTAATTATACCCGTATTCCAGGGTTTTCTATTGAAATTAATAACACGCTTACCCGATGTGTGACAGTGATAGGGCAGTATTTGTGGATTTTAAAAGAGTTTCACTACAGCGAGACCAGGAGAGCTGAGCGAACGGTCGGTTTGCTTCCGGTTATGGTGGCGTAGCGGGTGTAGGCCGATCTATCTCATCCTTAGTAAATTAGCCTAAGACAAACTTCCTGAATTAAAGTATTTTCTTGCATATGTCTTACTTCGTACTTGGAAGTAACTTTCGGATTTCAGTAAAAAAGCGTGTGGTATGGGTGAAAATGAAATTCTGTAGTTAATGAGTTTAATTAAGTTTGAGCGATTGCGGGTAACTACTGGGGGTTATTTCCTGGTTATATAGTCTGGGTGCGCCTCATTTCGGTTGATTTTGTCATTCGTTCTTTAAACGAAATTGTATGCATTTCAGATGAAAAATTACATTTGCAAGCAGCGTTTTAATGAAGTTAAATCGAAATCTGCTTCTATTTAAATCTGCCCGACTAAACATTCTCAGAAACTTTTTTGTTATCTAATACTTCTCTCTCCGTTTTTCATGTTGTGGAAAATCGTCTGTTCCCTCAACAGTGATGATCAATTCAGAAAAAATAATTTTGTATAAAGCTATTTCGACAATGAATTGTTGGTATTTTGAAGATGAATTAGCATATGATTCAAAACGTATCCAGCTAGGAATGCACGTAAAATTTACAATTTCATAGAGGAATAACGCATTAGCAGGGTATCCGTATCTAGCTGCTTGTAACAGTCGCCTGGAGGTCGTCGAGTGGCAACTATTTTCTCATTTCGTCATCGGCGAAGTGGAGCTCCTTGGCATGATGAGTCGAAACTTTCTACGTATTTGTACACCAGTGTTTTACTAGGTTGTAAGAAACTTCCCAACAAACTGCATGAAAAATTGTTCATTTCGAATTGAATTATTTTTTTCTTCAATTTCCGGCGGTACGAAAATGTTATGCATCAATTGGAGCGTTTAGTCATATCTGGCAACTGTTCAGCCAACCGTCTCCCTGTCGGAGCAAGTGGCGGGCCACTGGCTGGCTGAATGTGGCTTGCATTTAGGTCGTTCGTCCTTATTGCGAGTTGAGTTCATGGTTGTTATATTTAATTGTTTTAGTGAAAATTTATATTAATTCAGACTTAGACTGTTGAATAGCTGAGAATTTAATCAGCTGTTAGAAGCGTAGAGTAAATGAAAAGTCGGCAAGAACAAAAATACGGCTACCGTTAACTTGGCGCGCAGCGGAAGTGTTATGGCGGTCCCGTCTTGAGTGGCGGGAACAGAACCAAGTTTTCGAGGCCGCTATCCGTTTGCTGGACAAAGTGGACATTATCGAGCACATCATCAACTTATTTCCATCGAATTAAATTGGGTGTGAGAAGCGCTCTCTACTATTCTATATTTTCTATAAATTCCGTCTTGAACATGAAAACTCAACGTTTCTCAACAGTGCTATACAATATCCTAGAGCAGTGGTTCCCAAAGTGGGCGTTACCGCCCCCCTGGGGGCGGCGAGGAAGAAGGGTCGGCAGTCCGATGTCGAAGTCAGAAGTTCGAACGTTTGTTTGACAATTTATGCACAACACACGGCTCCCAGTGATGGGTTTTTCCACCCAGACCTGAGTTTTTTTTACCTGTCCGGGGTCTCTAGATATATATTTTTAAATATTCAAAATCTGGGGACTGGGGAATTAACTGGGTAGTCAAGGGGGGCGCCAGCCTGCAAAATTTTGGGAACCATGTTCTAGAGCATGTGTGAGGTCTAGAGCACGTGTGAGGTTTCCAAAAGATGGTCATTGTGCTTTTTCCGAAACCAAACATTAATTTACTAACACCGCAAAATTTACACGATTTTCACTCTTCTTTCGCTTCCTTCTCTGTTCTACAAACATCGGTGTCGCGCTTTCTGATCCTGACGCACGGCTTTGTAGCTGACCGTGCATAGCCTCCTATGGTTAGCTAGCCACGAAGAAGAATTATTCGTAATCGGTCTAAACCGTTGCATTATCACCATAACCATATTTGATTGATCAAAATATTATTTTTTGTTTTAAATTTTAAAATTAATGTCTTCGGGTGTGTTCCATAGGATTTTGCCACCAGATAATCATTGAAGCCAGTTTTTTCAACATGTGTAGCGTTGCTATTTCGCATTTTCGGTCTCCACAAATGGATTTTTATACATTCAATGAATATCGGTTGACAAATTTTAAAGAATGATGTCCCAACTGAGAAATATTTTAAGTTGAGTTGTGAGGCATGTCCGAACTGAAGAATATTTTACGCTGACGTTTGAGGCATGTCCCAACTGAAGAATATTTTCGCTGACGTTTGAGGCATGTCCTAACTGAGTAATATTTTTCTCTGACATTTGATGCTGTTTCGCTGACGTTTGAGTCATGTCACAACTGAAGAATATTTTTCGCTGACGTTTGAGGCATGTCTCAACTGAAGAATATTTTCGCTGACGTTTGAGGCATGTCCCAACTGAAGAATATTTTCGCTGACGTTTGAAGCATGTCCCAACTGAGTAATATTTTTCTCTGACATTTGATGCTTTTTCGCTGACGTTTTAGGCATGTCACAACTGAAGAATATTTTTCGTTGACGATTGAGGCTTGTACCAACTGAAGAATATTTTTCGCTGACGTTTGAGGCATGTCCCAACTGAAAAATATTTGTCGTTAACGTTGAATATTATGGGAGAAGTGAGGATTTTAATCTCTATAGAGACTTGCTCGTATTTTTAGTGCCCGAAACATCGCCGTGACAACCGCAGCGGCTGTGGAATAAAGGGGTAGAAGTCATACATTTAGCATCGAAAATTTACATACATCTTGGTGTAGGATTTTTAACCTATTGTAAGCGTTGCTGCTTGAATGATAGTCGGACTTCGGGTGAATGTGTTTAATTTATTTGGCCTTACTATTCCAGTGAGTTAGTGGCTCAAAATCGCCTGGGCACTATTTTTACGATGCTCGTTTTTTATAAAAAAAACTTAGTAATCGGTTCTTCCTTAAATTCGGCTAATCTATGGCTAAAATATATGCACGGCCCAATGAAAACAACTGGGAAGATAATGTCTAGGGTTTGGATGGCCTTGAAATAAAGTTTAATTTAAGTTCCGAATTCAACTTTTGATCACGTGATTCCAATATCTGTTTTGAGCTCAACTCCCGATTCTACCTGAAGATATTACAGTGAATAATATAATTCAGAATCTTTCAACTAATACTGAACAGGGTCGTCGCCACCACAGATGTTAGGTGTCGATAAGCAGGTGTTCGGTTTCGATTTGGACTATCCAAATCAACACTTGCATCTAGCAGTTCATGACGCACATCTATCGCGCGCAAAGGAAGCTCCACTCTTTTTTTTTCAACAATTTTCTACAAGAATTAACGCATAACATGACGCATACTTGGAAATATTTTTAGCTGGAACAAAACGAAATGTTCACGTAAATTCGCATTTCAATTTTTGAGAAACTAGAAAAAGTTAATATAGACCTAATGACCGAATGCCTTAATGTGCAAGAGGAACAATAAAACTTGAAGCGTCTTCATGCTACAGTACCATGATTTCTTTTCTAAATCGGTGCCCGTATAAGTGCTACTCTCCTTGCAATAAATTTCTATAGCAGTGCTGCTTTCCCGTTCATACCATGAATATATATTTCTGTTTAAGCTCTGCGGAGTTCGTCGTGTCTTACTTACTTGAGAAGACCCGAGCTTTCTGAGGATCTTGTGAATACAGTTTTGATTTCCGTGGAGGTGAGATGGGGCTATCCTGCAAATTGAATGATATGGTTGTGGAGACCGGCATCGTCGCTCATAATTAAGAAATTATCTTATAGTTGAACTGTTGCTTTTATAGTGAAAAACGAGTTCGTATGGTTTTTTTAGACTTTCCAATTGAATAATGAAGGTTATTAACTTGAAGAAAGTATGGCTTATTGCAAAAAGCGAGCCTTGAATTCCCGACTTAATTATGTAAAAAAACTTATAAATTACGCGTCATTCATCAGATCAATTTCAACTTCCTTGTAAACTAAGATCTAGTCTGAATTATCTCTTACTGGGCTTCATTCCTTGCCTCCAAGTTTGAGGGAAATAAGGAGCTGCATATTGCTTAACGTTAAATGCGAGTTCGACGCATTGCGTCAATAGAGCTGATATTCAGCACGTATGAAGCTAGGTAAATAATTTGAAATAATAAATTTTACTGCGTAGATGAGTGGTGTAGCGTGATGACCGCGCAGGTGCGAAGTGTGAACTTTCTTCCGAAGAAAGAAAACGAAGCAAGGAAAGAAAACGACGGCCTGAAAACGTTTTTCAGGCCAACTGCTATATATACCTTGCTCGCTGTCGCGCACAGCTTTGTCCTTGGGTGTGAAAGATCACACTGTTCTGGTAGTGCAATGCAAAGATATTGTCATATTGGTAATATTACTGTATACTTTGATGGCAATTGATAGTTGTATTTTTAGATTTTTTAGATACATGTCGATTTCTGAGCAAACAAATGTATATAGAATTTAATTTAATATTTATGGTAGTTAACTTTTTTTTTTTACTTGCGGGAACACTTCTTTCGCGACAAAAACTAACGTCTGAAGTTTCCGAGTGCATCTTGACAAAAGCTGAACTTGAATTTAAGTCTGAGTTAAGATTTAATGTTTGTTCATGCCTTATTGACTCGTGTTGAGTTAAGGATTAGTTTATAATGGTTTCAGATGAAAATTAGTTTATAATTCCACCAAGAAACCTATATTTTGCTCGGCTTCAATGCTGAAGAATCTGGTATTTATCAACCAATAAAAATGTTAAGGATATACTCTATAGTTAAGTAGGTGGATGTTTTTAAATTCTATATTTTATGGTTTCTTCGCCTGCTCAGCAATCAGGGTCACCAATTGTGATCAAGTTTATGTTACGGTATGAAAAACTTTTTTCCCCGTAAAATAACCAGAATAAATAACAAAATTTATAATTGCATATATGAAATGAGATTTCCCTTCATCATTATGCAATGATTCACTAAAGAAAATTTATCTATCACCTATCAAGAATCTATTGATTATCAATAATCTATTGAAACGGTTTGACGGCTGCGCTAAAGTCGTTATAGAGTCTTTGGGTCTACTTGCACAATAAATGAGGGAGTTCTTTGAGGATTGTTCAGGATTTACACGATCAGTCTTGCATACACGGACAGATAAAAGCGTCAGCTTTTTGAATGCATGGCTGACCAATGTAAATTTACGTAACATTTGACTGTGTGTGTGTGGGGGGGGAGGGGGTGTTAGTGTGTATTATAAGCCTGACATTGGTGGTGGAATGGGGTTATGCGAGCTCATATCTACTACCGTACTCTTGTACTATCTAGATATCATTGAGATTATCGGGAAACAAATATATCTATTTTAAAATCTGGATTCACATTAGTACGCACAAGTTTGTTAGATGGGTTAAAATTTTAAAATTCAACATTAAAATTATATCTACAGTATTTTATTGATGTACATATTTTATTACATAAGTAATTGAAGGGAATTTTGAGGCAGCTCTTGGATTAATTAAGTATCCGTAGACACTCGAGATCACCTAGACCTTAACTAATCTCGCGATGAGGTCAATGATACAGTCATACAGATTAATGCGTTAGTTCAAATTTGTCAAAAACTCATAAAATTTGAGTGGGTGATTCTTTTAGTTCACTGATATGAGTGGAAAACGGCAGATGCTGAGCGATTGATCTATATACAATGCGTTTAGCATGTTCATCGCCATCACTTATGTTCGAGGAAATGAGTGTTGGAACTACCGACATCTCTGAATTATTCGGTAAAGTCCTAGGTAGTTTACTGAGAAATAAGGCATTACAATCTTCGATCGATCAAGGCCTGTTTTGGCTGGGTGGAATTTAATTTATTGTTATCGTTTCTGCAGAGATGAATGTACAAAATAATCGACCTTGCCGTTATTCTTGTTCTAATGAACGTTTTATTTTTTGCCTTGCGGTTGGGACTTACCATGTTCGGTTGATGATAATCCATGATTTTTTTTAATTAAGAATGATAGATTCAATTTTCAGGAGCGTTCAAAGAATAATCTTAAAGTATGTTCTGTCTGTGGGGTGCCTTCGCATTTGTGATAAACAAAAGTGAAGAAAATAGATTTTTTTTATCAGAGCCAAAATGATTTCGTGCTTTTAGGGTTCAGCGTAAACAGTTTTGACATTTTTCTTGAATTAATACCTCGTTCAAGAAAGTCTGAGCTTGTCTGTTTACAAAATTGTCCCGTAATTGCTGTTCTTTGCGGGCGGCGCGGATCACGTATCTTCACAACAAATTTCGTTCGTTTCAATTTACACAATTTACTGCTATGCAGGACTGCTTGATTTGAAAAGTGTAAAGCTTATTTTCAATAGTTTGTTGACTCTAACTTCCATTAACTTTTATGATATCAACAATATGAATGGTAATGTATCAGGGATACCAATATGAAGCGGCGTGTTTTAAGTATATGAATGGGAATGTTTCAAGTATACAATATGAATGGGAATGTTTCAAGTATAACAAGGCCGAAAAGGGTTTTTCAAGTTTTAAAGGACTTTTAAATACACAACAGATGATCGTGATTAAAATAACTGAAATATACTGGCGTATTTGCCATGCAAACCAACAACTTGGACAGACAATGAGAGATTAGAATCGTGCGATTCGAATATCTACGAACATTTTAACGAAGTTATAGTTGTTTCATTCTGTCTGAAACTCTTCTACGGTCATAGCTAGGCGTGTCTGCTTGGAAATCTTATTCTCTTCAATCAGCTGTGTGCGTTTTTTTATTAGTTTTCGTAGACTAATGATTGCAACAATCGTAGAAGGTAATGAGCTCAATTATTTATAAATATTATTTTCAAAGTTTTCCCAACATTGCGTTGATTTGTGTAAGAGACGTCAAGTTCCTTAACCTGTATTCATTAAACGCCGCCTGTTTGTCGCAAACATTCACCTTTATAATTGGCAGGAGATCAAATTAATCACTAGGAGGAACCAAAATTGAAATGACTATCGTAAGATATAGAATATGCGTCAAACGTTTCTGATAATTTCACGAAGTCCTAATTTGTTGACCCTGATCTTAAACAGCGTTTCATATTTAATGTTTCGATATTCGTCAAAGGTATACAGTTCAGTTAAATTTAGCTCTTCATGAAACACTTCATTTGACGGCGACATAATGCAATTAATCCATCAAACACAACAAATAATATTTGGGGTTTTAGGCATACCATTGGGGCAAGGCAATTTATCCACTTGAATGGTTGATTATATGATTTCACTAAAGAATTAAATTAATACTTGAACGAAGAAACATGATTTTTCATATTTTTGCAAATAATTATCGATCGATTGCGGCCCTTAGACATTTGTAGTGATATTCAAACGATTAACTGTAAATCTGGTGCATTAAATTTCTTGCCTCACGATTGTTTTTCACACATCATCGTTTAGGAAATTAATTGTAGCCACGTGTGTTTTTTTATCTACTCTTCTTGTTTAATATTGTTCAGCTAGGATATGGGATATGTAGGTAACACATTCAAAATTTAAAAAGCTTATCTATGCGCAGATATTGAAGTTATACAATATTTCAACGGGAAGTATCATAACATGCCAGTGCACAAAAAGCCCTAAACTCATTGTTAAACTAGTCTATATCCCAGCTGTGTATGTCCACGACATGCTTGGCTATCCATCAACATGCGTGTCCAGCACCTTGTAGTAAAGCCATTACGGGCACCGCTGGGCCCTGGGCCTTATATACGGCAACCCTCATCACCTCTCGGGGGGCAAGATGGCGGCCTTGTGATAGGATTCGATTTATCGTCGGCAGCCGTGCGATATTGAATAACTGGCACTATATATAGATCGCTCATCGTGCCTAAAAAACTAATACACATCATAAATTGTTTTTTGCCACGGAATGACAAGAAAACTATATTGTTTATATTTAGGCCGATCCTTAAGACGTATAGTTGCTTTGTTAATCGTCGTAGTGCAAATTTATTAAAAGTAAATTTCGGGATTTGCCATTAGCGATAAACCTTTTTTAATTGATCTGTTCAATGGTTGTAAAGTATAAGAATTTTTGTTAGCGTCGTATGGAATATTTGAGCCTATTTCAACAATCAATTTAGAATTGTTTTTCATGAATTAAACACCATTCAAATCTGACTAATCTGTGGAGCAACGTTCCAACTCTATAGTATAATTTGCGTTAAAACATTTATTTATTTTTCATCATTATATATATCATTATCATTATAAATTTGTATTTTAATAATTGTGGCTCTGTTTGCATTATTTTTTCATTTAATGATAGGCCTGACTTTACATTTGTAATAAAATAATGATGCTGATTCTGTTGATTTTATAAGTATAATCCACTTGTCTCATTACATCATCTGCGCACATAAAAATAAAACCAGCGCAACAGTTCACGTATGACACATGAAGATGAAACGTTTGCGTTTTTAGATCACAAATTACGCTACTTAACGTTCAACATTGTTCTGTAATTTAACACTACGGTGGACTCTCAGTAATTAACCAGCACTATTAGTGGTAGGGTAAATAACTTTCACGACTAGTGTCAGGTTTTAGTGATTAACCAACGCAGCCTGCACGACTATTGACGCAAAACTTCATGATTAATCATTAGCGATTAGAGGTAATTTGTGATTATCGCGCACGGTTAGTCATAGACCTTTAAGCTTAATGGTTGGCACTTACTGATTAACCTACACATCTGGTAGAATGTGGTGAGTCATTACATCCACGATTATCGGCTCACATTTTCTAATTTTTCACAATTGGTAGTCGGTAGTTTGAGTTGAGCGTGCATAGTTAGTGATAAAAAATTTCATTTTAAGTTAATTTCACTTAGCTATCGACCTTTACAATTAGTAGCAAGTAGTTGGTGTTTAACGTGTACGGTGAGTTAGTGGCTGCGCCTTGCTTTTTGTATTTGGATCATTAAAATAGTCCCAGCATCGGATGGCTTCCATGTGCCTCCTCTTTACTAAACGTAGGGATAATTATCCTGTTCTCTCAAGTGTGGAACAAACTAAATAATCAGAACTGCCTATCTTGATGCAGGAATAATATGTTCATGTAGATCTGGGCCCCAAATCTTAGCTTGTTTGTGTTTTTATATTAATAAAGAGGCATTAAAATTATATTTTCATTATAATTCTAATTTTTATACGTGTTGATTGGCATTTGCGATTAGACTGGTGTTCATTTTAAGGATTATCATCAAACTAGCAATTATTAATCTAACAATCACTTACCAAATAAATACTACTAGATCACATCGCAGAATTTAATTCAAGTCTAAATGAAGATGAAGATTAGGTGTGCTGTGGAGAGTTGAATGTACAAACGAGTATTCAACAATCAATAAACTTGCAAAAGCTCAGGATGAAGCTATAATCTAAGTTAACTAAATTTTAATATAATATATTTGTTATCTTCCCGAGGCATCATTCCATGGTTTATAGTGAAAGATATTTATGAAAAACATTGTTCTCTAGATGAATGCTATTATTTGAATGTCTTCTGGTCCCATTCCACTACTAAGCTTTTTTAACATTGAGTTTTCTATTGTTTCAGGTGACGTTTACAACTCTTCGTCATCATGGAGTATATGACGATGTTGGCCGAGCCAGGCCTCATTTCACAGCTCCTAGAATTGATCGACGACACAGAACCTACAGTCGTCAAGCGCACTATACGTGTCTTCACCAACGTCTACCGACACTCACTTTCTCTTCTTGCGTCAGGCGTATTGGAGCCTGATAAGTACGAGCAAAGCTACGCCGAGATCAGTGCAGTTTCAAATAAGCTCATCGGCATGCTAAAAACTGCCGATAATGAGGGAATAATTGTCCATCTAGTCCGATATCTGGAGGCTGCTCTCGTTACTCATATTCTTTCAGACTTGACTCAATTTCCTCACATCGCAAAAATGACTGCACCAGTACTCAAGAAAGGCGTTGACGCTCTTCTAGAGTTCGTCAGAACTCCTTACGTCGGAGGCAGTGCTTTTTGCGTTGCAATCCGGGCTCTAATATCTGTTGCGTGTTATCAAGTCAACTTGCGCCCATGCATTACAGATCTCGCAGAGTACCTTATTAATACTCCGCCACCGAATTTGTTTGCTCACAACATAAGGTCTTTCCACAAAACTTTACAGCGTAATCTGTTTAGGCTTTTGAAACGAGCCGAAAGTGATGCCGACAAGCAGAGACTAATAGATTTGATGGTTCAAGTCGGAGTACCGAGAAGGAGACTCGTAGACTTTGCACCGAGACCAAAGAAACGTCTTTCACCACCTGTTGTTCATGAACCTAGCACAAGCTTTCGTTTGTCACCGCCAGCTAGCAAAAGAATTAAGCTTACCGAGGAGGAGATCAGAAGATTTTGCCCTACTCCGTCTATTGAGTTAACTGCAAATGAACTTCAAAGATTCGGGCACCAGTCGTTACGGTCCGTCGCTAGAGGCAGCCCTCCCCTTGAAACTAACCTTAGTGATGGGCCAAAAGTGATACCTCTCGAGTCGAAGCCTAAAACATCCGTGTCGATCACGTCGATATTAGACCAAATTCTGTCGGACAACATTGTTACTCCTACCCTCTCTTCTTCAGAGTCGGGAATGGCCCTAAAGAAAGCATGCGGGAAATTTTCCACTCTGGAACGGCGATCAAACTCACCTTCCACGTCGAGGCGGAGCTCGCAAGATGACGCAAAGTCAATTGAAATATCTGAATTGAGCTCCAATGGTGATAGGCGCAAGAGCAGCGATTCGATTGCCTCAAGTCCAAGGTCCCCAACGCCTCCTTCCGACTCACAAAATGCAGTTAGCAACTTCGAAAAAACTATTTTAAATCTTAAACTGGAAAATGAAGAAAATATTTCCAAAGGAGCTTCAGAAATTCCTTTCTCGATGACATGTACATTGAGGGAGGGAATGATCTACGAGAAACTGGATTGCGCAATGGTTGTTGATATTCTCCTAAGTTCTTCAACGAAACTACCCGAAGAAATGCCACCCTTGCTTCAAAAAACATTCATTTATGATTTAAAAATAATGCGGGAGAAACTAGCCGTAGCTTTATCTGCCTATTTGCCAAATGACTTAGCTTCGACCAATGCTAAAAATTCCAAAGACTTGGTTACTCCATTGTCACTGCCTCCTAGGTTGGCTTCAGAAATTCAAAAAATGCTCTCATCTGGAGCCTTCCAGAGGCCGTCTGAGAAGAAGTCTGAAGATGATAAAAAAGATGAAGATTACCACAATTCCAAACTTTCTGACGACTTGCGTAGTGATTCATTGAGAGAAAAACATTCTCCTGCTAGTGAAGCTTTTTTCTCAGGCAAAGATGTTGACCTGCGTTGCGAACTTGGAAATTCTGACATTGATATGCGAGGCAACTCAAACTCAAAAATTCGCCAAAGTACATCAAACGGGAAATCTTCGCTTCAAAATTCACCCTTGAATCAGGAAATAGGTTCTCCAACCTCACCAGACTCCCCTGATCCACCTTCATTCGATCGAGATCCAAGGCTAGCAGCAAGATTGCTTGAATCTCAAGAAAATACAGACCCTAGGTTGAGGAAGAACATTCATCGAGATTCTCTTTCTCCCTCATCAAATCCGCCTCAAATAAACTCTGAAACATCTTCTAGGGATCCGCGTTTATCTCGGAAACCTGGAATGATGAACATGAACGCTCTCGCTGAAGTTTCTTTGCTGGGTTCATCGTCTTGCGCCTCCGGAGTGCCGTTGACTAATGGCGGCCAATATTTGTCCGCAGAAAATTTTAGCGCCTCCGAAACGATGCCAAATGTATTTAACAGAGATCCCAGGATAAATCCTGCCGTGCGGGACCCTCGGCAGGTGCAAGATAGTATCAACAGAGATCCTCGGAGCATCCCTCAAACGGCCGAGAATTCTCGTGACCCTCGGATCAAATTTAGCCAAAACATGCAAAGTTCTGAGCCTCCAATTCCGAATATCGACCCTCGAATAATGTCAAATATTGACCCAAAAATTATGTCCAATGTTGATCCGAGAACAATTTTGCCTAATGTAGATCCTCGTCAGGCACCTAATGTAGATCCTCGTCTGGCACCGAATGTTGATCCTCGTCTGGCATCGAATGCAGATCCTCGTCAGGCACCGAATGTAGATCCTCGTAAGTTACCGAATGTAGATCCTCGTCTGGCACCGAATGTAGATCCTCGTCTGGCACCGAATGTAGATCCTCGTCAGGCACCGAATGTAGATCCTCGTCAGGCACAGAATGTAGATCCTCGTCAGACACCGAATGTAGATCCTCGTCAGGCACCGAATGTAGATCCTCGTCAGGCACCGAATGTAGATCCTCGTCAGGCACCGAGCATGAATTCTTTTCAGTTTCCGAACCAGAACTTTAATTCACGTCAGTACCCGAACTCGGATTTATATCAGTACCCGAACGCTGGTTTACATCAGTACCCGAACGGAGGCCCACATAGAAAACAGAACACAGACCCTCGTACAATTCGTATGGACGGTCCCCGCCCCAGTTTACTGGGAGCTGCACCTCCACTACTGCAAACTCCAGCCGGCCCTCCGTTGCGACCGCTGGTGCCCGTTTATGCACCGGCAGGCACTGGCCCTGTCCACAATTTCTCCATGTCTTATGCTATGAGTCGCTATGGCTGCGCCGAGACTCGTAACCGATTCTGAAAAAAGTTATTGTCTATGTGGGAAAACGTGCGCAGATTACCGCTCGCCGTCACTTTGTGATAAGAAAAACATCGCATTGTGATCCGCCGGGCCAATTTTTTGCTCAATACGAACCAATTTAGGAGCTACTAGGCCAACTTATTATGTCCTATAATATTTTTCTGTACTGTATGTAATTAATGGTATCGAAACGCTGGTTTACATCAGTACCCGAACGCTGGTTTACATCAGTACCCGAACGGAGGCCCACATAGAAAACAGAACACAGACCCTCGTACAATTCGTATGGACGGTCCCCGCCCCAGTTTACTGGGAGCTGCACCTCCACTACTGCAAACTCCAGCCGGCCCTCCGTTGCGACCGCTGGTGCCCGTTTATGCACCGGCAGGCACTGGCCCTGTCCACAATTTCTCCATGTCTTATGCTATGAGTCGCTATGGCTGCGCCGAGACTCGTAACCGATTCTGAAAAAAGTTATTGTCTATGTGGGAAAACGTGCGCAGATTACCGCTCGCCGTCACTTTGTGATAAGAAAAACATCGCATTGTGATCCGCCGGGCCAATTTTTTGCTCAATACGAACCAATTTAGGAGCTACTAGGCCAACTTATTATGTCCTATAATATTTTTCTGTACTGTATGTAATTAATGGTATCGCCGAAAGGACCAAAATATGTGTTAGTTACAACGTTTAATCGCTACGCAACGCCGAATTACACTATACGCATACTTTTTGTTCAAATTCTGAGTTACATTTTTCAATATGTACTTATAAAAAGACTGAGGCACATCTTTCTCGTCCATAAAACAGTACTCATGGATAAATACTTGTAAATGCAGTAAATTCCGTTGCAATGATGTCGATATTAGGTTTTGTGTCTTCCAAAGTGCCAGCTTCATTTTGGTTAGCACGGCGATGCAAGTCATTTTGTTCTTGCAGTCTTGAATGAATATACGTTTACGTTTGTAGTATAAACTACTTAATTTTTTCGTTATTACTGTGCATTAGCATGGTCTAGTTGCCTGAAAATATGTTCGAGTGTCACTTATTTCATTACGATATGTATTTGATCAAAGTACAAACTTTACTGATTTGTATTTACTATAATTCATACTGATATTGTGTGATACTAATTCATGTAGTGACTATATACTATGTAATAGAACTCGCGGAACTTACTCTTTTTTCATTTTCTGGATCATTTAGGCTTTTTTTCTACAATTTATTTTCGTTTGATTATATATATCATTTGCTTGAAAATTTATCATTTGGAGGTAGTTTCATAGAGTTGATGCGTTACTCGTTTGAAAATACATTTACCCTTGAAAACATCGGTTGAGGTTTCGTTCAGGAATCGCCGCTCCTTATCTACCGTAAACTATTACTCTCTTTTCGTGATTTTTTATATCATGGTTTTGATGTCTAACCGAAATATAGGCAATGAGCTGAGCATCATACGAGCCTACCGAAGTATTTTGTTCTGTTGTATTTTTTGACCTGAATTTTCATCTAATAACTATGATATACGTTGTCTACTAGTCAACAATATGTGCTCAGTGCATGTTTTGCATCTATTGTGTTTTTCATCAATATAATGCTAAACAATATAGGTACCTAACACAGGTCATGTCATTAAACTAGTACGATCTTTTTATTGGTGCTTGTTTTTCTGTCAAGTACACCTACAAATAGTTCAATTAGTGGTTCTCCATTAGTGGTTCTCTCATATAAGATCATTTATTTCATCAAGTCATTGTAGTGTTATTGGAGCTTGGCACTATAATGACTTCATGACATTGTCAAACAAACATCGCGTTGCTCTGATTATTTCGCATTATTTCACAGGTTATTTGTGCATTCGGATTATTTTCGAAGCAGTTCTAGATCAAGAACTCGTTACGCAAATATTCCTTGCGGTTTTATTGTAACGTAAAGTGAATATTTTACCGTCATTGTGTTGCTTTGTTTAAGGTTTAAAATCCGCAGCTGCGCTGCGTTTCCTTACAAGAATTATTTATCTCACGCTGTCGGATCGCTGTTCTTTTCGGATTGAAGATTTTGCTTTATTATATCGAACTTTCCTTTATTTTGCCTTAGAGTCTTGCACATTAAGAAACATATTGGCCAAATTCTTAAGAAATATAACACTGTTCTAGGTTGCATAGTATACGTTTTAGGTTCTTTAAGGCTTTAAATAATTTAGCCGCGAATTTATCACCTTGAGTTTTGCTACTACTATTACATGGCTATTGGCGGCCATGATAATGCAGAAGTGGCGGCAGACGGAAGCTTCTCGCTTCAAGCAATCAATAAATACATAGGCCATACACAACTAAATTTGTTCCCAATAGATGCTCAACCGATCTTTCTATGAAAGGTAATGAAAGTTCATATTTGTTAAGATACTTTTACAATAAAAATATTCTCGTAATTCCCTTTGTTTTTTTTTGTCCCACTCACTGCTTTAGTTGAAATCTGCTGCACCTTAACTTTGGACCTGTAAAATTAGGAGAAAATCCAATTGAGGTCGCACATAACAGAAGAAAACAAAACAAAAAATCGTATTAGTTTTTTCTCTTATTGTCAAAAAAAAAACTTGCTCCTGGTTAGTTCTCCAGGAATTACAAATTTATTACAAATATTTGGATTTTTTTTTAAATATTGATGAAGTCTTAGAGAACTTTATATTTGTTCATCGTTTCACTTTCCACACGAGTCCAGCAGCTCACGTTTTCAACCTCCAGGCAAGACAACCAATGAATAACTTGCACAGACAGTATCTAGCTCTCAGTTTTATGGAAATATTCGGCTGGTTATGGCCGCATTGTTTAGCTTTCAATTTGAGGCAGAAATTTCGATAGCCATTTGGTTGCGTTTAAATCGTCCAAGGGAAAATATTTGGCTGGTCCTTTCGGATGAGCTGAACTTCTCATAGGTTAAAAGTTTGGTTGTTATTGGTTCAAGTTGCCATCTATACGTTATAGGTCTAACTTGCCATTTATGCGTCTCAAACAACCAAAAATTCATTAGAAATTATAAATTGAATTATGCATCTTCTCCAAATTAGAAGTTATAGATTAAATTTTCCTCGCTTCTTGCTAAAATGGAGAAACACATTATTTGCGTGGGCATTAAATATAAAAGAGAGAGTTGACAGTAAGACAACATCCGATGATGATGCCTTCGTATTTTTTTCTGCAATGTTCCTCATTACATCAAATTATCTTCTTCCGCAAGCTATTCAATTCGTTAAGATTTGCCTGGTCAATTGAACTAAATCGTATGAATAAGTGCATATCAGTACTGATCATTTAAAAATTTTTAGTTTGGGCTAATCTTGCTTTATTAACCTCATTACCTTCCTACTCGTCTATTGTTGTCATTTGGCTAATTTTGGCTACTTTTCTCTCAAGTGGACCAATGACTGGAGGTAAATTTTAAAAAGATCACTAAATTTGTGGATTTTATTTATCTTTAAATTCAGTATAATCTCTGCATATTTAGTAGGCAAATTATAAAGTTAACCGCTGTTACCCTGATCAATCGTTAACCAATGCAAGACAGAACCTGCCGGACAAAACCTTATCCACAATTTGATGCACAAGAGTAACAGCAAAGCTGCTACAGTCGGAATGACCATTTAATTATCAGGAGGATCGTACTTTACTGCGCACATTCAATAAATAACACAAACTACTCTCAATTGCTCGTGTATTTTACTGTCACAAAATACAAAAAAGAAATTCGCGGCCACTTAATATACATATATATGTCATCATTATTAGTTTAATCCTCATTTCTCCGTAAATCAGTTGATTGCAATAACTCAACCTCTAACCATAGTATATTTTTTGTATATATCTCCTCATTAAAGACACATTTATATTGTGGTCCTATACATAATTATGACACGCAAATAAGAAAGCGGGCCGATAATAATCATGATACTTTATTTACTGCTGTCTAGACTGGGGGTGAGCGTGACTTGAACACTGATGTGATCTGTCGTTTAGTTCATTCTCATGAACGTTGAAAAATTATTTGTACACGAAAAAGTAGAAATCCGAAGCCATCTGGATTGTGTTCATTAGTTTTGAGTGTAGCATACATGATTCGATGTTCTAACGTCGGCAGAATTACTGTCGACCTCTCCTGCAAATAATTGAATCAATCGATATGATGGCCCAAGGTTTTCGAGTGATCTTTGGTATGATACAATCGTTATCCAATCCGTGAACTTGGACTACTGAGCTATTTTTTCAATGAGATTGATGCAACTTTATTACATATGGGTTTAGTAGAAACCATGAGCTATTGACTCAGACTTTAGGACTTAGAGATATTAAAAGAAGAACAAATGTATTACTACGGGAAAACATGAATGCAAATCTCTAATTTAACAGAAAATACAAACACAGCCGCGCCTTTGTCGATGCAAAAGCAAGTGCGGGAGGTTTTATATGTACGAGCGTCAGCTGCACAATGCTACTACACACTCGAAGACCATGAAATAAATTATCGGCTATATATATATATATATACATAATATACTGTATTGATTGGCAAGCGCAAATATGACACGAACTTTTCACTGCAGAAGTCGAGTACAGCTATCGATAAAAACTACCATTGCTGTCAAAAGTTATATATATAGCAATAGGACAATTGAAGCAATGATAGAAATAGTTCAAGAATAGCCCACGGTCAATATAGAAACTATTATAAGGATTTAAAAACAGATTCAACATCGGAGAAGCAAGATATAATTATTAAAGATGGCATTTCTTATCATTGAAACGCCACGAAGCCTCGTTCAGTTATGTTTAAGTAACATTTTTGAGTAGATATCAATGGTCGAAAGCTCCTCTTATGCATATTTTCAAGCTCTCAGAACACATTAGCATGATTATTATTTATAACACCATTGTCGTAATCGTACGAACTGTATAATGTACATGCCTGCTGAAACATTTTTACTGCCACGAAGAGAAACGCGTTCAGAATGAAAAAAAAATACGGGTGCATGAATTCAGTTGATATGTTCCAAGTCTTCGCTTAGTGCTTAAAAAGCTTGGTAAGATTGATATCTATATATGGTTTCAATATAATTTATAATTCGCTTCCCAAACAGAGGTACGTCTTACTCAGTTAAGAACCGAATTTGAATTTGGCAATGAACTTAATAGAACAATTAAATAATTGCACGAAACTTCTAAAATTCACCAGCGGAGATCTGAAAACACGCGTGGCCGTTTTAATTATCACAACCCATCCAGGTGTCAACAGCAGCGGACACTTTCGAATAGTTGCTGTACATTTTTTTCGTCAGTCAATAGCTGCTTATATTACTATGCTTTGTAGCCTTCGTTGGAAAGATATATATGCTAATCTTATATGTTATTTTCACATAACGAAGTTTTATTTTAGGAAAATTTGTGCAATATTAATGTGATTTTTATGGCTTTTTTACGGCAGTGAGTTACTATTTTACGAAATGCCCAAGATTAATACGTAGGTTCTTGAGTTGTAGCGGCCTGCGAGGCCTCCAACACATTGCCGAAACACGTACGTACGGCTCTGTTCCCGCAGCGATAAAACTACTCCTAGGTGCAACATTGTACGAATGTAGTCGCTTCAACGTTGGCTGTTTTAGGTTGTTGCCGTATTAGTTAAAATCTGGCAAATCAAGGTATATCCTATACACCACAGTTATAGCTTTAATAACTTTCCGAAAAATAAACCTCGATGTAGTTGGCTTGGCGACCTCTTGCTAATGAAGCCCTTACTTAAGAAAGAGAGCCCAATTCAAGTAAGATTCGAATAATTGTTGCAAAGATGGACAATTTTTAAGATTCAGTACTTCTAATTTTCATTCAATTTCTAATCTGAAATCTTACTTTTTTTATGCAAATCAGAACTTCCGTCGTGACGTCTAATCGTCAAGGATTCCAGTGACATACTTTTTTTCACGTATCTATGGCATTGACTCATGAGATAATAAGTTAATTATGTAGGTATAACATAAACATAACATAGTGATGTCAGCGCTGAAGTGTAGGCCTGATGATGTCTGTCGCTGATTCTTTTCCTTTTCGTGCCTTGTTCACAGAAGATCTAAAATCGTGTCATTTTCGGATCTTTTCATGAATTTTTTCTCAACTATTGCCGGATCTTTTCATGACTGACGATAGTTTGAAACAGCTACTAGACTTCCACCGGGTCCGATTAGAGATGAAATGTGCATCAATTTTTGGAAATATTTCTAATTTCATAGCTTCAAGGCAAAGAGTTATTGAGGCAACTTTCTCCTTAGCTGTTTTAAAATATACAGCCCCAGTATGTCACCACTGCGTTTAGTTCGCTGAGCTGACGCGATGTATTTGAACTCTGATAGGGACACGGGAACAGGACGACTGAGGACGCTTGCCTCTCAGTTTGGCACGAGATGCCGTGGGTGTAGGACGTGTATGATGTGTGCTCGTCGTGGCCATAAGAGGGGAGCAATGCCTAACAAGCAACTCATTCTGACGTTATTAACTTCTGCTAATACGTGTCAAAGATTAACATGAGTTATTTCCACGTGTGATGAAGGTGTGAAGGCATACAATGAGTCGAACGTTATTAAAAAAGGCATAGTTTCAGTGATGTACATTTATGAGGCGTTTAAATTATCAGCAAAGTTTAGGTAGACGTTACCACGCGATATACACTAATTGGCGTGGGCGGTGGTCCTTATTTGATCTTCGTTAAATCATTTCTATCTGCCACGCCGTAAAATTCGTGTGATCTCTGCGTGGTTTTGCGTGGTCACAGTGTGTGCGACCGTGCGAGAGAATAATTTACAATTTTTACTCATGTTTGCGTGCGTTTTTAAGCTAAAATTTCCAAATGCAATTTTAATCTAAGAGTTTTTCTGTGTTCTTTTTACTCTGTTGAAATTCTTGAAGATTCGTGAAATTAAACTTTGCACGAAACTGGTGAGAAAATTTCGGAAATTTTTATAGTTTTTTTTTGAAGTAAATTACTTCAGTTTGTAATGATATGAAGATAAAAGACTTCAATTTCAAGGGCAATTTGTGGTTCATCTTCATTTCAATTTCATCAAGGCGGACTCACGCTAAATATTAACTGCTTTAATTGAGAGGGTGCATTTTGCTTTATATTCGAGTCGTTTTTTTTGTGTTTGGCAACTCTCCTGGGCAGAATTTGTAGGAATTAACTCCTAACTTCGAATTAGTAAATAATTTTCACAGTATATCACATTTTATTGTCGTTGCTGCCATTTTAACTGAGGAAGATATATTTCATATTGATCGTTCAGCATCAGAAATATTCATATACATACCGTGAAGCAAACTTCTGTCTTTAAAACAAGCCACTCAACAGATGCTACACTTAACTCGCCACTCGCCCCTAAAAATAACATAATACAGCGATTTCGAAATTGCAGGATCTCAGTATTTTAAAATCTCAGTTCTCGCAGTATCTTAAATCTCTAAAATCTCGCAGTATCTCAAAATCCCAGTTCTTAACTAAAAATCGCATAAAACTAGTCAGAACTTAGATTTGTAGGTTTGGATTACCAAATTAACAGCACGAAGCTGTTAGAAGTCGATGTCGCTAGAAGTTGTTTATTTTTTATACG
Organism: Hyalella azteca; assembly: GCF_000764305.2. Taxonomy (NCBI): domain Eukaryota; kingdom Metazoa; phylum Arthropoda; class Malacostraca; order Amphipoda; family Hyalellidae; genus Hyalella; species Hyalella azteca. The sequence continues at coordinate 589,387 of NW_025939917.1, forward strand.
TAATAGATAATTTCTATTGAAGGCTGGCGAGTCAAGTGCCGTGGCAACGTTGGCTGCATTGACGGTGGTTAATTAATTGATGCTTCACTATATAGGTACTGATGGAATTTTTTATATTTTTTGTTGCAGTAAATTTAATTACATCTGCTGCAATATAATGCTTTATCGTTAAAAGAATAAAATTGTCAAGTTCTGAGAAAACAGAAACCGTTTCTATTCTAAATTGAGAGAATAAAGCTGTATAGTTGGAGACTGGCTAAATTTAGAACTTAACTGGCCCAGCTTCAGAATTTAACTGCCTCAGATTCAAAAACGAAACTGACTCAGATTCAGAAGTTAACTGGCTTAGATTCAGAACATAACTGGCTCAGATTAAAAAACGAAACTGACTCAGATTCAGAACTTAACTAGCTTAGATTCAGAACTTAACTGGCTCAGATTCAGAAGTTAACTGGCTTAGATTCAGAACTTAACTGGCTCAGATTCAGAAGTTAATTGGCTGAGATTCAGAACTTAACTGGCTCAGCTTCAGAACTTAACTGGCTCTGATTCAAAATGTCTGGATAGGTACTTACCAGTCTTGCTGATAAGTTTCTCTTTAGTTTTGGCTTGTATGAAATAACATTACCGTGATAACATTGTGATTTATAAACAAATCACTCGCTTAAGCTTCACGGAATTTATTTATAATTTAATGCGTAATCAACTGAGTAACCATTTACAGCATAGGATATATTATTGGCCGCATGCTTCTGCGATGTTAATACATTAAATTTAGCTTTGATTGCGGGTTGGAAACAGTGGAGATAGGTACAAGTAAGGAAATGTTTTGCTGTTTACACGAGCGTAATTTTTTTCCACGCATAAAGTGACGACTCATGTTTCGATTACATATATTTCTTAGTGGTGCATAAAATTTTCCCTAGAGTTTTAACTTAATTTAAAATGAATTTACGTTGGCGCACTCAGCTATACGAGTTTGGCTACGCTGCCTATGCGAAAAATGTCTCCACGCAATGTTTACCAACA